>NW_027361743.1:7320000-7430000 GCF_039654945.1 Dendrobates tinctorius | reverse complement strand
ATATCAAATCCATTGTGAAAGGCTAGTGCTCTGCCCACAAAGAGAGGTTAGAAAAAAAAACGCATTCTATTAAAGTGACATAGTGCTGTGGAGACAAATAATATAGACTAGGTGAAGGATTATTATTATTATTATTATTATTATGCATTTATATAGCGCCATTTATTCCATGGCGCTTTACATGTGAAAATGGGAAATATAGACAAGTATAATAAACAGGTGTAAGACAAGGGACACACAAGTACATAAGGAGAGGGTACCCTGCCCGCGAGGGCTCACAGTCTACAGGGATGGGGAAAAGATAAAATAGTATTGAAATAAATAAAAATGTATGGTAAAATGCCCCAAACCAGACGATACATTATATGATAGGAGCAATGTATGGACCCATGGTCCAGGGTCGGTGTGCACCACACGTGTAGGAGCCCTTCTTGAGGGAGATACACACAGTTTAGGGGGCTCGATAACCCATTTTAATTTTCTTGCATAATTCTAATATTATTTAACAAGTCCAAATAAGCAATTTGTATAGAATGGACTTCTATATGGTGAGTACGTGCTAATGAAAGCCGGAGGGTTAATCCAGAACATACCTCAGGCCCACATTCTGCAGCTGTGGGCCGGACGGTCTTACGGATAATGTGTAATGTCCGGCTCTTTGATCGAATCCCTGACAAGCGTTTAATGTCGCTGATTAGTTATGTGCGCCGGTGATAAAGCTCAGCCGCTTTCCTGTGTGGCGGGCATTGTGTAATAGTCACATGGAGCAGGCAGAAAAAAAAAATCCTCGTCTAGCCATTTTTCCATCGTGAAGAGGAAGTGGTATTTAAAGCAATAACAAGGTCTCCGGGAGTTGTTCTTCACAAGGTCGTATAATACTAATGCTTTCATCCAACTAATACTATAGCAAATTCGGTAATTGGTGTCATTTTCGCCCATTACAAAGACTCTCACATTTGAGACCAATCAGCAGACTACTTCTGCTAGCGAACACAGGCCCGGACTGGCCGACAGGAGAACAGGGGAATCCTCCGGTGGGCCCCCTATGTAGGAATGAGCTCTATTCGCCACTCCACCTATATGAAAAGTACTTGGCACAATACATTTGTTTCGCTATATACAGAAAAGGGCGTCATCTCAACCTTCATTTAACAAACTACCCCGCTAATTATTATATAGAAACATCAGCTACATGCAAATATCACATTCACAAATTTGATTAACAGTGAGCCACCAGAGTCAGTGTTACTGGTGCCCTTGGTACCCCAGTCCGGCACTGCTCTGGCCTATAGGCGTCACGGCACTGGTGGCAAAATTACATCACCGCATCGCTCCGCCTGACCTTGGACTCTTAGAGGAGGAAAAGTCTCGGCCGGTGAGCCTGACAGAAACTTGGGGTGAATATAATTTTTTATGGGGACACTCAGGGCACATGAGCAATTATTAAGTGGGACATTATTACTTTTTTGTAACCAATTTTAAGACATCTTTACGTTTTAAAATAATACCTCCTGAGTGACCCTTTATGTCAGTAAGTGAGCACTTAAGGGGCATTACCACTATACAAGGGTACACTAGGGGCATTACTACTTTACAAGGGTAAACTAGGGGCATTACTACTATACAAGGGTACACTAGGGGCATTACTACTTTACAAGGGTAAACTAGGGACATTACTACTATACAAGGGTACACTAGGGACATTACTACTATACAAGGGTAAACTAGGGGCATTACTACTATACAAGGGTACACTAGGGGCATTACTACTTTACAAGGGTAAACTAGGGACATTACTACTATACAAGGGTACACTAGGGGCCTTACTACTTTACAAGGGTAAACTAGGGACATTACTACTATACAAGGGTACACTAGGGACATTACTACTATACAAGGGTACACTAGGGGCATTACTACTATACAAGGGTACACTAGGGGCATTACTACTTTACAAGGGTAAACTAGGGACATTACTACTATACAAGGGTACACTAGGGGCATTACTACTTTACAAGGGAAAACTAGGGACATTACTACTATACAAGGGTACACTAGGGACATTACTACTATACAAGGGTACACTAGGGGCATTACTACTATACAAGGGTACACTAGGGGCATTACTACTATACAAGGGTACACTAGCGGCATTACTGCTATACAAGGGTACACTAGGGGCATTACTACTTTACAAGGGTAAACTAGGGACATTACTACTATACAAGGGTACACTAGGGACATTACTACTATACAAGGGTACACTAGGGGCATTACTACTATACAAGGGTACACTAGGGGCCTTACTACTATACAAGGGTACACTAGGGACATTACTACTATACAAGGGTACACTAGGGGCATTACTACTATACAAGGGTACACTAGGGGCCTTACTACTATACAAGGGTACACTAGGGGCCTTACTACTATACAAGGGTACACTAGGGACATTACTACTTTACAAGGATACACTAGGGGCTTTACTACTATACAAGGGTACACTAGGGGCATTACTACTATACAAGGGTACACTAGGGTCCTTACTACTATACAAGGGTACACTAGGGGCCTTACTACTATACAAGGGTACACTAGGGGCATTACTACTATACAAGGGTACACTAGGGACTTTACTACTATACAAGGGTACACTAGGGGCCTTACTACTATACAAGGGTACACTAGGGGCATTACTACTATTCAAGGGTACACTAGGGACATTACTACTTTACAAGGGTACACTAGGGGCCTTACTACCATACAAGGGTACACTAGGGGCCTTACTACTTTACAAGGGTACACTAGGGGCCTTACTACTATACAAGGGTACACTAGGGGCATTACTACTATACAAGGGTACACTAGGGACATTAATACTTTGCAAGCGTACACTAGGGGCATTACTACTATACAAGGGTACACTAGGGGCATTACTACTATACAAGGGTACACTAGGGAAATTACTACTATACAAGGGTACACTAGGGGCATTACTACTATACAAGGGTACACTAGGGACATTACTACTATACAAGGGTACACTAGGGACATTACTACTTTACAAGGATACACTAGGGGCCTTACTACTATACAAGGGTACACTAGGGGCATTACTACTATACAAGGGTACACTAGGGGCCTTACTACTATACAAGGGTACACTAGGGGCATTACTACTATACAAGGGTACACTAGGGACTTTACTACTATACAAGGGTACACTAGGGACCTTACTACTATACAAGGGTACACTAGGGGCATTACTACTATTCAAGGGTACACTAGGGACATTACTACTATACAAGGGTACACTAGGGACATTACTACTTTACAAGGGTACACTAGGGGCCTTACTACCATACAAGGGTACACTAGGGGCCTTACTACTTTACAAGGGTACACTAGGGGCCTTACTACTATACAAGGGTACACTAGGGACATTAATACTTTGCAAGCGTACACTAGGGGCATTACTACTATACAAGGGTACACTAGGGGCATTACTACTATACAAGGGTACACTAGGGAAATTACTACTATACAAGGGTACACTAGGGGCATTACTACTATACAAGGGTACACTAGGGACATTACTACTATACAAGGGTACACTAGGGACATTACTACTTTACAAGGATACACTAGGGGCCTTACTACTATACAAGGGTACACTAGGGGCATTACTACTATACAAGGGTACACTAGGGGCCTTACTACTATACAAGGGTACACTAGGGGCATTACTACTATACAAGGGTACACTAGGGACTTTACTACTATACAAGGGTACACTAGGGGCCTTACTACTATACAAGGGTACACTAGGGGCATTACTACTATTCAAGGGTACACTAGGGACATTACTACTATACAAGGGTACACTAGGGACATTACTACTTTACAAGGGTACACTAGGGGCCTTACTACCATACAAGGGTACACTAGGGGCCTTACTACTTTACAAGGGTACACTAGGGACATTACTACTTTACAAGGGTACACTAGGGGCCTTACTACTATACAAGGGTACACTAGGGGCCTTACTACTTTACAAGGGTACACTAGGGGCCTTACTACTATACAAGGGTACACTAGGGGAATTACTACTATACAAGGGTACACTAGGGACATTACTACTTTGCAAGCGTACACTAGGGGCATTACTACTATACAAGGGTACACTAGGGGCATTACTACTATACAAGGGTACACTAGGGACATTACTACTATACAAGGGTACACTAGGGGCATTACTGCTATACAAGGGTACACTAGGGGCATTACTACTATACAAGGGTACACTAGGGGCATTACTACTTTACAAGGTTACACTAGGAGCATTACTACTATACAAGGGTACACTAGGGGCCTTACTACTATACAAGGGTACACTAGGGACATTACTACTATACAAGGGTACACTAGGGGCCTTACTACTTTACAAGCGTACACTAGGGGGATTACTACTTTACAAGGGTACACTAGGGGAATTACTACTATACCAGGGTACACTAGGGGCATTACTACTATACAAGGGTACACTAGGGGCATTACTACTATACAAGGGTACACTAGCGGCATTACTGCTATACAAGGGTACACTAGGGGCATTACTACTATATAAGGTTACACTAGGGGCATTACTACTTTACAAGGTTACACTAGGGGCATTACTACTATACAAGGGTACACTAGGGGCCTTACTGCTATACAAGGGTACACTAGGGACATTACTACTATACAAGGGTACACTAGGGACATTACTACTATACAAGGGTACACTAGGGGCATTACTACTATACAAGGGTACACTAGGGGCATTACTACTATACAAGGGTACACTAGGGACATTACTACTTTACAAGGGTACACTAGGGGCATTACTACTATACAAGGGTACACTAGGGGCATTACTACTATACAAGGGTACACTAGGGACATTACTACTATACAAGGGTACACTAGGGGCATTACTACTTTACAAGGGTACACTAGGGACATTACTATTTTACAAGGGTACACTAGGGACATTACTTCTTTACAAGGGTATACTAGGGACATTACTACTATACAAGGGTACACTAGGGACATTACTACTATACAAGGGTACACAAGGGACATTACTACTTTACAAGGGTACACTAGGGGCATTACTACTATACAAGGGTACACTAGGGGCATTACTACTATACAAGGGTACATTAGGGGCATTACTACTTTACAAGGGTACACTAGGGGCATTACTACTTTACAAGAGTACACTAAGGGCATTACTACTTTACAAGGGTACACTAGGGGCATTACTACTATACCAGGGTACACTAGGGGCATTACTACTTTACAAGGGTACATTGGGGCATTACTACTATACAAGGGTACACTAGGGGCATTACTACTATACCAGGGTACACTAGTGGCATTGCTACTTTACAAGGGTACACTAGGGACATTACTATTTTACAAGGGTACACTAGGGGCATTACTACTATACAAGGGTACACTAGGGGCATTACTACTATACAAGGGTACACTAGGGACATTACTACTATACCAGGGTACACTAGTGGCATTACTACTATACAAGGGTACACTAGGGGCATTACTACTATACAAGGGTACACTAGGGACATTACTATTATACAAGGGTACACTAGGGGCATTACTATTATACAAGACAAGGGTACACTAGGGGCATTACTATTATACAAGGGTACACTAGGCGCATTACTACTTTACAAGGGTACACTAGGGGCATTACTATTATACAAGGGTACACTAGGGGCATTACTACTATACAAGGGTACACTAGGGGCATTAGTATTATACAAGGGTACACTAGGGGCATTACTATTATACAAGACAAGGGTACACTAGGGGCATTACTATTATACAAGGGTACACTAGGGGCATTACTACTATACAAGGGTACACTAGGGACATTACTATTATACAAGGGTACACTAGGGGCATTACTATTATACAAGACAAGGGTACACTAGGGGCATTACTATTATACAAGGGTACACTAGGTGCATTACTGCTTTACAAGGGTACACTAGGGGCATTACTATTATACAAGGGTACACTAGGGGCATTACTACTATACAAGGGTACACTAGGGGCATTACTATTATACAAGGGTACACTAGGGGCATTACTATTATACAAGACAAGGGTACACTAGGGGCATTACTATTATACAAGGGTACACTAGGCGCATTACTACTTTACAAGGGTACACTAGGGGCATTACTATTATACAAGGGTACACTAGGTGCATTACTGCTTTACAAGGGTACACTAGGGGCATTACTATTATACAAGGGTACACTAGGGGCATTACTACTATACAAGGGTACACTAGGGACATTACTATTATACAAGGGTACACTAGGGGCATTACTATTATACAAGACAAGGGTACACTAGGGGCATTACTATTATACAAGGGTACACTAGGCGCATTACTACTTTACAAGGGTACACTAGGGGCATTACTATTATACAAGGGTACACTAGGGGCATTACTACTATACAAGGGTACACTAGGGGCATTAGTATTATACAAGGGTACACTAGGGGCATTACTATTATACAAGACAAGGGTACACTAGGGGCATTACTATTATACAAGGGTACACTAGGGGCATTACTACTATACAAGGGTACACTAGGGACATTACTATTATACAAGGGTACACTAGGGGCATTACTATTATACAAGACAACGGTACACTAGGGGCATTACTATTATACAAGGGTACACTAGGTGCATTACTGCTTTACAAGGGTACACTAGGGGCATTACTATTATACAAGGGTACACTAGGGGCATTACTATTATACAAGGGTACACTAGGGGCATTACTATTATACAAGACAAGGGTACACTAGGGGCATTACTATTATACAAGGGTACAATAGGGGCATTACTACTATACAAGGGTACACTAGGTGCATTACTACTTTACAAGGGTACACTAGGGGCATTACTACTATACAAGGGTACACTAGGGGCATTACTACTATACAAGGGTACACTAGGTGCATTACTACTTTACAAGGGTACACTAGGGGCATTACTACTATACAAGGGTACACTAGGCGCATTACTGCTTTACAAGGGTACACTAGGTGCATTACTACTTTACAAGGGTTCACTAGGGGCATTACTACTATACAAGGGTACACTAGGGGCATTACTACAATACAAGGGTACACTAGGGGCATTACTACTATACAAGGGTACACTAGGAGCATTACTACTATACAAGGGTACACTAGGCGCATTACTGCTTTACAAGGGTACACTAGGGGCATTACTACTATACAAGGGTACACTAGGTGCATTACTACTTTACAAGGGTACACTAGGGGCATTACTACTAAACAAGGGTACACTAGGGGCATTACTACTTTACAATGGGGTACTCATGGTATTACTTTAAAGAACACTTGGGGGAATTATAGCTGTCAAGTGGGAACACATGGGAAATTATTACCACCTAGAAGTCACAAATGGCATTACTACTTTACAAAGGTGCACTATGGACATTACAACTTTACAAGAGTACACTAGGTGCATTACTACTTTACAAGGGTACACTAGGGGCATTACTATTATACAAGGGTACACTAGGGGCATTACTACTATACAAGGGTACACTAGGGGCAGTACTACTATACAAGGGTACACTAGGGGCATTACTATTATACAAGGGTACACTAGGGGCATTACTATTATACAAGGGTACACTAGGGGCATTACTACTATACAAGGGTACACTAGGGGCATTACTATTATACAAGGGTACACTAGGCGCATTACTGCTTTACAAGGCTACACTAGGCGCATTACTACCTTACAAGGGTACACTAGGGGCATTACTATTATACAAGGGTACACTAGGGGCATTACTACTATACAAGGGTACACTAGGGGCATTACTATTATACAAGTGTACACTAGGGGCATTACTATTATACAAGACAAGGGTACACTAGGGGCATTACTATTATACAAGGGTACACTAGGGGCATTACTACTATACAAGGGTACACTAGGTGCATTACTACTTTACAAGGGTACACTAGGGGCATTACTACTATACAAGGGTAAACTAGGTGCATTACTACTTTACAAGGGTACACTAGGGGCATTTCTACTATACAAGGGTACACTAGGTGCATTACTTCTTTACAAGGGTACACTAGGGGCATTACTACTATACAAGGGTACACTAGGCGCATTACTGCTTTACAAGGGTACACTAGGTGCATTACTACTTTACAAGGGTACACTAGGGGCATTACTACTATACAAGGGTACACTAGGCGCATTACTGCTTTACAAGGGTACACTAGGCGCATTACTACTATACAAGGGTACACTAGGGGCATTACTACTATACAAGGGTACACTAGGGGCATTACTACTATACAAGGGTACACTAGGGGCATTACTACTATACAAGGGTACACTAGGGGCATTACTACTATACAAGGGTAAACTAGGGACATTACTACTATACAAGGGTACACTAGGGACATTACTACTATACAAGGGTACACTAGGGGCATTACTGCTTTACAAGGGTACACTAGGCGCATTACTACTATACAAGGGTACACTAGGGGCATTACTACTATACAAGGGTACACTAGGGGCATTACTACTATACAAGGGTACACTAGGCGCATTACTACTATACAAGGGTACACTAGGGGCATTACTACTATACAAGGGTAAACTAGGGACATTACTACTATACAAGGGTACACTAGGGACATTACTACTATACAAGGGTACACTAGGGGCATTACTACTATACAAGGGTACACTAGGCGCATTACTACTATACAAGGGTACACTAGGGGCATTACTACTATACAAGGGTACACTAGGGGCATTACTACTATACAAGGGTACACTAGGGGCATTACTACTATACAAGGGTACACTAGGCGCATTACTACTATACAAGGGTACACTAGGGGCATTACTACTATACAAGGGTAAACTAGGGACATTACTACTATACAAGGGTACACTAGGGACATTACTACTATACAAGGGTACACTAGGGGCATTACTACTATACAAGGGTACACTAGGCGCATTACTACTATACAAGGGTACACTAGGGGCATTACTACTATACAAGGGTACACTAGGGGCATTACTACTATACAAGGGTACACTAGGGGCATTACTACTTTACAAGGGTACACTAGGGGCATTACTACTATACAAGGGTACACTAGGGGCATTACTACTATACAAGGGTACACTAGGGGCATTACTACTATACAAGGGTACACTAGGGGCATTACTACTATACAAGGGTACACTAGGGGCATTACTACTATACAAGGGTACACTAGGGGCATTACTACTATACAAGGGTACACTAGGGGCATTACTACTTTACAAGGGTACACTAGGGGCATTACTACTATACAAGGGTACACTAGGGGCATTACTACTTTACAATGGGGTACTCATGGTATTACTTTAAAGAACACTTGGGGGAATTATTGCTGTCAAGTGGGAACACATGGGAAAGTATTACCACCTAGAAGTCACAAAGGGGGCAGTAAAAAGACACTAATATTTCAGAAGCACTGTATTTAGGGTATTTAGGGCATGACATAATACAGCAGGGGTGGCAATAGGCATGGAATTTGAGGTATTAGCAGGCTGGAGAGTTTGTTGGGAATTGGTGTTAGAAATGTGAAAAGTAAAATGTGTTTGTGTTGTAAACCGCAGAGGAGTCGTGGCTGGAGAAGCTGTCATGGCGGTCTGGGCCGGATGGAGAAAATGTGAAAAGTGAAAGAACTTGTAGAACTTTACTGTGATCACTGGTATCTACATACATTTGGTTACTACATGTGGCTAATATTAATATCGGTCATTGTTTTTCTTTTACTGAAATGAATGGATATGGAGTTAAAAAATAATTTTTGTAATTAGGTTTCATTAAAAACTTTGCAGCGTTTGTCTCTTACAGGTTCTTTGTTTCTCCGTGCATTCAACTTTGATGTAGTCAGTGTTTTTAACTCAGCTGAAAGGAGCTCAGAAAAAAGGCCTGAAATAGCTATAGACTCCTCCAATCAGAACATCATTGAGGACGACTGATGGTTTCTCAGTTAACTCCCTCTGCAGCCCGCAATACAAAATGAGAATGGGGCCAACTTGGACTGGGGATGCCACATATTTGATGCTCCATATGTGGCCGGTGTTATGGTACATGGGCCTTGACTATCATATTGTCAATTGTTAGGACTCGTCATAAACTGGTGCTGATTGGCCAGTCAGACTCTACAGATGGATCCACCCCTAAAGAGCCGACAATGCAATGAGGCGGTCACACACAGAACCACACGTGTAGGTTTAAAAAGTATTATTTTTATTATATGATCACTTTTACGCTTGTGTTAATATAAAATAAGTCGGTTTATAGTGGAAACAGTATTTACAGAAATACATAAAGTAAAAAAACAAAACACAACAACATTAGAGCACAATTATATAGTGAGTACAATGCTGTATACTGGAACACATGGAATAGATGTCAGGAGCAGAGCCCGTAATTATCCTAAATATTAATACACATTGCTGTACAAAAATAATAATAAATGTAAGACGGTGTGTTTGATAGGACAGAAGACAGTTATGATAAGTGAGTTAAATTTAATACATAGAATCCAGGAAATACGTATAAATACAAAATGACACAAGTTTGATACAATTGCTGGAATTTATTTAAAGAGGTCCGGTCATTTGCCATTTTCGTTACCTGGTGTAAATCCCGCTGTTCCCCTGAATCCAGCGATGTTTTTCTTTTCTTTCTGCGCCTCTCCGTTCCTGAGATACGGTCTCTCCTTTTCTGTATATAATTTGTCTTCTTTTGTCAACTGGGCGTGGTAATCAAGAGAAGTGTTGAGGGCCACGCCCACTTGTATATAAAGATGAGATTTTTAAGCAGAAGAAGAGGAGGCCATATCTCAGGAACGGAGAGGAGTAGGAACAAGAGAAATACAACGCCGGTTTCAAGAGAACAGCGACATTTACACCAGCGGGAAAAATAATACATATTTAAGAGAAGAGCTCTTTAAAAATTTTCCTAGCTGGGAATTTTATGGAATATCAAACAGGACATGTCCAACAGATGCATGTCCCATCTATTTCAAGAACTGGACCTTGGCACTATGAGGAATGGAGAGATGGCTGCTCATGTGGCGCTCTCTCCATTCATTTCTATGTGTGCTTACTGGTCAAACTTCAGAGTTCAATAGTAAGAGCCATGCAAGAAAGAACAAGGTAAAAACCACGCGAGTGCAGTCCTGAAAGCACACACGGGAATGGGACCCGCATCTATCGGATGTTTATGGCACATCCTATCATTATGCCATAATATCCAAGCCACCGTGCAAACCACTGAGCCAGAGTGCTAACCACTGAGCCAGAGTGCTAACCACTGAGCCAGAGTGCTAACCACTGAGCCACCGTGCTAACCACTGAGCCACCGTGCTAACCACTGAGCCACAATGCTAATCACTGAGCCACCGTGCAAACCACTGAGCCAGAGTGCTAACCACTGAGCCAGAGTGCTAACCACTGAGCCACAATGCTAATCACTGAGCCACCGTGCTAACCACTGATCCACCATGCTAAACACTGAGCCGCTGTGCTGCCCATGGGTACAGACTACAAACTAACAATAGGAAGTCACTGGGACTGCTGAAACAACCTACGCGGGGTGTAGCCTTTTAACATAGGTCTGCAAAGGAGCTGAAAACAGTAGCAGATTTTTAATAAAAGATTTAAATGGTTTAATGAGAAAGTATTTTTTTACTGCTATATCTGAATGTTAATAAATAATAATTACAGTGATCTAGATCCATTTTTTTTTTTTACTTTCCGCATTGGGCGGCCAGGGTGCATTCTGTACTTCTACCACCAGATGGCAGCGTGAACCACGGCCCTTGTATTCTTCCACTTTGTACTGGTGACTTTAACAGACCTTCCCATTTGGAGGATGTGGTTTTTTGGTTTTGTTTGTTGTGTATACTACTTTGGGATTACAGACCAAGAACACACTGCTCTGCTGGTAAAAATCAGAGCTGAATTTAATAGTTTGTATACTGTACGAGAAAAGGTTATTTTAGCAGCGTGCGGTTAAATCTAGCGGCGCTTGGAAGGGAGGGGAGAAAGAAAAAAAAGCGGCGTTGCATAGACTGTGGGAATTTTATGGCTCAGACGACAAATTTGGGTTAAAATAAGAGATCCTCGGTTTGTAGATTGTTCTATTTTTAATTATCACATCGCTGTCTCTGGATGAGCCGTCAAAAAATGGTCAGGGCAGCGCTGAACGAGGACCGGCTTGCTTCCTTAATATATTTATTAATAAATAATTGAATTTACCCTCAAAATAGTAATTTTGGAACATTAAATAGTGTTGCTCCTCAGTTATTCCTCCTGGAATGGGGTTGTTGCTGTTCCCCTAGTCAATGGCGTGTCAATACACACCGACACTGTAAGCAGTGCTGACGGCCACTGACAAAGGAAACTTTCATCGATACATTTCCAGGAGGAACCACAGAGGAATATCACCACTTAGAATTCTAAGGAAGGTTTGTCTAGATTTCCGATTTCATGCTAGTTACATGTCGACACGTCATTTCACATGGGGAACGGAGAAGCTGCATTGGATTGGAGCAAACTGCGGGCGATGGGTAAAAAAAATCCCATTGAGACATTAAAAGGAAGGCTGATGTCCTATAAGAAGGAGACTTGAGCTCCCACATAGCGGTAATGTCATACACGGATAGGATCATCATCTACCAGGTCATAAAAATGATGTAAGTAGGAGGAAAATGTCAGGGGCAGATGTAGGGGGGATCAGGAAGGGATCTGATCTACAGGAACGTCCGACCTCCCATAATAATCTATATAAAAGCTTGGGTGCAAACGCAAGACAATCAGGGTCACATGGCCCTCGGAAGGAGTCTGTCCCCCCCAAAGTGCAAATGAAACTGCTGATACATTTATATAGGCTTCACGGAGGAGGAAACCCAAAATGGGAGACCAAAATTACACGGGCGAGAGGACGTCAGGATCGCCGCGTCTGACAGGTAAGTAGCGATCCCCGTCCCCAGCGATGTCGCTGCTGAGATCTGCCTGTGTGGCAGCTCACTAGCGACCACTTAGCGATGCACCAGCGATCCATATCGTTGTCGGGATCGCTGGTGCATCGCTACGTGTAACGGTACCCTTACCTCTCTTGGTTGCATGGTGCACACTCTGCCTTGTTCTATGGAATTCAGTAAACATGATTCACTAATGATTTTTTTATTTTTTTTTAAATGTGTTTAATAACATTTTCTAAATTTTACCTTGTCTGATACTTCCCTTTATTTTGGGCTTCACGGAGAAGGAGTGTGCATTGAAGACTTGTGACGCGCTGCCGCCGATAGGGGGCGCCTGCAGCCACATTGTGCGCGCAATCGCCTGCGCGCTGAGTGCGACACTGGGCTCCTACAGTGTCAGTGCACAAGCATAGAAACTGGGATTGAGTTTAGACAACACTTGCTCTTATTATGCGAACGCTGTCAATCAAGATAAGGAACTGGCCGTAATATGCAAATTGGGGGGAGTAACAGTTCTTCAACACTGTCTATAGGCCATGCCAAGTGTGCACAGGGGCACAGGACACCCTTATTTATATTTCTAACCACCACTCCAGTGCTACTACCCAAGTTCCCTACCTGTAGTCTCATACTCACCAGCGAGTGGCGTACCGCCAATGGAGACAGGCTACGCGACTGCTATGGGGTCTAGGTGCCGCAGAGGCCTGATGCCACCGCCGGCACTGTCACCCCCCCATCTGTCATCTCACGTTCAACTGTATCGACATCACGGATGCTGATACAGTTGGAAGTAATGATGAGAGAGGGAGCGTCAGTGCATTATACTGTATGGAGGACTATGTGGTGCTTTATATGTAGGACTATGGAAACAAGTGCATTGATGCAGCCACAATCCTGCTGAGAAGTGCATGGAAAAGCCTTGGATCCGGGCTGAGGCAAACGAAGAGGAAACATCCAGCGTAGAAGCAGGTAAGTAAAAGGTCCAATTTTATTGAAGAAACAAATCACATCCATAAAAACATGGTAAGTGCCGTTCTGGTCACAGTGGATACAAACGACTGTCAGTTGTATCCACTGTGACCAGAACCGCACTTACTATGTTTTATGGATGTGATTTGTTTCTTCAATAAAATGTGACATTTTATTAATCTGCTTCTACGCTGGATGGATTTTTCCTCTTCATATGTAGGACTATGGGCTGCATTATACTGTATGGAACACTATGGGGTGCATTATACTGTATGGAAGACTATGGGGAGTGCATTATTCTGTATGGAGGACTATGAGGAGTGCATTATCCTGTATGGAGGACTATGGAAAGTGCATTATACTCTATGGAGGACTATGGGGAGTGCATTATATTGTATGGAGGACTATGGGGTGCATTATACTGTATGGGAGACTATGGGGAGTGCACTATCCTCTATGGAAGATTATGGGGAGTGCATTATACTCTATGGAGGACTATGGCAAGTGCATTATACTCTATGGAGGACTATGGGGAGTGCATTATACTCTATGAGACTATGGCATATAGAGGACTATGGGGAGTGCATTATACTCTATGGAGGACTATGGGGAGTGCATTATACTCTATGGAGGACTATTGGGAGTGCATTATACTCTATGGAGGACTATGGGGAGTGCATTATACTGTGTGGAGGACCATAGGGCATGCATTATACTATAAGGAGGACTATGGGGTGCAGCATACTATATGGAGGACTATGGAGTGCATTATACTGTATGGATGACTATTACAAGTGCATTATACTGTATGGAGGACTATGGGGCATGCATTATACTATAAGGAGGACTATAGGGTACAGCATACTATATGGAGGACTATGGAGTTCATTATACTGTATGGAGGACTACGGAGTTCATTAAACTGTATGGATGACTATGGCAAGTGCATTATACTGTATGGAGGACTATGGGGTGCATTATCCTGTATGAATGACTATGGGGAGTGCATTATCATATATGGAGGACTATGGGCTGCATTATACTGTATGGAGGACTATGGGGAGTGCATTATACTGTATGGAAGACTATGGGACGTGCATTATACTTTATGGATGACAATGTGGTGCATTATACTAAATGGAGGGCTATAGGGAGTGCATTATACTGCATGGAGGACTATGTGGTGCTTTATACTATATGTATTACTATGGAAACAAGTGGAGAAGGGGAAAAGGAGAGTCAGCTCACCATTGATGCAGCCACAATCCTGCTGAGAAGAGCACGGAAAAGCCTTGGATCCGGCTGAGGCAAACGAAGAGGAAACATCCAGCGTAGAAGCAGGTAAGTAAAAGGTCCAATTTTATTGAAGAAACAAATCACATCCATAAAAACATGGTAAGTGCAGTTCTGGTCACAGTGGATACAAACGACTGTTGGTTGTATCCACTGTGACCAGAACTGCATTTACTATCTTTTATGGATGTGATTTGTTTCTTCAATAAAATTTGACATTTTACTTATCTGCTTTTACGCTGGATTTTTCCTCTTCATATGTAGGGCTATGGGGTGTATTATACTGTATGGAGGACTATGGGGTGCATTACACTGCGTGGAAGACTATGGGGAGTGCATTATCCTGTATGGAGGACTATGAGGAGTCCATTATACTTTATGGAGGACTAAGTGGAGTGCATTATCCTCTATGGAGGACTATGGAAAGTGCATTATACTCGATGGAGGACTATGGGGAGTGCATTATATAGTATGGAGGACTATGGGGTGCATTATACTGTATGGAAGACTATGGGGAGTGCATTATCCTCTATGGAGGACTATGGGGAGTGCATTATACTCTATAGAGGACTATGGGGAGTGCATTATACTCTATGGAGGACATGATGGGACTCCCACTTAATTTTCCCTTATGCTGCTAGGATCCAGGTAATGTGTCTGTGTTCACCCAGCATGTAATAACGCTATATGTGATTAACTTTGCCAGTGGCGCTAATACTGAGTCTGAGTCTATTTGTTTACATTAGTTATACCTTCGGGTGAGTTTTTTCAGTAGTCAGTGACATGGGCTTCTAGGCAATGAGGCGCCCCTTTTTTCATACAGGGATTTTACAAAATATTTTTGGACCATTGTGATTGCAAGGCAATACATTTTCATGGTTAAATCCTCTGGCAATTTCCATTTTTCTATTGTCTGGTGTGTGCTAGGTCCCTTACCATGCAGCAATACATGTAATTTATTTGTTGGAGTTCAATACGTCATTTTCTTTTTCCTGTACTCTGTGCAATATCATGATGTATTTATGAAATATCTTTTAGTGGATTACTAATAAAATTTTTTATCAACTTCTTTGATATACGCATGTGATTTGGGGCTTTAATGAGCTTCCAGATGGTGGATTCATATTGTTGGTGTTTTGAGCTAATTGTACTTCTATTTGGCAATTTGGTATATCTTAATGACAGAGTAGAATAAGAAAAGATTGTACTCACCGGCTTCCCGGTTCTGTACCAGCTATGGTTGGCGCCGGTTCTCCTGTCACTTGAATGGCATGATAATGTCACATGAGCTCTGCAGCCAATCAGCGGTCACTGATTGGATGATGTTCATTAATATTCCATCAGAGAAGTTGATTGGCTGCAGCGCTCACATGTCATAACAGTGTTGTTGGAACTGTGATGCTGTAGAAGGGATTAGCTTTAAGGGTTATCCAAGTAGTGGTCAACTCCTTTAACATGTTCCATTAGACCAAGCTAAAAGCATAGCCAGATGTAGTTCATTTTAAGCCATTTTGACTAATTTCACCCCTGGATACTGTGAGGAGTTAGTTCTAAAAGAAATACAAATGAATTAGTAGAACCTAGAACGGGCATACTTTCAAAATTTCAACCCTTATACAAGTCATAAAAAATACTCACAAAACACTTTTATATTTTTACCCTCTAGCCAAAAATTTAGGACAGATTATTGGCTAGTGATACGACAAGCAGAGGTGAAAATGCTGCAGTGTAACGTAAAAAACAAATATGTACAAAAATGTTACATACTACTGCAGAATGTATTATTGAACTTCAAACCTATACACATGGGAGTATTAGGTCAGGAAATCTGAGCTATATACACATTGAAGCATCCTCTTGTCTTTCAGGTCCAAAAACTAAATAATTACCGCAGTGTCTGGTCAAGATGGATTCACTGTTCACACTTGGAGTCAGGATCTATCATGCTCGGTAAGTATGCACTTATGGTTACTTGGAGAGGGATGGAGGCATCATGCCTCTCTAAATCTCACCAAAAGAGGAACTTGACCTGCAACATCTACAGACTATACGTTTTTTGGGTGCAACATTTAAAAAAAAAGTACAAAAACAGTCTTTTATTGACATCGGGATTAGAGTTTCAAGAATGGCCTTTAAAGATCTCATCCAAATTAATATCCTTCATCCAGTCATCATTGATGTGGCCAGTTTTCAGTAACGCATCAATGAAGTCAGAGTCACCGTTTGGAGATGAACCTAGTCCACCATTCTGAGAAAGGAAATCAAATGAACTCAAGTCACTGTTAGAGTCGCTTCGTGAAAACGATCGAGAAATTTGATTGGGTGATGAAAATGTGTTTGGTGACATGGTCAACCCTCCGCTGACTTGGCTCATGCTTGGTAACATCTGTGATCTCAATGGAGATTGCCCATGATTAAAGCCCCGTAGTGGTTCAATACTTTGACCACTGTTGGATGGCGCCATTGTATTTAAAGGAGTCATTTGTACCCCGGGACTGACTTGGTTGGTCATCGATAGAGCACGTTGAGGGAATTGCTGATGACTGATCATGCCTTGAACGGACTGGTTGGAATATTGGTTGGTGTTGGCATAGCCCACTGTATCCTGCCTTTTTACTTCTGAACTCATCCATTTCTGGCTGGGAGATGAGTTATTGATGACATTTTGCGGTCTTTGTCCTGCTGTGCTTTGTCCATTGGGTCTAAATGTTGGGCCATTATTTACAGATTGAGTACCAAAATGTGACATATTTGTCCCAGATGTAACTGCTGGTTGACGAGGCACAACATTGCCATTTTGGCTTGTTCCCATCTGGTTTGGGCTGGTGTGACTCAGACCATTATACAGAGATTGCTGTGGACATGATACATTCCCATATATGCTTGGACTTCCCTGAAGAGGAGGCATTCTAGATCCATGGTTTGTTGAAGAATGAGTCTGATTCTGGGGTGTCATGTTCGTTGAAGGTGAATTTGGTAGAGTAGGATCTGGATTAACACCTACTGCTTGCAAGCCACCTGCACAATAAAAATTATATCAATTAAAGCAAATAGAAGAGGACTTAAAAACATAAAAAAAAGATCTAAAATATGTAAACACCTATCAGCTAAAACATTAAATCTGAAGAATAAGTGAAAAACATTGATCAACTCGTGACTATGGCACCTGTAAAGGGGTGGGATGACGTTCACATGATAGATGCAGAAAAGTTGTAAAAGAGTAAGGATTTAAGTTACTTTGACAAAGACCAAATTATGATAGCTGGACCATAGGGTCACAGCCTCATCAAAATTGCAGGTCTTGTGGAGTGTTTTTGGTCAGTAGTGGTTAGTACCTAGTACCAAAGGTGGACCATGGAATTACCACTGGTAAACCGAACGCCCAAGAGGGAGTGAAAGCTAGCCAGTTTGGTGTAATCCCATAGAGGAGCTGACTAATGCGGGGAGAGAAAGCTAGCCATTCTGGTCTGATCCCACAGGAGAGATAACTAATACGGGGAGCAAAAGCTAGCCAGTTTGGTCTGGTCCCACAGAAGAGCCAACTATTGCGGGTAGCGAAGGCTAGCCAGTCTGGTCTGATCCAATGGAAGAACTAATGCAGGGACAAAAAGCTAGCCAGTCTGGTCTGCTCCCAAAGAAGAGGTAACTAATGCAGGGAGTAAAAAAGGTAGCCAGTCTGATCTGGTCCCACAGAAGAGCTAATTATTGCAGGGAGCAAAGGCTAGCCAGTCTGGAATGATCCCGTAGAAGAACTAACTAATGCGGGGAGAGAAAGCTAGCCAGTCTGGTCTGATACCACACAGGAGCTAACTATTGTGGGAAGCGACGGCTAAGGCTACTTTCACACTAGCGTCGGCCGACGTACGTCGCAATCGTCGTTTTGGCGAAAAAACGCATCCTGCAAAGTTGCCCGCAGGATGCGTTTTTTCTCCATAGACTTGCATTAGCGTCGCATTGCGACGTATGGCCACACGTCCCATCCGTCGTGCGACGGATGCGTCGTGTTTTGGCGGCCACGACGCACACAAAAACGTTACATGTAACGGTTTTTTGTGCGTCGTGTCCGCCATTTTCGACCGCACATGCGTGGCCGAAACTCCGCCCCCTCCTCCCTGAACATTACAATGGGGCAGAGGATGCGCTGAAAAACTGCATCCGCTGCCCCCGCTGTGCAAAACTTTCACAGCGTGCGACGGTACGTCGGCACGACGCAGTGCGACGTCCGTCGGCCGACGCTAGTGTGAAAGTAGCCTAACAAGTCGTGTCAGCGAAGGCTAGCTAGTCTGGTCTGCTTCATAGAAAAGCTACAGTAGCACAAATTTCTGAAAATATTAATATTGGCTGTGATAGAAAGATGTCAGAGTACGAAGACCATTGCAGCTTATTGTGTATCGGGCTACACTAGCTACAGAACGCTCAGAGTGCCCATGATGACCCAAGGCAACCTACAAAAGTGCCTACAATGGGCATGTGAGAATCAGACCTATACTATAGCGTAATAGAAGAAGGTGGCCTGGTCTGATAAATTACATTTGTTTACTGCTTATGGGTGGCCAGGTGTGTTGCTTCCCTAGTAAACGGTGGCACAAGGGTGCACTAACGTGAGAATGAAGCCAGCACAGGCAGTGTGATACTCTGGGAAATGTTCTGTTGGGATATCTTTGCATTCTCCCATAGTAGTTGCCTCGCTCATTAGGATAATGGCACTGGCCATACTGTACATTGATTTGAGGAACATGAAAAAGAGATCAAGGTGATGACTTGTCTCCAAACTCCCTAGATGTCAATCCGATCGACAAATGTGCTGGAAGTCCGATCCATGCAGGCTGCACTAAGTGACTGATAGGACTTAAAGGGGTTTTCCCAAGAAAAAAAGATTTTTTAATTAATAAATCATGGAATAAAAATAAATTCCACAATTGGATGAGTTGAAAAAAAACGTTCCTGTGCTGAGATAATCTTATAAATCTGCCCCTGCTGCGCACTGTGTAAGGGCTGTGTCTGACTGTACAGTAACATGGTCTGATCATACCACATCTCTTGGGCAGGGGAGGAAGCAAAAGAGTTTATAGACATTATAGCACAGAAATCGGAAATTATTCTTTTTGTGAGAGAAAACATTTTGCTGGTTTCTTTTGAGAAATGTTTTACCTAAAACAAAAAATAATTTATGATTCCATGCTGTCCTGTCTGTATCCTCTTTTTTGCTTCCTCCCCTGCCCAGGGGCTGTGGTATGATCAGACCATGTTCCTGTACGGTCAGACACAGCCATTACACAGTACACAGCTGGGACACATTTCTAAGATTATCTCAGCACAGGAACATTTTATTTAAACACATCCAATTATGGCACTAATTATTATTCAAAGATCTATTGATTAAAATGTTGATTCAAAATTAAATTTGTTCATGGGAAAACCCCTTTGAAAAGATCTGCTGCTAGCCTCATAGGGCCAGTTGCCACGGGATACCTTCAGAGGAATTTTCTAATGTTTTCTGTGCAAGTCAGAGTGAAAAAATAATCTTGGTGTTTTCTTTTGGACCTTTTATGTATGGAGATATTGTATCCTAGAATAGTGGCGGTGCAAGAAGGATGTGTCGCTCCGTGCACAGCGCGCAGGTTCTGTACACAGGACTTCGCCATGTGCATGGGCCCTTAACCTCGGTTTGCCAGCAAGCATTACTTGTTTTTGGGTTTTTTGTCTTGCAAATTAACTTTTCTCTAAATCCCATGGACCCTTGATGTATATTATTGCCCGCCATATTTCTTGCTGCTATACAAATGAAAGAGCAGCTGTCAGGCGACTTGGATGAATTGCTAATTTTATTCAGAATTTTCAGCTTTTTATTTACTAACGTGTTTCTACAAGGATTCCTCTCTTCTGTTTTGGCAGCAGGGACAAGAGCTGATTTAACAAGTTCAGTAAGGCTGTCCGAGACGGTCATAAATTACAGTTATGTGCAGCTAGCCAATAAAAATGTCACTGTGAGATCTGAAGAAGAAAAAAAAAAAATTAAAACTTTTCACTTGTTGGTGCTGGTCGTATGTCTATGGACGAAGCCGTAATGAGGCACATTATTGTTCTGTATCTTCACAACGAAAAACACATCTAAGTGGGAAATAAACAGAATATAAGAAGGTGACAACTACTCTTGGAGCCAATTTACAGCACCCACAATCATTGTCCATTCCCTTTTACCCGGCACAGAATTGAAGAAGAAATATGTCTCGGTTGGAAACTCACCAAGGCTAGGAGATGAACTTGGCTTTGCCAAGTGCCAAGCTATGTAAGCTCTGTAGTCAGAAATGTACTAATACATTTCTATATAAGTTTTCAGTACACGTACTTTAAAAAAAAAAAACAAACAAAAAAAATCACTTTATAAAGAAGGGGATGAAGTTTGTTCACTCCTTTGGTTTTGATTAAAGCAACTTATTTTTTATTGCTTCTATGCATCAACTTGAAATCTTAATTAAAAAAAAGGAAGTAAAAAACATTTTTTTGTGTTTTCTATTGTTTCGTATCTGCAGCTCCTATGCAGAGCAATCTGTCTCCATGGTAACAGACTACAAACAGAACCTGTGTAGTCTGATCCAGCAGTCATGTTCCCTTTTACTTCTCGCAAGCACATCAAAGATTAGACATAGATTTTTTTTTTGATGAACACTTTTTGAAAAGCTGCCTAATTTATCATTTTAGACGCATGGTAACAATAACAAAAACTGGTTGTGAAGGTAGACCTTAAGTTTGTAGATCGGGCCTGAGTAATGTGCGGCCCGCCGACCAAGACAGCCAAAGGGCTGAAAACACTGATCCACAGCTCACTCTCCCTCGCCTATGTCCTGATTTCCTGAGGATGCAGATAGCAATGAATACACTGGTGGAGAGACACAGATAGCACACTTGATGACTTTTTTATACATGTGTGTAGGATATGTGCCTGTATATAGTGGGTTGTGAGGGCTCATATCGTATATAGGGGGTCTGTGTGGCGGCTCTTACTGTATATATGGGGCTATGTGGATGTTCACTGTTTATAGAGGGACTGTGTGGGGGATCTTACTGTATATAGGACTGTGTGAAGGCCCATAGTGAATACAGCGAGGCTATGTGAGGGCTCATACTGTATATTTAATATAACCGGAGATGTGTCCTTCTGTCCGAAGCCTCCGGCGCCTGCGCAATGTGGTGTCGGAGTCATTGCATAAGCATACCACACTTCGACGCCATCTTATTGGAGAGGAAGGGGCACGGCTTTCTGATGTGATCGCGGCCATCTCCCTGAAGATGGCTCTGTGGCAGCAGCTTCACTGGCAGTGATGAGGAGATCGGTGTGTACTGTGCTGCCGGTGAGACACCGGGAATGTGGATGCCGCACCTCCTGGAGGAGGTGATTAGGAGACTGGGGTATGCTGTGCTGCCGATGAGACACCAGGATTGTGGATACTGCACCTCCCGGTTGGCAGTGAAGACCGGCGTGTGCTGGATTGTGGATACAGCATCTGCCGGCCGCCAGTCACTTTTCCGACCGAACAGTGCAAATACCAGGAAGGAATGTGCGTGTTATGTGCGAATTTGCATATTCAATGTTTTCAATAAAATGGCACTAGAGATCGTGGTATGTGCACATACTGACTCTGGCGCCATTTTATTGAAGTGTGGCGCCCCTGTGGGTCCAGACGCCACAGAGGTACTGCACATAAACAATAGGTGTGGTACCCCACGACTAGTTAGGGTGGATGCATCTAACCACACTTCAACATCCCACATTTCACACTCAGTAGTGTAGCAGAGCACCCTTCATGGCTCCCTGCTTGGAACACGAAGTGTGTTGGGAGGTGGGTAGAGCGTAGTAAGGCGGGAGAATCCTAGGCTGAGGTGAGATTGAGAGATCCCCTGAGAGGGAGGAAAGGAGAAGGAGGTAGTCTGTGCAGCTCCCAACTGTAAGGGGAGTGCCAGACAGATTGGACAGAAACAGCAGATTCTCCGTAGGAAGAGTGGTTCTTCCAGGGACACGGTTGGAAAGCTATCCCATGAGTCTTAGTCCACGCTGATGGCTGTCAGGTGGAGGAAGGAACCAGGTTGGTCGCAGAAGGGACTCGGCCCCTTAGCCTAGTGGAGTGGAACTAAGGACTTAACTTGCAAAGCCGACAGCTGTGGTCACTTTACGGGCCACAGCAACCATCCACAGTAGTCTAACCAGAAAGGTGACTATATAGAGTCATGGGAACAGTGGGTTGTTGCCTGAAAAGGATTCGCAGTTGCTGGCCCAGACTGCTACTTGTGAGGCGCTGAAGTAGAAGAAGGAGTTTAAGCAGCGTATTGTTTGGAGACGGCCAGGAAAGGTAAACACTGACAGGGGAGGCGGGGAAGGTGCATTCCGTCCTATCTGGACATTATCTGGACCCCTCACCTGGCGGACTCAGTACTGAAGAGGGCATCTGTGTGCACCAGACTGTGAGTAAAGCCTTTGGAACTACAAGCCCTTGTGTCCTCCACTTATTCCTGCGCCACTCATCCAGCACTGCTGCACCTCTGTGCCTAACACTCATGGGCGGACATACCGCCAGTTCAGCCCGTGCAATGCACCGGGGCCCAGAGGTGGAAGGGGGCCCCTGAGCGTACTGCCCATAGCGGCAGAGTACGCAGCCGCTATGGGGCCAGAGTCCAGATTGTGGGCGGCGGGAGTCTAAGGGGCCCGGTATTTTGCAGCATCGGCCCCTCTTACTTCCTGCTGTAATCACCTGAACACCAGAGCTGGGGAGAGAGCGGCGCGGGAGAGCAGGAATTCAAAAAGGGGGTGTGTCATGCAAGGAGAGACGCTGGCCAATGAAAGCTTTCCTCATCAGACAGAGGAGAGCACTCACTGGCTGTTGTGTCGTCTGTCCTGCATGGCGCGTCCCAATGGTGAGTACTCACTGGTTGTCAGGGGCCGGGGCGCACAGCACACAGGGGACAGCAGTGGAGGAAGAGCAGGACTTACAGTGTGTACTGTATTCTGCTTCCTCCACTGTGCCATTCCAGGCAGGCTGCAGCATCTAGGAGCACAGGTGAAGAGGCTCACTGCTCGGGGCATCTCACAGAGGAGGTCAGGGGAGGGGAAGAGGCTCACTGCACGGGGCATCTCACAGAGGAGGTTGGGGGAGGGGAAGAGGCTCACTGCACGGGGCATCTCACAGAGGAGGTTGGGGGAGGGGAAGAGGCTCACTGCACGGGGCATCTCACAGAGGAGGTCGGGAGAGGGGAAGAGGCTCACTGCACGGGGCATCTCACAGAGGAGGCCGGGGGAGGGGAAGAGGCTCACTGCACAGGGCATCTCACAGAGAAGGTCAGGGGAGGGGAAGAGGCTCACTGCATGGGGCATCTCACAGAGGTCGGGAGAGGGGAAGAGCCTCACTGCAGGGGCATCTCACAGAGGAGGTCAGGGGAGGGGAAGAGGCTCACTGCACGGGGCATCTCACAGAGGAGGTCGGGGGAGGGGAAGAGGCTCACTGCACGGGGCATCTCACAGAGGAGGTCGGGGGAGGGGAAGAGGCTCACTGCACGGGGCATCTCACAGAGGAGGTTGGGGGAGGGGAAGAGGCTCACTGCACGGGGCATCTCACAGAGGAGGTCGGGAGAGGGGAAGAGGCTCACTGCACGGGGCATCTCACAGAGGAGGCCGGGGGAGGGGAAGAGGCTCACTGCACAGGGCATCTCACAGAGAAGGTCAGGGGAGGGGAAGAGGCTCACTGCATGGGGCATCTCACAGAGGTCGGGAGAGGGGAAGAGCCTCACTGCAGGGGCATCTCACAGAGGAGGTCAGGGGAGGGGAAGAGGCTCACTGCACGGGGCATCTCACAGAGGAGGTCGGGAGAGGGGAAGAGGCTAACTGCACGGGGCATCTGTGAGGAACAGAGGCCGCTATCTGCAGACCGGATATAACTTCAAGAGAAATGTGCTGTCTTCCAGGTGCAAAAATTAAAGATGTGTCTGACAGGATATCAGGACTCTTCAGACCTACAGATGACTACCCATTCCTGCTACTACATGTGGGGACAAATGACACCGCAAGAAACGACCTGGAAACCATCTGCAGAGGCTTTGAAGACTTAGGCAAGAAAGTGAAAGAACTGGGAGCGCAGGTGGTCTTCTCTTCCATCCTCCCAGTGGATGGCAATGGAACAAGGAGGTGGAATAAGATTCTGCAGGTGAACAACTGGCTACGTCGATGGTGCCGTCAGCAACGATTTGGATTTCTGGATCATGGAGTGAACTACTTATACGATGGACTACTTGCTAGAGATGGGGTGCACCTTACGAAGACTGGAAAGCATGTATTTGGAAGTCGCCTTGCTACACTTGTAAGGAGAGCTTTAAACTAGAACAACATGGGAAGGGAAGCAAAAGACCAGAAAAAGCCATACACCTGACAAATGCTATTGAGAACTCTGCTATTAGAAGTGGAAAGGACGAACAAAGACAAAAGAATCTAATTAATAAAAATATTGGAGAAAGAGAAACCAATCACAAACTAAAATGTTTCTATACTAATGCACAAAGCATGGGCAACAAACAAGGAGAATTGGAACTACTAACACAGGAAAAGAAATATGATGTCATTGGAATCACTGAAACTTGGTGGGACAATACACATGATTGGAATACAAGACTAGAAGGATACAACTTATTTGCAAGAAACAGACTTGATAAACGAGGAGGAGGTGTCGCATTGTATGTTAGAAACGCGTATATCTGCACAGAGATTGAAACTTCAGAGACTGGGAGTTCTGTGGAAACTGTTTGGGTAAGAATACAAGGACAGAACAATGGAAAGGACACCATTGTAGGCATTTACTACAGGCCACCTGTGCAAGCTGAAGATATGGATGAACTCTTTATGCATCAAATGGCCAAGTTCTCCAAAAAATATGACATAGTTGTCATGGGAGATTTCAACTATCCAGACATTTGTTGGGAATCTCTCTCAGGCAAAACTAACAGGTCAAGGAAATTCTTATCCTCTCTTGCTGACAACTTTATCTTCCAAAAGGTAAGGGAGAAAACAAGGGGAACTGCTACCTTGGATCTAATCCTTATAAACAGGGAGGAAATGGTTGAGGAGGTAAAAGTGGCTGGAACCCTAGGAGGTAGCGACCATGCTATTTTAGAATTTTGGATAACTAGAGGCGGAAGACCTGTGAAGACTCAGACGTCAAGGTTAGATTTCAGAAAGGCAGATTTTAAGGGATTCAGAAAGAGAATTGGAGGGATCCAATGGCTGGATATCCTTAAAGACAAAAATGTTTAGGAAGGATGGGAAATCTTGAAAAATGAAATTCTCAAAGCACAGTTGTTAACAATTCCGAAAAGAGGGAAGAATAGGAAGCATTTAAGGAAACCAGGATGGATGAACACAGAACTTAAGCACATGCTAAAAAGGAAGAAAAAAATGTTTATAAAATGGAAAGAGGGAGGCATATCTAAAGAAGAATATAATGCTGTCTGCAGAACCTGCAGGGCACAAATCAGATTAGCTAAAGCTGAAAATGAATTGAGGCTTGCAAGAGATGTCAAAAGCAATAATAAAGGATTTGGGGATATGTCAAAAGTAAAAGAAAAGTCAAAGATGCTATAGGATTTTTACAGGATGAAAATGATGAAATGGTAAGACAGGATGTTGAGAAGGCTGAACTTTTAAATTCCTATTTTGCATCTGTTTTCCCTCAGAAAGGAAATGCAACATCAACTGTTATTCACTGTCCTATTAAGGGAATAGAAGAATCCAGGATATCTATAAACAGAAAGATAGTGAGGAAACACTTAGCTAACCTAAATGAATTCAAGTCTCCAGGTCCAGATGAATTACACCCCAGAGTACTGAGGAAGATAGCAGAAGAAATTTTTGAACCCCTCTCCATAATCTTTGAAAATTCTTGGAGAACAGGAGAAGTGCCAGAAGACTGGAGAAGAGCAAATGTTGTTCCTATCTTCAAAAAGGGGAAGAAGGTGGACCCAGGCAACTATAGGCCGGTGAGTCTGACTTCTATACCAGGAAAGATCTTTGAACAAATTATTAAACAACATGTATGTCAATACCTGGATAAGAATGAAGTGATTAAACAGAGTCAGCATGGGTTTGTAACTAATAAGTCATGTCA
Source organism: Dendrobates tinctorius (assembly GCF_039654945.1). Taxonomy (NCBI): domain Eukaryota; kingdom Metazoa; phylum Chordata; class Amphibia; order Anura; family Dendrobatidae; genus Dendrobates; species Dendrobates tinctorius. The sequence goes on along the minus strand of NW_027361743.1, from coordinate 7,402,440 downwards.
GACTAACTTAATTTCCTTCTATGACGGTATCACTGATTGGGTGGATCAAGGAAATGCTGTAGATATAGTATATCTTGACTTCAGCAAAGCATTTGACAAAGTCTCTCATACAATCCTTATTGAAAAAATGACTAAGTATGGAATGGACAAGGCAACTGTTAGGTGGATTCATAACTGGCTTAGTGATCGGACCCAAAGAGTGGTCGTAAATGGCTGCACATCCAGTTGGAAGAATGTCTCAAGTGGGGTACCACAGGGCTCTGTCCTGGGCCCTGTATTGTTCAACATCTTTATCAATGATTTAGATGAAGGAATTGAGGGTAAACTGATTAAATTTGCTGATGACACAAAGCTAGGAGGGATAGCTAATACTAGAGAAGAGAGAGAGAGGATTCAAAAAGATTTAAATAAACTGGAGAAGTGGGCAGCAACTAACAGAATGGATTTTAACAGGGAGAAATGCAAAGTACTACATCTGGGCAATAAAAATGAAAAAAGCATATATAGAATGGGAGGAATAGGGCTAAGTGACAGCACATGTGAAAAAGACTTGGGTATACTAATAGATCACAGACTGAATATGAGTCAACAGTGTGATGCAGCAGCAAAAAAGGCAAATGCAATTCTAGGATGTATTAACAGAAGCATACAGTCTAGATCACGTGAAGTCATTATTTCCCTCTACTCCTCTTTGGTCAGACCTCATCTGGAATATTGTGTCCAGTTTTGGGCACCACATTTTAAAAAAGACATCAACAAACTGGAGCAAGTTCAGAAAAGAGCGACCAGAATGGTGACCGGTCTGCAAACCTTGTCTTATGAGGAAAGGTTGCAGGATTTGGGAATGTTTAGTTTGCAAAAGAGAAGACTGAGAGGAGACTTAATAGCTGTCTACAAATATCTAAAGGGCTGTCACATTGTAGAAGGATCAACTTTATTCTCATTTGCACAAGGAAAGACTAGAAGCAATGGGATGAAACTGAATGGGAGGAGACACAGATTAGATATTAGAAAAAACTTTTTGACAGTTAGAGTGATCAATGAGTGGAACAGGCTGCCACGAGAAGTGGTGAGTTCTCCTTCAATGGAAGTCTTCAAACAGAGGCTGGACAGACATCTGACTGGGATGATTTAGCGAATCCTGCTTTGAGCAGGGGGTTGGACCAGATGGCCCAGGAGGTCCCTTCCAACTCTACGATTCTATGATTCTATCTCACAGAGGAGGTCGGGAGAGGGGAAGAGGCTAACTGCATGGGGCATCTCACAGAGGAGGTCGGGAGGGGGAAGAGGCTCACTGCACGGGAGAGCTCTGCAGCAGCAGGGAGCTGAAATCCTCTGTGCTCTGTGTCCCCATCACCCACAGTGGTCCCTGCAGTCGTCTCCAGGCTCCAGCTTATCTCTGCACTATGTGGCCGACCTCCATGACTCATCTGAGCAGAACTCCTGAGGTTGTAGAATATGTGTGTGTATATTTACATATGTGTGTGTACAGTATATGTATGTGTGTGTGAATGTATATGTGTGTACCTGTGTATGTATGTATGATATATGTGTATGTACAGTATATGTGTGTCCGTGTATGTACGGTATACTGTATGTGTGTATGTATATATGGTGTATGTCTATGTGCATGTATGTAAGTGTGTGTATGTATGGTATATGTGTAGATATATGTGTATAGAAGTGTGTATGTATATGTGTATACTATGTGTATAAAAGTGTGTGCGTATGTGTGGTATAGGTATGTACAGTGTATGTGTGTATCTGTGTATGTACGGTATATGTGTGTATGTATATATGGTGTATGTCTATGTGCATGTATTTACAGTATATGTATATACTATATGTTTATATAAGTGTGTGTATGTATGGTATATGTGCATGTATTTGTATACTATGTGTATATAAGTGTGTGTATGTACGGTATAGTTATGTACAGTGTATGTACCTATGGTATGTATATGTGTGTGTATGTACAATATAGCTGTGTATATGTATGGTATATGTATGTGTATGTATGTACTGTATATATGTGTTTGTATGTGTGTATATGCATATACGGTATATGTATGCATCTGTGTGTATGTATGGTGTATGTGTGTATGTATCTATGGTATGTGTGTGTATGCATGTATGGTGTATGTATGTACTGTATATAAGTGTTTATCTGTGTGCATGTATGGTGTATGTATGTTATGTGTAGGTATGTATGCATGTACAGTATGTGTGTATATACGGTGTGTGTATGTGTATGCATGTACGGTATGTGTATCTGTGTGTGTGTGTGTGTGTATGTATGTATGGTATATGTATGTACGATGTATGTGTGATCCAGCAGATCATGGATAACTTGCTGATTACTGGGGATTCAACTACTGGGCCCCCAGCTCTATTCATTATCTATAGAGCTGCTGAGCTTGGCTATTTCCATCAGTTCCATAGACAATGAATAGAGCAGAAACCAGATGATACAGGCACCAGACATAAAATGTAATATAAACATTGTAGACTTATGTATTACACACACAGTATATATATCTATCTCAGTGAAAAAATATAAATATATTTTCTAGATGTGTGGGGCCCAAATATAACTTTTGCTATTGGGCCTTGTGATTGGTACGTACACCCCTGCTTGCAGGGCAGTAATAATGAGGGCAATCTGCCTTGTTTCTCGGAGCCTGAGGTTCCAGGGGTCCCATTGCCAGATTGCTCTCATCTTAAGAAACCTAATGGGCAGGGAGGGGGGCCCAGACACATTTCTTTCACAGGGGCCCCAAGCTGTCAGTGTCCGCCCCTGCTAACACTGCACCCTTTCCCTCAACACCTATTACTACTGCCCTGGGACTACAGCTCCACCTGTGGGGAGCTTCAACATCATTGCTGCACCACACCATCTGTCCTAGAGAAGCAACCCTGCAGCGCTGGTCAAACTGATCAGAAACCACAGGTGGCGTCATGAATCTCAATGACTTTATCCCCATCACTCTACCCCTTTTACATTGACTGCCTGAGGCCACGGACCAGGTCACTGCCACTGTGACATCTCCCATTGAAATCAATGGGCCCGGCACCGAGTACCCCACGGCCTCTGGGGGGCGAGTCAGAAGTATTGTACTACAAAATTAAAGGGAACCTTTAACCAGAAATAGCGCTGTTAACCTGGAGATATGCAGTTAATCTGCAGGTAAACAGCTTTGTTATGCTGCTCAGCACCTGCACATAGCCGAATGCTGTGGGGAGACAATGAACTTTATACTCCCCTACAGCCGTGGGGTCAGTCACTGCTTGGAGTATACAGAGCGGCTGCTGTAACCGCAACCCTCGGGCCTGACTGCGTGGGGACTCTTACTGTATATAGGGGGTGTCAACATATTTAATTCTGCTCTATATTAAGTGATACAATGTGGCCCCTTTTGAAAATTAATTGCCCACCTTTGTTATAGATGTTTTGCAAAACTCTCCGCTTCCCTTTTTTCCAGGAGCCCTTGGCTCTTTAACATGAGGGGGAATTTTTTAGTACCGTTCATCATGCACCCAGATCAGTCACCTCCATGATAGGCATCCATAAGAATTGGCATATGTTGATAAATTTTTCCAAGCCTTGCTAACCCTAGTTTCCTTTTCAGGTCTTCTTGTCCTCTGCTACTGAACCACAGATGCCTATAGGAGGTTGATCCTCGGTCTTTGTTTTACTATGATTTTGTAAGGGTTATGGGGCCAGTTCAATGCCCTGCACTCCTTGCATACGTCCCTGACGTGTAAATATGTCCTGACAGAAACTGTATATTCCATGTGTTGTGTAATGTATATACATATATATATATTGTGTATTACACTATGCTTATGTTCATATATTGCAAATGTACTGATGTTTCTGTAGTGTAAAGGGTTAGGGATAGTACAGGATTTAGCCCACTAGGGGGGCACAATAGAGTAAGATAGGAGTAAGTTAGGCCAATAGGATTCAGCTAGTTAGGAGGGGCCAACTTAGGGTAGTTGGGGGAGCTTCCTGGGTTCAGGCAGAAGGGGCAGGGGCGGACAGGACAGGACAGTTGAGTTCCGTAACGTTTACGCAGAAGAGCCCAGTTGTCCAGGGCCTATGGCTGACAGTCACACTGCGGTGGAGGAATACAGGGCAGCATCAATATGGTAGCAGCTAACTTCATGGGAACAACCCTAAACGTCTGAGGCGAAGCGGACAGGGAACTCCTGAAGCGGGTTAATCTGACCAGTCGGGAAGCTGAGGTACCGAAGGCGATGATAAGACCCTGAGATATTCCTGAAGAAGTGAGGGACAGTACAGGGAACGCAATGATGATCTTTTTGAAGAACCTTGTGCTGTTTCTGTGACTAAACTGGACGAGCTGAGTAAAATTGTTTTGTTAAAACAGGATTTGGACTGGATTTGGTGCTTAAGGAATGAAGCCCCAGCAGACCGAGGTGGACCCTGATGTACAAAGTAAGTGGACCACCAAATGCATCACAGAAGGAAAAATGTATTTATGTGGTGGGAGGCCAGGGCACACCAGAGCAGCCACCGTTAGCCATGACTACAGCCCTGCCCCCCCGTTACACTATCATTGAAAGTTGGCCCTATTAAGGGTTCCATAACAAAGATTAAAATAAACCTCCTTTTTGGTGTAGCCTAACACCCCGAAAGATGACTAGTAGGACAGGAAAACTTGGTTGCTGTTAAAATAAGGGTCGGACCCAACATCGAGTGGGCAGCCTCTTTGCAGGTGTCTCATAGACGCCGCTTTGGTTGCCTCTATAGTTACATATGCTTTGACCCTAGGATAATCTCAGTAGATATAAGATTTATGGTGCCCAAACACATTAGACAGTTGTCAGCCAAAGAACTTGTTCGGCTGATAGCCATCTCTCTTGCCTCCTCCATGCATGTGATCGATCGCGTCGTCGGCAAGAAGTTCATGTGTTCTCTATAGGGAGAGAGGAGAAATTCGCTACCGGAGGTGTCCGAAGAATAAAAGGATTGGGAGGATTCCAAACACATAAGATGGTTGGCAGATCCAAATCAGCATGTTTGGCCAACTTTAGAGGTAGAAGTTGCACATAGCCAACTAGTCTCCGATTTAAAGAATTGGGTCACACGAAGGCTGCAGTAACCCACAATTTTTCTGTCAGAATTTATATGACTAAAATTCACTTTGGCGCCTTAGCCTAGATGTAAAAAAAACCTAGCTCATACTTACTGGCAAACTGATTCGCCTGATGAATGCCGACAGTGCTTCTCCGCTGATCCTTATAGTCTGGTGGTGGTCTTGTCAAATGTCTGCTTAATTGTTCCTGGTTATTACACTTCTCCTTCAACGGAAAAGAAAAAAAGTTCAACTATGAAAATCCTACAGCATTTTTTTTTTAAAAGTCTAATATGGAAGAAATTAACATCTGCTAGGATGGACAAGTATCTAACATATGGGTACGGAATTCTGCAAAGATTTTTGTTCTTGTATTGTAAATGGTCACAGATTTGGTATCGAGTTCACACTGAAGATTCATGACCATCCTGCTTCATCACAACCAAATAGACATCAAAGATGAGAAGTATTGCACCAAGAAAATATTGAGGTGAATATTCCAATTGAAGACACCTTATTTTCTCTTCCACCTGTAAATGGTTTTACTCTCTATCCCACACATACATTCCTACTTCTTCACATTCCCGATCATCTGCTCCTCTCTCGGTGTAAATACTCTATTGAGAACATCACATTTCATATTAAGATCTTATATAGCCTCGATCAAAGCGAAATCCTTGTTTTTTTAACTTTACTGCTCTTAAAACCCATACTGCTTCTGGGATTCTGCTTCTGAGTGAATAGGATTGGCGGTGGTCGCTTAAAAATCTGATGGTGGAACCGCCACTACTCTATAAAAAAAATGATGGTGGAACCGCCACTGCTCTAGAAGAAAACTGTGTCACAGGGTTACTGCGACAGTGTGGAGCCACAAGCCCGCAGTGTCTGATTGCTCCTACCCTGGCACTGAGAAGAAGCACTTCTCCTTCATTTTAAATGTGTTTATTTCTTCTGGCACAACATGGGTTAATCTTCCATGTTGGAAATCCCTGTGCTTGGTTAGCCACTCATTTTCCCTTTATAATCTTGGCTCTGACACTAATCCTTGTCAGAGCTAGCATTTGCTGCATAGCTATCGGTGGGAGAGGAGTTCATATGAGAAGGACAGTAGGAGGAGTTATTAGTGACTGTTGCTTGGTTGGTATGTGTGGTAACTCCCTATCCTTCTCTATTTTGGTTTATTCCCCTACCTTCACACCATGGTGTATTCTTCTGTTATATGTGAGTGAATATTTTGTATGCCTGGAGTTTTCTTTTAACCCTTGTTGGTGTTGCCTTGTTTGTTGAGTTGGTGTACTACATCGCACAGTTGCGCTCTCTCTTCTCTGGGTTGGGGAAGAGAGACAACAGATAAAAGGGCTAGCTAAGAAGATAAGGCAAGGGCGGAGGCCCTGTCATCTTCACCTTCAGAAGTATCCAGGGGAGTAGGCCAAGCTAATGGCTCCCTAGTGTTAGGGACAGGGAGGGAGCCCATGGTCCCTGGTCACCCGACAGCTGAGTCGTGACACTCTGATGATGGAACTGCCACTGCTCTAGAAAAAAACTCTGATGGTGGAACCATCACTGCTTTAAAAAAAAAAAAAAAAAACTGAAGGGGATACAATGCTAAGCCTTTTTACTCTCAGAATTAGTGGAGGGCCAAGGAATCACTCCTCACCCATCATTAAGTGATGGCACATCCCAGCAAAATCTATAGTGTTAAAATGAAAGATGAGCAAATCTGCTAAAATTCAAATTCCTGAGATTTGCTATTTGTATTGAACTGATTTGCCACAAACCAAAATTACAGTAAAAATAAAATATTTATTTTGCTATGAGATGTCTCCAGAGCAAAATAAATGGAGAAGTTACAAAATAAAAAAAAAAACACATTATACTCCCCTGGGCGAGGGGAGTATAATGTGTTTTTTTTTTTTTTATCACCTGTCCTGGCGCCCCAGCTCCCACTCCCACCCAGTCCTCTGCTTGCTCACTCTTGGTGTTCTCTTCCATTTTCAATCTTCTGCGCTTTTAGTGTTCACTACATCTCAAACCACACCATGAGATGCCAAAAATGTGAATCTGGAAGAGAAGACCGTAACCGGAGGGAGAAAGCCAGCAAAAAACTTGGTGGAGAGCTGCGAAGCCAGGAGAGATGAGTGAGGCAAGTATAATTTTTTTTTTTGTTTGTTTTTTAACCCTCTCCCAGCTCTTACAAACAAATCAAGCAAAATTATCACCATCTTGCTTGATTTAAGTAAATCAAATTGCAAAAAAATTGGGCATCAGGGAAATCTGATTTATTTTTTTTTTCAAATTTGGAGCAAATTCGCTTTCCTCCACTCTAATTAAAGTCCCTTTGGTGCAATTCTATTTTTAGTTACTTGCATGTAATCTCAGCTAAAAATCATTCCTGCAATTGGGTTTCATTAAAAATGTTTGCGTCCATTTGGCTATTCCAGGCTCTTTTGTATCCCTGCAAGTTGCTGGCTGCAGAATGACCCCAAGAATCCATCAGTGGGAGATGTAACTCATTTATCTGAGCTCATGTGTGACCACAGACCGCATTAAAATTGAGCTGAACTTTGATGTGGTCATATCTTAGGTGAAATTGAGTAGGAAAAGACAAATAAAAGAGTAACAAACTGCTCACGAGAGCGCACTTGCTTGATAGACTCTCAGATAAGTTATTCTCCAGCCAACAAAATGCAGGAAACAAAAAGCATGTAAAAGCAAAACCGTGCAAACTTTTAAATAAAATCCATGGGCAAAAATTATTGTTAGCAGAAAATATATGCAGTTCAGTAAAAGAAAAACATATGACAATTATCCATATTCTTTAAAGAGTGTAGCAAAGTCTGGGAGGACTGGGTTAAATCCTAGCAGTGAAGGTCTTGATTGCTGGATGTTGAGCAGAGTCGAGTGTGCTGCTGGTGAGTGACCAGTCAAAATGTGAGCTGTAGCTGGCAGAGAGACATACAAGGGTTTCTCTCTGAATGGAGACTGCATTGCGCTATTGCAGGAAAGAGACAAGCTGAGTCTCTCTCTGAATGGAGACTGCATAGGTCAGCTAGGAAAGCAGTCTGTGTGTTGGAGCTGCAGAGATCCATAAATTTTGTCTGCAGTGACCTCTACAAGTAAAAAGTAGAATTATAAATTATATGCCATCCATAAAAATGGGTAACCATGTGATGCATGAATAGACCAGGTGTACCAGAGCAATAGTAATTCTGCGGATACGGAGTTAAGTTCTCTCTATGCCCTAATAATAGATAGTCTTATTGATATAATCCCTTTTATTTTCGTGATATTTTATTTTTGGATAAAGGACCGTTTCTGACGGGCTCATTACCGTTCCGGGTAACATCTGCTGCATCTGTCTCTGCATGATGCTCGTCTTCTCCATCATTTGCTGGGTTAATAACGCTTGCTGGGTGTTGTAGCCATTTGGACTTGAACAAGAAGCGGAGCTTGAGCTGCTCCCAAGACTTGTAGTGTTACACTGCTGGTCCTGAAAAAAAATAGAAACCACAACTTTAATAACTAAATCGTGCTAAGCAAAGGGAAACACGTGGATTCCAATAGGATTTAAACAGTCAAGTACCCAAAGTATGTTCAAGAAATACTGCGAGAGGTATCAGGGGTGGTGGCAAAAAAAGTGGGATTCCGGAAACTAATATTCATCACCTATCCAATGAATAAGGGATAAAAAGGTAAATTGTTGAGGATCTGATTGATGTCACCCCACCAATTGCTAGAGAAGGGGAACCTGGTGCCCCCAGCTACACGAGTGTGGCAAGGAGTAGTGGTTGCACACGTTCGCTGACTCTGTGAGAGTGGCCGAAATTGCCAAACGCAAGGTGGATCGATCAGACTACTACTGATCTACCATTTGTCACCTATCCAGGGGATAATAGTTTGCAGCACGCTTACTTAACTCACATAGTAATAGCTTATTAAACTAATAAAGATGTCCAGCCCCCAATCCTGGAGACTAAGTGGCCATAAAGGCCCTAGCTGTGTAGAATGGCTTGTTTTCTGCTAAAGTGTACCACTAACTATAGAGAGCGACTATCATCTGCACCTCCTTCTCCTGAAGCGTGGAGTTCATGTGGGTCTTTTCACTGGGTAAAGGTTCGTGGCGGCCTTCTCCTTTTCACAAATATAATGCAAACTGAGAGGCCCAGCCCTCATTCCTGGAGGCTAATTGGCCAAAATTATTTGGGAGAGAGAGAAGAGGGAGATAGAAGGAGACAGAGAGAGGGAGAGCGATGGAGAGAGGGAGAGTGAGGGAGAGAGGATGACAGAGGGAGAAAGAGGGAGAGAGAGGGAGAGCAATGGAGAGAGGTTGAGAGAGAGGGAGAGTGAGGGAGAAAGAGGGAGAGAGAGAGGGAGAAAGTGAGGGAGAGAGAGGGAGAAAGTGAGGGGGGGAGAGAGGGAAACAGAGAGAGAGGGAGAGCGATGGAGAGAGGATGAGAGAGAGGGAGAGTGAAGGAGAGAGGAGAAAGAGAGAGAGGGGGGAGAGAGAGGGGGGAGAGAGAGGGGAGAGAGAGAGGGGAGAGAGAGAGGGGGAAAGAGAGGGAGAGAGACAGAGGAAGGATGAAAGAAAGAAAGAAAGAAAGGAAAGTATGGGAAGAAGGAAGGAAGTGAGAGAAAGAGAGAGAGAAAGTCAGAGGTAGAGAGTGAAAAAGAGAAAGAAAAAGAAAGAGAGAGAGAGACAGGAAGAGAGAAATTACAGCTGCATCCTCCCTCTACAGGAAAGACTAAAACAGCCAAACACTATCCTAGTGAATAGGTGATAAATGTGAGATTGGCGTCTTTTTCTCTATGGCTTACCATTAGCTATGCTCCTGCACAATAAGAGAAGCTGCAGCTGCTCTACAGGAGTGACTGGAAGAGCGCAGCACTTACTAGGGGTCGAGGTAATCCATCAATCTAATTTGAGAGACCACAGTGATTGATACCTTTTAATGGCTAATTGAAAATATGGTATATTGCAAGCTTTCAAGACAACTCAGGTCTCATCAGGCATAGAAGAGCCTGATGAAGAGACCTGAGTATTTTTCTATTACGTTCAGGTCTGGAACGGAGCCACTCCATAGTTACCCTGGCTGTGTTTTTTGGGTCATTGACCCAGCAAAGACCCATCTTCAATGCTCTTATTGAGGGAAGGAGATTGTTAACTAAAATCTCACGATAAATGATCCCATCCATGCTCTCTTCAATACGGTACAGTCATCCTGACCCCTTTGGAGACAAGCACCCACAAAGTATGTTGTTTCCCCCACCATGCTTCACGGCTGGGACAGTGTTCCTGGGGTTGCACTCATCCTTCTTCTTCCTCCAAACATGGTGAGTGGAGTTGATACCAAAAAGTTCTATTTTGGTCTCATCTGACCACATTACTTTCTCCAATGCCACCTCTGGATCATCCAGATGGACATTGGAGACCTTCAAATGGGCCTGGACATGTGCAAGCGAGCAGCGGGACCTTGCGTGCCCTCCAGGATTTAATCCATGACGGCATAGTGTGTTACTAATGGTAATGTTTGAGACTGTGGCCCAAGCCTTTTCTAAGAATCATCCTTACCCCATGAGATGAGATCTTGCATGGAGCCCCAGACCGAGGAAGATTTTCAGTCATCTTGTGTTTCTTCCATTTTCTAATAACTGCGCCAACAGTTGTTGCCTGCTCACCAAGCTGCTTGCCTATTGTCCTGTAGTCCATCCCAGCCTTGCGCAGGTCTACAATTTTGGCCCTGGTGTCCTTAGACAGCTCTTTGGTCTTGACCATGGTGTAGAGGTTGGAGTGTGATTGAGTGTGTGGACAGGTGTCTTTTATATAGGTAACGAGTTCAAACAGGTGCAATTAATACAGGTAATGAGTGCAGAGTAGGAGGCTTCTTAAAGAAAAACTAACAGGTCTGTGAGAGGCAGAATTCTTGCTGGTTGGTCGGTGAGCAAATACTCATTTCATACAATAAAATGCGATTTAATTATTTAAAAATCATACAATGTGACTTTCTGGGTTTTATTTTTAGATTCTGTCTCTCACAGGTGAAGGTACCTACGATAAAAATTACAGACCTCTCCATTCTTTGTAGGTGGGAAAAAGTGCAAAATCGGCAGCGTATCAAATACTTATTTTCCCTCTATAAGAGTGACTTAAAGGTTCCCATCCATCATTCTTCATGGACATCTGTCCACAAACGCAAGGTGACTTCAGGGCATAGAGAAAGAGAAGCTGCAGCAGGATCCCTCTCCTCCTAGTGTTTTTTTTTTTCCTGGAGATAACATTTAGGTTTGGAGGGAGGGAGACAAAAAAAAACAACTCTTACACGTACAGGGTGGGCCATTTATATGGACAACCTGGGTGGGCCATGTATATGGATACACCTAAATAAAATGGGAAGGGTTGGTGATATCAACTTCCTGTTCTTGGCACATTAGTATATGGGATGGGGAAAACTTTTCAAGATGAGTGGTGACCATGGCGGCCATTTTGAACTCGGCCATTTTGGATCCAACTTATAAATGGCCCACCCAGGTGTATCCATATAAATGGCCCACCCTGTATATAAATAAATGGGTGACCTCAGGGCAAAGATTTGGCTCACCATCCCTAGCTCTGTGCAACGGATTCTCCTTCCCTTAAAGGAACCTGTCACCCCCTGGGCGTTTTTAAGTAAAAGAGCCACCTCCAGCAGCACTAAGGCTGCATTCTGTGAAGGTGGCTCTTCTGTTTCTGACCCCTAGTAACGCCAAAATATTGACTTTTATAAATAGCTCCTCATACCTGTATTGAGTCACATAGGTATGGTGTGTCCCCCTGTATCAGCCGCCTCCCAGCCATCCATCATGCCTGTGTGTTACGTCTGTGCGCCGCCTCCTCTTGTGTTGTATGCCGCTGCCTGCGCTGTTCCAACAGTTCTCGGGCATGCGCAGTTTATAAGAAGCTTTTGTATCTTATAAAATTTTGTATGTTAATATGTAATATTAGTTTATATAACAGTAATAATAATTATGTATGAAATCATAAGATGAAGACATCCAGATTGACTGCTCTAGAATTCATCATTACGTGAACTTTCCAGGAGCTCTGACTGATTCATGACCTCTTCTTCTACAAATTAGGTGGCTGGCTGTGGAAAACGATGCCATGTGTAATATTTCCCAAACCGGTGAGTTCATAAGCACCGTGAACTACATTGGTCCTGACATATCATGGAATTTTCCTGTCCCATGGTTTGCAGTTCCAGAGCAAGTCATTTATTATTCATGGACTGAAAGACTTACTGCAATTCATCGAAGTGCATAGATACAGAGGAAGAAATATGTGCTAATTTCAAAAATTGATAATAAGTTGCTTATGTCATTGCTTACTAATGTTTTAGTAATAGATCTTATCAGAGAATTCTGCTTTTTTCTCCTCCTGGACTGATCTTTCGCTCTTACCTCAAGGGTAAAATCTGTATTCCTCTTCATATTATCTGCTAATTCTAAACGTTGACATACATTTTACCACTTAGAAAACATGTGATATTGGATCATTTTCCTCCTTTATAAGATTACATAGTCTAATGATTTTGACTCATTTGTTGGATTGGAGTCACTTTATCTACTATACCAAATCTGATGTTGTTTTAGGTCAAATTTATGCAAAAATATTAAAAAAAATACTGAGAGGTTCACAAACTTTCAAGCACTTTCATGCCTCTCTGGCTTCCTGACAATATGAAATCATCTATCTATTTGTAGCTCCTTCTGATCAGATGTGATTTGATAGCACCTCCCTAGGTGACATCTCCGCAAGGAATCTCAGGACATGTAATTTCCAGACTGACTGCCTGCAGACAATTAATATGGCGGCTGGAAAAATGATTCTCTTCTCAGTGTGCGGAAAGGGTGCACACATTAATCATGCAAAAGTACCTACTGTATACAAACTTATTTTGTCACTATGCATAACTAATTTACAGGTGTTCACATAAGGATTCTTCTGTGTGTGAAGAATATTAATAAAGAGTCCACTTTGGTGGTTAAACATTCTGGAATATTTATTTGGGCAGTCCTTTGGCTTGCATTCAGGTCTGACACATAATTAGACCTTTCTTCACATGTAACAAATTATGTCAGTTTGCATGCCGGATCCCTTATCCTTCGTGCTTGAGAACTATGTTGGGAGGCAATTTGCTCCCTGTCTGGATGTCATCAGGTACTGCAATCTACGCCCGGGGTAAAAACAACACTACCCACCATGTATCGAGGTAGGAAACAGACAATGACCCATAGAATGGAGGCAGACATAGACAGAAACCTTATATTCTGCGAATGTTGTGCATTTTGCACTATTCACTGTCTGAACTTATTTAAAGGGAATCTGTCACCTATTTTTTTGCATATAAGCTGCCGACACTGCCATCAGGGGCTTATCTACAGTATTCTGTAATGCTGTAGATAAGCCCCCAATGTAACCTGAAAGATAAGAAAAACGAGTTATATTATACTCACCTAGGGGTCCGAGTCTTCCCATCTTCATGCGATGACGTCCTCTTCCTTGCTGCCTGTCGCGGCTCCTGCGCAGGCGTAATTCTCTGCCATGTTGAGGGCAGAGTAAAGTACTGCAGTGCGCAGGCGCCGGGAAAGGTCAGAGAGGGCCAGCGCCTGCGCACTGCAGTACTTATGTACTTAACAATAGCAATAAAAACTACAGTTCACGTTGCTAAAAAAGCAAAAGAGAAATGCCTTTACACATCTCGATGAACAAAAAAAATAATAAAAGTTTGTGGTATAAGAATATTTTTTAAAGAAGTGACGCTGCAACCACACGGTTAGCGCTTTTAAAATGGAATTCAAGCAAAAATGGCGGAATTGCATTTTTTTTTTACCAATCCAGCCAAATTACTTTTGGACTACTTTTAGTAAACCCTCCTGTGCGTTCATGTTTTGTTTCTGCCGCTATAATTACTGTTTTCACTCTCTTTTTCATTGCTTCCCTGTTAGAATTCAGGAAAAAGTTAACAAGAAATCATAAAAAGTTTTCAGTAGAAAGTTGTCAGGTGTCGAGAAATGTGGGGTCTGGAATTCCATCCCTGTTCCTTGGAAAAGCAAGGCTTAGCCGTACAGCGGGGCTGTGCTGTCTTTGGCAGCGCTGCTTATGGCACATACAGTCATAGGATTAGATGAGTTTTAGGCTTAATGCCGTCAAGCTGTGGTTATGGCAAAGATGTTTGGAAATTATTATAAGTAAGCTTATCTGTATGGCTGCCAAAAATCACTAAATGGAAGGTCAGGATGATATACTGTTTTACATTGTTCTGGGGGAAAAACAGGACTTATTAATAGGGAGATTTATTAAGATGTAAATGTGGAAAAGTATGTACAGATTGCCTGTTAGTTAGACAATCCCTCCATGTGTTGCGCCTGTCAAACAGCCGCGAGACAAGCAGCCGCCGGGACTGGAACATATTTTTCGAGCACACCAAAGTCACTCGGTTAGCATCCGAGCATGCTCAGATATCTCCTTATCCGAGCATGTTCGCTTATCGCCAGGGCCAGCATTAGGGGCAGGCAAACCAGGAAGCCACCAAGGGCCCTCGCTCCTCCAGGGGACCCAGCCAGTGGCCGCTATGGGGCCCCTGAGTAAGAGGGGCGTTGAACTTATTGGCATCATAGATGCCGATAAAGTTGAAAGCACTGAAGGAGGAGAGAGCGTCATGTTATCACTCCCCCTATGACTCACCGTGTTTCAGCAGTGGAGCTGATGAGACGCTATAGTGGGGGCTGCACTATATTGTGTGTGGGGGGACTGCCCTACACTGTGTATGGGGGGACTGCACTATACTGTGTGTGGAGGGTGGCAACATTATACTGTGTGTGTGGGGGCTGCACTATACTGTGTGTGTGTTTGTGGATTATACTCTGAGGGGCTGCTTTATAAGCTGGGGGGCTGCATTATACTCTGAGGGAGCTGCATTATACTGTGTGTATGAAGTGGGCTGCACTATACTGTGTGTTTGTGGTGGGGGCTGAATTATATGTGTGGGGATGGGGCCTGCATTATACTGTGTGTGGGGGGCTGTATTATACTGTATGAGGGGGACTACATTATTCTCTATGAGGGGGACTACATTATAGTCTATGAGGAGGGTTGCAGTATGCTCTATAAAGGACCATGGGGAGTGCATTTTAAGATATGTACTATATGGGACCTGCATTATACTGTATCGAGGACTATCTGTACCAATCATTCTTCCTCAGCCGGAGTAAGGGTAAGTGCACACGATCAGTAAACGATGCAGGTTGGACGTTGCGTACTTGTGTAGTGTCCAGATGTTACAGCATAGTGAATGGGATTTCATGAAATCCCATACCCACTATGTGTGCACAGACGCCCGCAGCTCACCCGCGGAGACGGACATACGGCACGTCTTTCCAGACCTCAGCATGTCAATTTATCTTTATTTGTCTCCGCAAGTTACATTTCACCCGTACAATGTATTGGACTCGGTGAATCCTCACGGTTCAGTGAACACATGCGGATTCACCTGCGTTCAATAGCCAGCACGGACATGTGCTGCGTCCAAAGCGCTGCCAATTACTGAATGTGTGCACATACCCTAAAGAGACCGGGAAACCAGCATCGAACCACTTCAATATTGTCGATCGCTCTCGTTTAGCGGCCTAAACTTAGCGCTTGTAAATACAACAGAAATGTTTCTGTGTGATGATGCAATATGTGACCAATTGGGTCCCCACTTTAAACTTTGGCCCACAGCCCCACTTAACCTAAAACTGGCCCTGCTCATCACTAAAGGATATATAAGTGTAAGGGGTCGGCTCTCTGGTAGACGCTGGTGCACACACAAGGATCTAGTTTTTTGGTTCTAAACAAATGTGAGGTTTATTAAACGTCTAGAAACCATCCAAAACAAAACAGCCCCTACAACATGTATAACAGAACCAAAACGGAGAACAAACAGTCTATGCACAGCAAGCGCTCACTCGTTTAACGTCAGACCTTTACTCAGCCTGTAGAAGAGACTGAGCCACCCAAGGATTTGGTCTTTTCACCTTGTACACACCGTGTCCTAATGATACAGCGGGACTTCTTTATATCTGTCGTACCATGCCCAGTCCCACCCATCTCTCTGATTGCTCATAAACCTATATCTCCCCTCGAGGACCGGTCCAGTGGCCATCTTACATACCCCTCCCGACATGAATCAGTGGACCCTCGTCAGAACATCCTCATTGCCATGTAGTTTCTTGGGCCTAAACTGTAGGTGGAAGCCTCGATGACACATATTACCCCAAAAGGCCATATAACATGCATAAAATATGCGCACGCTACACATATACAACCTTTGTGGTGCATACCACTTTCTGATCTATTTTTCTTCCATTTTGTTTAGGAGGTTGTGGTGTAGTGACCACTGTGTCCGCTAGGGGGCGCTGTGTGGATGTCCCAAGAGAGAGGATGAGTGGCAGAATCCTGAAGGACCGTTATGTATCTCAAGGTGGGTGGCCTTGAGATGGAGACTTATGTGTGTGTTGATCAGCAATGATAGTGCTGAGGTGTTGTTTCAATGTACCAGGGAGAAGTCTCCAGGTAACTGGGGAGACGGGCGGCCCAGTTACCTACAAACCCACCCAGGGGGTGTGTTTGAGAACGTTGTGATAAAAGTGTGTGAATGGTTCAAGGACCTGTGATGAGGTCATACATAGCCATGTGACCCGGTGGGCGCGGCTATGGACTGTATAAGGTGGCCAGGGTAAGTCACATGGGTGAATGCTGGGACCCGGTTGGTCCAGTGTGGAAGGTACCGCTGAGATGGGGCTTCCTGGCTAACAGCCTGTGAAGTGGCTGTGAGTAATGGCGACGTGTGCCTGTTAGTTCCCTGGAGGGAATGAACGTGTGCAGCATGGTGAAGCAGCATGAGGAAACCCTGACAGGGTGAGAAAACTTGGTGGCTAGAAAGCCTGTGCATTGAACAGTGCATAACTTGTATGACTACAGGATAACAGAGCTGAACTCTGTAATGGACGCTATGCTGACTATATGCTGTTTCCTGTTGCTTTGATGGTTTATGATGCTGAATAAACCGAAGGGACTATGATTGTTTATGGAAAACCCGTGCCGGATCTGGTTTTGTGGCTGCAAGCGAGTGATCCCCTATGTGAATGACAGCGCTACCTCACAATTGGTGGAGATTGCAAAGGGCAATATTGTAGCCTTGTTGCTGGGAGCAACGGAAGAGGACTGCAAAATTCGGTTGCTAAGGGCAACGCTGAGCCAGGAGGGCTGACGGTTGTGAAAGCCATGTGATATACTGACAGCAGGTCAGTGGAAGAGACTTATAAGGACACCTCTGTGGTAGAGGGGTCCGAGAACCTGCGCGGCCAGCAGGTGACGTTCGTGAAAGCCGTGTTGTACTGACCGGGGTCAGTGAGAAAGAGACTGGTGATTGCTGGGGTGCCTCTGCGGAAAAGAGGTACCCGAGGACCTGTGTGGCTGACACAGGTAACGGACAGGTGTTTGTGTTGTACTGACCTGGGTCAGTGGGAAAGATTGTGTACCTGGAGGGTTCAGTGAGCAAGGTCCTGGAAGGTCAGTGTTGGGAGGTTCTGGGAGAAGAATCGGATCCCTGGAGCACGTGGTATGACCTTGAACCTGGTGAGGCGTGAGTGTTGGGCAGTCTCAGGAGGAGATGGATGTCCTGAAGAGCACCCGCTGAGCCCCTGGACCTGGTGAGGCCGGTGTGTTGGGAAACCCTGTGAGGAGGGTCGACTCCCTGAATAGCACCCGGTGCGCCCTGTGTGTTGGACGCTCTCAGGTGGAGACGGAACGTCCTGAATAGCACACAGACAGGACACGTGAGTTTTGTGTGGTGTGTTTTCTTTTCTTAACTCAGCCTGTGGTGGCTCAGTGGGAGTCAAGAAGGTGACAAGCGGCTTCCTGTAACTCGGCGGGGTTGCAAAGGGGACAAGCGGATTCTGGTAACTCGGCGGGGTTACGAAGGTGACACCAGCAGCTGTGTGTGAATGGCAGCCGGTGGTGTCGAAGATCGGTGACAGCAGGAGCTGTGGTGGTGCCAACAAGGACTTGTGTGGTATCGTAAGAGACAATCTGTGTGGTGTGAACTGTGGTCTGAGAAGGCCGGTATAACGGACATGGGGGGAAAATCCCGAAAGGGGGCGGTGGCCCAAATCGGGGTGGTAGCCCAAAAGGGGGTGGAGTCCCAAATTGGGGTGGTAACCCAAAAAGGGGTTGAGTACCAGAGGGGGCGGTGACCCAAATTGGGGAGGTAGCCCAAAAGGGGGTGGAATCCAGAAGGGGTGGCGACCCAAATTGGAGTGGTACAGAAAGGGGCCGGTGTGTCAAAAGAGGAAATAGCAGCACTGGTTGCCTCAGTGGGTATGTCTGGGGAACCGCAGTGTGTGTATGTCTTTTGTGGAGTGCAGCATGTATTTTCCGGATAATGACGGGTCACAGGTGTGTACCGTGATGCTGCACCGGGAAGGAGTCCCTGGTAGACTGGACTCAGAGAGTCAGGTGACTGACAGGAACTCCTCTCGTTTTATCTCTGGCCGAGAAAAACGTCAGGGTTCGCTGTAAACACGGGGTCACGGTGAACTATGCCGTAGACAGAGTAATGTTTGAGGGGACCAAAGGTGGTGCGTGCCAAGGGGGCGGGACTTAGTCTATGCCTTGGAGAGGGGACGGGACTTTGTTTTGTTTGATCACGTATGGTCGGACGATGGAGACGTTTCGACTGTGGGGCCAGCAGACACTGAGACGGTGACGCCTCCTAAAGTGGACAAGTCAGAGGTAGAACTAACCGGAAGAAGAAGTACATCTGTCCAACGTACGGACCTGACGTCTCGTGACGTGACGGATGGTGGGCTGGGAGATGAGACGACTGGACTAGACACATTGGTGGACGGTAACTGGAGGGTTCACTCGGCGGACGGGAATAACCCAGTTGTACCCTTTGACAATATAATTAAAGAGTTAGTAGTGCGACACGTGCTGGCCAAAAGAGAACAAGATCATGAGATACAGTTAATAAAGGAGACAGTGGAAGGACATCTCGAACGAGAAAGAGTCCTGAGACAAATGGCCGAGCACAGGGTTGAGGAGCTCAAGAAAGAAGTCTTGGAGCTCAAAGAAACTGTAAGTGGTCTTCTGCGGGAGAAGAGCTTGGACAGTGATATACAGCGACCGTGTCCGATTGGTGGTGGGACGAAGCTGCCGGTGCCCGTCTTGGCAGAGGGTCGTGAAGAGTTGAGATCTCGAGAAGTTGAGGAGCTGAGAGCTGAAGAAGACAGTCACCCGGTCGGGTCAACTGTAGTGAGGGAAGTGTCCATGGTAAAGCCAGAGTCTTCTGTCCAGGAAGAGAGCAAGACCACGACCTTCAAATCTGTGATCGAGGTACCCGAAGACATGCAAGAAGCCTGTGTGGAGGAAGGTGTACATGAGGCTTTCAAAGAGGCGGTCAAGGTGTGTAAGGTGCACTGGGCACCTGAGACTCGGCAGTTGGTGATAATATCAGCCAGAGAAGATACTGCAAACCGGGTAGCTGTCCTGAAAGAGATGCATCTACAATGTCTCCACGCCAAACAGCTGGTCAGGCGGAATAATATGAAGGCTGCTTGACGCCTAGAGTTAGCGAAGGAGGCTATGGATCGGCTGGGTTTGCGGAAAGATGTGGTTCCGGTACCCAAAGGTCTGATTGGGAGAATCACTGGAAGATTCGGGAAGGTAATGCAAGACCTTGTAAATATCTCCGGTGTGGTGAGGATCCCTCCTGATGATGAAGACCAGGTATCCAGTGAAGAGGGTAGGATTCCCATCAAGGTGGTTGGCTCCGTGAAGAGCCTGAGAGACTTTCGGATGCTTGTGGAGTATCGAGTGGGGTACCTGCAAGAAATTGAGCAGTTGAGGCTGGACCGTCGGCGAATTAATAAAGAAGTACGGAATACCAGGTGGCGGCCGCCTCCAACCCAAGATGTAAGGACCCGAAGGGTTCCTCCAAGTAGTGACATGGCAGGAGGATGAAGAATGTCAGCCAGTGGCAGTTCGACGGGCCGTACAAGGCTGAGAGACATTAGTTCCTGTGAGACGCTGAATGGGTCAGACTCAGGCCAGACAGTAGGCCCGATTAAGACTGATGACCGCACCAACCGGGAGAGCCAATCAGTGGGAGAAAGGTCAGGTGACAAAGCGCACTGTAGGAGGGTGGTGACTAAACAGTGTCTGATGATGCAGACTGACTGTAACTGGAGGGCCAAAGATCAGGGCCGGTATTCTGACCGCTGGGTGCGGGGGAGGCCTAACGTAGAGATGAGGCCGTATGACAGATGGAGACGGTTCTCTCGACCTGTGGGGCAAGGTGTAATGAGTGCCCGGTCTCGAGATCCTGGTTGTCAGGATCCTGTCAGCGCCGGCGTGCAGCCTCCGCTGAGCAGGGACTCACCCGCACTGTAGGGGGGCCCGGGGTCAGGTACAGCCGGAAAATACAGATACACAGGACCTGTGGATGCTGAAGTTTAGCATGCAGTCACAGGACGTACGGTCTTGTGACTGCAAGGGGGCGGGGCTTAGCGTCCTGCTTTCAGAGATGGCAGGACACTATACAGAAACACTGTTGTGAGTTCATTTTTCCCTTCACCATTGAGGTCTGATGAACTCACTCCTCTGGTGAAGGAAGGTAGTGAGGCTGATTACCAAACACATGGGCAGCTAGATGATGACTGGGTGGCTGGAATTGAGGACTGGATATAAGGCTGCCGACGCCCTTCTTCCTGGCTGGTGATTTTCCTGCTGGATTCTAGGAGACCAGTCTGATTCCTGCATCTCAAAGCTAAGTTTTCTGCTCTTCTTTGTACTCTTCAGTTTTGTTTTTGCCTTGCTTTTTGGGAGTTCTGCCATCCCCGGCCGGGGGTGAGCTGAACTCCATTTTTGTCTCTGGTCTGTTTATATTTTGCTCTGTCTTCAGAATACACCTGAGTGCTGATATAGTCTTTTGAAGCCTAGCGACTTCAGGGCCTGTTTTTCCTATCAGTCGGTTGGCTCATTTTGATAGGGTTTTGCAGACAGCAGCTTTCCTATCCTGTCCTATTTAGTTAGCTTGGGCCCCATCATTTGCTCAACCTATTTTTCTATCTGTGTTAGTGTTTTCATCTTGCTTCACCGTCATTATATGTTGGGGCTGCCTATTGCTTTGGGGTCTGCTCTGGGGCAGTTTAGTTTTTCCCCTTTCTGTCTTTAGGCTATATAGTTCTCCGGCTGTGATCAAGGGGTCTAGGGCACCGTAGGAACCCCCCACGGCTACTGCTAGTTGTTGTGGATAGGTTCAGGGGTCTGCAATCCGATAGCTGCCAACCTCTCTGATTTTTCTGGACTTAGCTGGCATTTTGTTTTTTCCTCCTTCGGTGACTCATCATAACAAACACTCAGAGTCAGGCAAAACGGAGGTCATACACAGAGATATCAGTAAAGTACCAGGGATGAGACAGAACGGATAGTCAGGGCCAAGCAGAAGTCAAAGCCAAACAGACATAGAAGGTACCAAGCAGAATCCAAAGCAATATCCAGAGAACAGACCGAGTCATACACAGAGAATCAAGCAACCAGAACACAGCACAAACACACTCAGGGGTCACCACACTATGCCAAGGGCGAAAGTATAACTGACGGGGGATGGGAGCTTCCTGAGGCTATAAGAAGCTTTCCCAGAACCAATGAGAGGCCACCATAATAGGTCCCAGGTGTGCAGGTAAGAGTCTGCACTGAGATCAAAACATTAACCCCAGAAGTGCCGGTCACCCAGCACTGGTATCGTGACACTGGAGTAATGCTGTGTGTTGTACCCCACAAGTTTGAACAGAGGGGGAGGTATGTGGTGTAGTGACCATTGTGTCCGCTAGGGGGCGTTGTGTGGATGTCCCAAGAGAGGATGAGTGGCAGAATCCTTAAGGACCATTATGTATCTCAAGGTGGGTGGCCTTGAGATGGAGACTTAAGTGTGTGTTGATCAGCAATGATAGTGTTGAGGTGTTGTTTCAATGTGTCAGGGAGAAGTCTCCAGGTAACTGGGGAGACGGGCGGCCCAGTTACCTACAAACCCACCCAGGGGGTGTGTTTGAGAACGCTGTGATAAAAGTGTGTGAATGGTTCAAGGACCTGTGATGAGGTCATAGCCATGTGACCCGGTGGGCGCGGCTACGGACCGTATAAGTTGGCCAGGGTAGGTCACATGGGTGAATGCTGGGACCCGGTTGGTCCAGTGTGGAAGGTCCCGCTGAGATGGGGCTTCCTGGCTAACAGCCTGTGAAGTGGCTGTGAGTAATTTTTTGTAAATATTTTTATTTACATTTTTCTTAGTTCTCCCCTAAGGGTATGTCCACATGTTCAGTATTAGGCAGCGCTTTGGACGCAGCACATGTCCGCTGCATCCAAAGCGCTGCTGGCTTTTGAACGCAGGTGAATAAGCATATGTTCATTGAACTGTGTAGAACCACGACGTCCAATACATTGGACGGGTGAAATTTATCTTGCGGAGACTCACGTCTCCGCAAGATAAATAGACATGCTGTGGTCTGGAAATACACGCTGCATGTCTGTCTCCGCAAGGAAGGTGCGGGTGCCGGTGCACGCATAGTGGCCATGGGATTTCTTGGAATCCCATCCACTATGCTGTAACATCTGGCCGCAGTGTTTACTGACCATGGGAGCATATTTTTAGGGTTATTAATCTGCGATACTGTAGTATTGCAGAATATAGAATCATAGAATGTTAGAGTTGGAAGGGACCTCCAGGGTCATCATGTCCAAATCCCTGCTCAATGCAGGATCCACTAAATCATCTCACACAGATGTCTCTCCAGCTTCTGTTTGAAGACTTCCATTGAAGGAGAACTCACCACTTCTCGTGGCAGCCTGTTCCACTCATTTATCACCCTCACACTGTTACAGCCCTTCAGATATTTTTAGACAGCTATTAAGTCTCCTATTAGCCTTCTTATTTGCAAGCTAAACATTCCCAGGTCCCTTAACCGTTCCTCATAAGACATATTTTGCAGTCTGCGCACCATCCTGGTCGCTCTTCTCTGAACTTGCTCCAGTTTTTCAATGTCTTTTTTAAAATGAGGTGCCCAGAACTGGACATAGTATTCCAGATGAGGCCTGACCAAGGAGAAGTAGAGTAGATCTAAACTCTATGCATCTCTAAATTCATCCTAGAACTATGTTTGCCCTTTTTGATGGTGCATCACACTGTTGACTTATGTACAGTATGTAATTGGTAATTCTGTTAGATGCGCGCTGGGCAGCGTGAGACCAGCGATCGAAAAACGGCCCAGGCCGCTCGAGCACGATCAGCGATAACCGGCAAGGGGGCTGGTCGCTGATCCCCGTCACACACAGCGATTTCGCTGGCGAGATCGCTGATGTGTCACAAAATCAGCGATCTCGCTAGCGAGATTGCTTAGTGTGACGGGGCCTTTAGCTTTGGACGGGGGGTTCCTAGGACCGGGCTCAATTCCAAGAAGCTGCTTAGGGAATTTAGGACACAGACGAGGAAATGGAGGAGTTGTTGTTGGCTGAAGCATACATTTGCTACGGTCGTGATATCCGTTATCTGAAGAAACATAGACTGTGACTATAGACTATACCGGCAAGAGATACCAGAGCTGTGGGTCAACCAAAATTTGGGAGACAGAGGGTATCACCTGGTACGGGGGCAGTGGAACTACCGATCCAGGGTTGGGAACTTGGGGACTGAAGGCATTGCATTTTGGCCATCTACCTGGAGTTGCTGTATGACCATGGATGGAAGAAATAAAGCTAACTGCATCATTAAACTGCCTAGGTCATTAATACAACCCACAACCTCAGATCTTCACAGTATCCATAATATGGTGCCTACAAACTATGGTCTTGTATAGCGTCATTGTATATTAAAGAACCACTCAAACATTTTTGTTTGTTTTTTATGTGAGGGCTGGAGTGGTTTTACTAATCTAAGCTCCCTGACCCTAGTATTATATTTATCAGCTACCATCGTGAGTTCATCATGGCACTGCACCATCTTCTTACTGCAAAGTCTGACTGAACGAAAGTCAGACGTAACAGTCATAATCTCTTAATTCAAGTCTATGAGACCCTTGTTCTGGTTCTCAAAGATTTACACTTAGTTGTGACATCCAAATCGCCCAGAAAACATTGGTCACAACCTGCAGAAGATGACCAGAGTGGTGTGGACAAAAAAATGAAGATGACAGCTGCGAGTATAAGACATGGGGCAAGGAACTTAGATTAGTGGCACCACTCCAGTGCTGCAATATATATAGAAAAAATGCTGCAGTTGTGATTTAAGGCATTAGAAAAACTTGTTTGTATCATTTCATATTGTATGTAAGTGAGTTATTCGCTCTAGACGCATTGCTCCTTGGGTGGAGGATGTATACTGCTCCATAATATGGACCTGT
This sequence comes from Dendrobates tinctorius, assembly GCF_039654945.1. Taxonomy (NCBI): domain Eukaryota; kingdom Metazoa; phylum Chordata; class Amphibia; order Anura; family Dendrobatidae; genus Dendrobates; species Dendrobates tinctorius. Next base: position 7,377,865 of record NW_027361743.1, on the reverse strand, counting down.
AGGGATGCTTTTTGCCACTGTGCAGGGTATGAACATGAGGATTTGTTGTGTGCAAGAGCAGTCAGTGCCAACAAGTGATCTACAGCCGTCAAGGTTTCTTTCAGGGATGTAACTATAGAGGGTGCAATCATAGCAATTGAACCTAAAACTCTTTGACACTCATAAAAGTCACAAGAAGACCCATAGAATAAACCAATGATGGAAAAAAAAATCCAAACTCAATTCCAAACATGCTTTTGTCTGCAATTTGATGACACTCAAAAAATAGCGGAGTGTTGTAGGAGAAATGTAGTATTACAAATATAGTGGTCTGTGTTATATTATATATGGACAGCTCAAGTCCACCAGAAGTCCAATAGCAAAGTAGGTTTCTTCTCTGTCCAAAAGGAATGGGTGTAGATCAGGTGACGTGCATGTGGGCTTCAGACGAACTCGTTTATGATGTTTGGGTGATTTTGCAAGAGCGTTTGTATCTTAAGTCTGAGAGGTCAACCTCTAAGACCCAAACCAATATTATACCCTAGGATCTCTCAATGACATGTTGACATTATTCTCGAGTCCCTCACAGAAGTATTCGGGTGCCATCACCTTGTCTGGATTTAAAGATCTAGCAGGACCTCCTCTTTGCTCTTTTCCCAAAAAAGTCAAAAAGCATCTGAATGTTTATTCTATGGATGGCTATTAGGCTGTTTCCTTTTGTCTTGCTCAAACATAATTATTTAAGTAAATTAAAGAGACGTTTCAGCTCATTTACCAAACGACTTGTCCAAGTTTTGACATAACAACTGTGTTAAGAAGGTAGCATAGATTTATTGTAATCATCGGAGCATCTTCTGCTCGAATTTATGGTTATTTGAAGATGAGATCAAAGACTCCATAGGAATGTGAGGAGGTTTTGGAATGCTGCTCAAGAAAAGCCTTTGAATTGTGCACTACGTCATTGGCCGTCTTTCAAAGTACAATCAAGCCTTGGCTGAGCTGATTTCACTTTATCTTTAAGCAGTTGCACATCAATTTGGAAGATATTCCCCAAGATTTTATGGATTATTTGCATGTGAGAGCAAGTCCCATATTCCAGGTGGCAAAGGTCCATGTCGTGCTTTGGTGAACCAGATTTAAGTAGAGTAACATAGTAACATAGTTAGTAAGGTCGAAAAAAGACACTTGTCCATCCAGTTCAGCGTATATTCCGTCAGAATAAATCCCAGATCTACGTCCTTCTAAAGAACCTAATAACTGTAAGATACAATATTGTAACACTCCAGGAAGACATCCAGGCTTCTCTTGAACCCCTTGACTGAGTACGCCATCACCACCTCCTCCTCAGGCAGGGAATTCCAGATTCTCACTGCCCTGTTGGTGGAAAAACCTTCTCTCCTCCAGATGCAGAGAATGCCCTCTTATGACCATTACATTCCTTGGTATAAATAGATTCTCGGAGAGATATTTGTATTGTCCCCTTATATACTTATACATGGTTATTAGATCGTCCCTCAGTCGTCTTTTTTCTAGATTAAATAATACAAATTTTGCTAATCTCTCTGGGTATTGTAGTTCCCCCATCCCCTTTATTAATTTTGTTGCCCTCCTTTGTACTCGCTCTAGTTCCATTGTATCCTTCCTGAGCACCGGTGCCCAAATCTGTACACAGTACTCCATGTGCAGTCTAACCAGAGATTTGTACAGAGGCAGTATAATGCTCTCATCATGTGTATCCAGACCTCTTTTAATGCACCCCATGATCCTGTTTGCCTTGGCAGCTGCAGCTTGGCATTCATAGAATCATAGAATCGTAGAGTTGGAAGGGACCTCCTGGGCCATCTGGTCCAACCCCCTGCTCAAAGCAGGATTCGCTAAATCATCCCAGTCAGATGTCTGTCCAGCCTCTGTTTGAAGACTTCCATTGAAGGAGAACTCACCACTTCTCGTGGCAGCTTGTTCCACTCATTGATCACTCTAACTGTCAAAAAGTTTTTTCTAATATCTAATCTGCGTCTCCTCCCATTCAGTTTAATCCCATTGCTTCTAGTCTTTCCTTGTGCAAATGAGAATAAAGTTGATCCTTCTGCAATGTGACAGCCCTTTAGATATTTGTAGACAGCTATTAAGTCTCCTCTCAGTCTTCTCTTTTGCAAACTAAACAATCCCAAATCCTGCAATCTTTCCTCATAAGACAGGGTTTGCAGACCGGTCACCATTCTGGTTGCTCTTTTCTGAACTTGCTCCAGTTTGTTGATGTCTTTTTTAAAATGTGGTGCCCAAAACTGGACACAATATTCCAGATGAGGTCTGACCAAAGAGGAGTAGAGGGAAATAATGACTTCACGTGATCTAGACTGTATGCTTCTGTTAATACATCCTAGAGTTGCATTTGCCTTTTTTGCTGCTGCATCACACTGTTGACTCATATTCAGTCTGTGATCTATTAGTATACCCAAGTCTTTTTCACATGTGCTGTTGCTTAGGCCTATTCCTCCCATTCTGTATATGCTTTTTTCATTTTTATTGCCCAGATGTAGTACTTTGCATTTTTCCCTGTTAAAAACCATTCTGTTAGTTGCTGCCCACTTCTCCAGTTTATTTATATCTTTTTGAATCCTCTCTCTCTCTTCTCTAGTATTAGCTATCCCTCCTAGCTTTGTGTCATCAGCAAATTTAATCAGTTTACCCTCAATTCCTTCATCTACATCGTTGATAAAGATGTTGAACAATATAGGGCCCAGGACAGAGCCCTGTGGTACCCCACTTGAGACTTTCTTCCAACTGGATGTGCAGCCATTTACGACCACTCTCTGGGTCCGATCACTAAGCCAGTTATGAATCCACCTAACAGTTGCCTTGTCCATTCCATACTTAGTCATTTTTTCAATAAAGATTGTATGAGATACTTTGTCAAATGCTTTGCTGAAGTCAAGATATACTATATCTACAGCATTTCCTTGATCCACCCAATCAGTGATTCCGTCATAGAAGGAAATTAAGTTAGTCTGACATGACTTATTAGTTACAAACCCATGCTGACTCTGTTTAATCACTTCATTCTTATCCAGGTACTGACATGCATGTTGTTTAATAATTTGTTCAAAGATCTTTTCTGGTATAGAAGTCAGACTCACTGGCCTATAGTTGCCTGGGTCCACCTTCTTCCCCTTTTTGAAGATAGGAACAACATTTGCTCTTCTCCAGTCTTCTGGGACTTCTCCTGTTCTCCAAGAATTTTCAAAGATTATGGAGAGGGGTTCAAAAATTTCTTCTGCTATCTCCTTCAGGACTCTGGGGTGTAATTCATCTGGACCTGGAGACTTGAATTCATTTAGGTTAGCTAAGTGTTTCCTAACTATCTGTCTGTTTATAGATATCCTGGATTCTTCTATTCCCTTAATAGGACAGTGAAGAACAGTTGGTGTTACATTTCCTTTCTGAGAGAAAACAGATGCAAAATAGGAATTTAAAAGTTCGGCCTTCTCAACATCCTGTCTTACCATTTCATCATTTTCATCCTGTAAAAATCCTATAGCATCTTTGACTTTTCTTTTACTTTTGACATATCCCCAAAATCCTTTATTATTGCTTTTGACATCTCTTGCAAGCCTCAATTCATTGTCAGCTTTAGCTAATCTGATTTGTGCCCTGCAGGTTCTGCAGACAGCATTATATTCTTCTTTAGATATGCCTCCCTCTTTCCATTTTATAAACATTTTTTTCTTCCTTTTTAGCATGTGCTTAAGTTCTGTGTTCATCCATCCTGGCTTCCTTAAATGCTTCCTATTCTTCCCTCTTTTCGGAATTGTTAACAACTGTGCTTTGAGAATTTCATTTTTCAAGATTTCCCATCCTTCCTGGACATTTTTGTCTTTAAGGATATCGAGCCATTGGATCCTTCCAATTCTCTTTCTGAATCCCTTAAAATCTGCCTTTCTGAAATCTAACCTTGACGTCTGAGTCTTCACAGGTCTTCCTCCTCTAGTTATCCAAAATTCTAAAATAGCATGGTCGCTACCTCCTAGCATTGGCTGCTCCAGGTAAGTTTATCTTTATCTAGGATCCCCAAGTCCTTCTCCATGTCCGATTTACCCAGAGGTTTCCCGTTCAGTGTGTAATGGTGATATTGATTCCTTCTTCCCATGTGTATAACCTTACATTTATCATTGTTAAACCGCATCTTCCACCTTTCGGCCCAGGTTTACAACTTATCCAGATCCATCTGTAGCCGAATACTATTTTCTCTTTTATTGACTGCTTTGCATAGTTTTGTATCATCTGCAAATATCAATATTTTACTGTGTAAACCTTCTACCAGATCGTTAATAAATATGTTGAAGAGAATAGGTCCCAACATCGACCCCTGCTGTACCTATTCTGACTCATGGATATGTAGAACATATGGTGCCTGGATAGACCTCTTTTTGGGCCCCTTCCGTATCGACCTGTACTCACGTTCATACCAATTAATCAGACAGCTTAACTCAGCCACGATCTCATGTAAGAAGACTCCAGGAAAAGAGGGATGCTTTAACTGAAATTATTGTATTATGATGAAAGCAGCAGGTAAAAAGGAATATTCTTCAGAGGACATGTAACAGGATGCATACAGATGGAGGGACGATCACAAAATGGAGAATGAAGGAGGGAACAAACATACATCACAGGACTACAGGGAGAGAGTTGGAACAAAATACAGGGAAAGGCAAGCTTCTGCCTAGCAACAGAGATGCAACACAAACAATGCAAATATTAAATGATTTCCCAAGTCGTGGGACATGACACTCCCCGTCTGAAATCCTTGGATTTCACGATGTCCGTAATTCTTCGAAGTCGTTCGAACCTGAAAAACAAGAGAAAAGAGAAAAACATGTATGCAATAATAAACATCAAACATTTTTAAAGTTCAACTCGTTGTTGTTGACCCGTAGATCACACCGGAAGATAAGTCCAAGACTATAAACCCATCTTCGGATTGGGGAAGCCGGAAACATGCCAACTCTTCCACCAACCCAGCAATCCAATGGAAAATGTCAATGTTCAATAAAAAACTGGGGAATGAGGAGGAATGCTCCCCGCCGTGAGCAACGTCCAGGAGCAATGTTCAGTTCATGTGACGTCCTCCTTTGGCAGTAGCAGCACGAGATCGGTGACCGGACGGAGGAAGGTTCGGGTAGAGCTCCCTTTTGTCACCTTAACTTCTGTCTTACGAGTCTTTCCGTCCTCGCTGGGCATGACCTTGGTGATAAGACCCATTGGCCAGTCGTTACCATGAGCCTCTTTGTCTTTTAAGAGAACAAGGTCTCCTTCTTGGAGATTAGGACTGGGTGTCTGCCATTTGTGACGGTTTTGAAGCAGGTGCAAGTATTTGGTCTTCCAACGGTGCCAAAACACGTTGGCTATGTGTTGTACTTGCTTCCACTGACGTTTGTAAATGTCCTTGTTATCGAAATTCCCGGGAGGAACTGCAGCAGCTCCAATCTTCTGTGTAAGAAGTGTAGCTGGGGTAAGAATCATTGGAGAATAACAACGTGGGACTTGGAGTTGCTCTAAGAACTTCAAGGACTTCTTCCATGTCTCCCACCTTTGCTGTTTCTGAGTCGGAAGCGGGGTGTCCCAATCAGTGTTCTCGGCAGTGAGCTGTCTTAACAGTATCTTGCCTTGAATAGTGATGGATGCTACAAACCCGAGAGGATCGTAGATGCTGTTTATGACAGATAGGACTCCTCGTTTGGTAAAGGGTTTGTCACAGGGCGACACTTGGAAGGTGAAGGTGTCCTGTTTGATATCCCACAGTAGACCAAGGCTGCGATGTGTGGGAGGAACATCAGAACCTAGGTTGAGGTCCTTTAGGTTCGTGGCATGGTCCTCAGATGGAAACGCGCTCATTACTTCTTGCCTGTTAAGGGCATGTCACACTAAGAGATATTGCTAGCAATATCGCTATAACTAGTGACGTTATAGCGACATTGCTAGCGATATCTCTGTGTCTGATACTTACCTACGACCGGCTCCCCCGCTGTTTATCGCTGATCGCGCGAGAACGTTCAGGACTGTTTCTCGTTGTCAGCTTCCTGCGGCGCTTCCTGCTGTGAGGACGAGTGACGCGTGGAGCCGGGCGGGAGGACGCAGGATCGCCTGGTGTGACAGGTAAGTAGCAATCCCCGTCCCCAGCGATGTCGCTAGTGAGATCTGCCTGTGTGGCAGCTCACTAGCGACCACTTAGCGATGTACCAGCGATCCTGACCGCGTCATATCGCTGGTCGGGATCGCTGGTACATCGCTAAGTGTGACAGTACCTTTAGAGATGATCTTGTGGAGTCTGAGGTTTGATGTGGATAGCATTTCCTGTGTCCTGGAGAGTAGGTCAATTGCCTCTTCACTTGTGGGCAAGGACTTGAGCCCGTCGTCTACGTAGAAGTTCTTCTCTACGAATTGACGAGCATCGGATCCGTACTCTCTCTCACCTTCCTGGGCTGTCCGTCTCAGTCCGTAGATCGCCACAGCGGGTGAAGGACTGTTGCCGAAGACATGGACCTTCATCCGGTAGTCTATGACTTGATTGTTGACATTGTTGTCTTTGTGCCATAGGAACCTAAGATAGTTTCTGCTGTCTTCCTTCATGATGAAGCAATGAAACATCTGCTGGATGTCGGCCATTATAGCAACAGGTTCTTGTCTGAAGCGGATCAATATTCCAAGGAGGCTGTTGTTCAGGTTGGGTCCAGTTAGTAGCAGGTTGTTGAGAGAGAGGCCTTCATACTGAGCACTGGAGTCAAACACCACTCTGATCTGGTTAGGCTTGCGAGGGTGATAGACACCAAAGGATGGAAGGTACCAACATTCTTCTCCTTCCTTCAGTGGTGGCGCAGGTTCAGCATGATCTTTGTCAAAGATGTTCTGCATAAAGTCAATGAAATGCTTCTCCATCTCTGGTTTCCTCTTTAGGGTATGTTTTAAGGATGAGAACCTTGCAGTTGCTTGCTGCAGGTTGTTTGGCAACCTCGCTCTTGGGAAACAAAAGGGTAAAGGAGCTACCCAACTGTTGGAGTCATCTTGAACAAATTCTTTGTCCATAACCTTTATGAATTCTTTATCTTCCCTTGTGGGTGCTAACTTGTTGTCTTCACTTGTGGAATCGAACACTGTTGACCCGAGGTTTTCGTCCCAGGGCTGGAGCATGTTCATGTTGTTGAAGGATTCCTGTTGCCTCTTGGTGTTGCTCACTTTCTCTTTCACCCAGTAATGATGTGGGCATGGCTGAAAATGAGTGCTGCGACCATTTGGCAAGATGTGTGTTTTGTAAGAGGAGATGTTATTAGGTCTCTTCATCTTGTGTATGCAAACATCGCCTATAATTACCCAGCCTAGATCAAAGCGTTGGGCAAATGGTGCGTCTTGTGGTCCGTTAATTTGCTGACGTACCTTGTGCAGCCGGAGAATGTCTCTGCCAAGCAGAATCAGGATATCTGCACTGTTGTTGAGGGCTGGTATCTTGTTTGCTATCCCCTTGAGATGTGGGTGATGAAGAGCAGCCTCTGGCGTTGGGATCTCTTCTCGATTGGATGGAATCTGGTTGCACTCGACAAGTGTGGGTAAGGGTATCTCAACGGTGTTGTCGAGAGATGTCGCTATAAGACCACTGGCCCTTCTCCCAGAGACCTCTGTAACACCGCTGCAGGTACCTAAGGTGTAAGGGTAAGCATTTCCCTTTAAGTTAAACATATCAAAGAGTTCTGACCTTGCAAGTGATCGGTTGCTCTGATCATCCAAGAGGACGTACACCTTCGCGGCTTTCTCTGGGTGACCGTTGGGATATACGTTCACCAGGCAAATCTTCGCACAGGACTTGTCCCAGAGACCTTTTCCGCAGACTTCTGTGCATGAAGAAGATATTGTGGTATGACTTGCAGTTTGAGCTGCGTCCTCCCCGCCATGGCTCGTGGTGGGGGAAGGAGTACGTGTAGAGTCAGGACGGTATGGGTGGAGTGCTTGTACGTGATCCTCACTGTCACACTCCATACACTTAATTGTAGTTTTACAGTCTTTAGCAAGGTGTTCAGTAGAAGCACAACATCTGTAGCATACCCCGAACTTCTTTAGAAGTTCCTTGCGTTCTTGGAGCGGTTTCTTCCTGAAGCCGATGCACTTTTTTAAGGGATGTGGCTTCTTGTGGATGGGACACTCACGATTTGGGTTCTCTATCTTTTCACCCTTGTTGCTCTTGCCTGGGGCTGATGTTGGTAAGGGAAGAATATCCGTCTTCTTCACTGACACTGGACCCCTGCGGTTTCTGTCATTCGAGCGTGTGCTCACGTATTTAGAGGGAGGTGAAGCTGGGCCACTGCATTCTCCGTAGGAAAAGCTTGGGTCGTTCTTACGCTCTGCAATGTCTTTTATAAACTCACAGAAGTAGGAGAACGGAGGAAATGACACTTGATAGTCTTTCTTGTATTTTGACCCTATTGCAGTCCACTTCTCTTGTACATTGTATGGTAGCTTGGAGATAATGGGGTTTACTCCACGAGCAGTGTCCAGGTAGCTAAGGCCAGGTAGGTGGGTGTCTGCCTTGGCCAGCTGGAGCTCTAACAGCAGGTCACTGAGCTCTAGGAACTTTGAACTGTCCTTGCTGGATATCTTTGGAAAACTCTGTAGTCGCTTGAACAGTGCATCCTCTATGGCTTCTGGACTGCCAAAGTTTCTCTCTAGCCTTTCCCATGCAGCCATGAGACCAGCCGTTGGATTACTGATATGTACAGACCTGAGTCTCTTGACACGCTCTGTGGATTGTGGTCCTAACCATCTGATCAGCAGGTCCAGCTCTTCCGCAGCAGTGATGCCGAGGTCACCAATTACAGTTCTAAAGGCACTTTTCCAACCTCTGTAATTTTCAGGTTGGTCGTCGAACCTTGTGAGACCGGTTTTAGTAAGTTCACGGCGAATCATGTACCTTGCGAAGTCGGACATGTCTGTTCTTTCTAACTTAGGATGCACAATTGTAGGCTGAGCGGTGTTGTACATAGAGGTGGAGACGTCTTGGCCTTGAAACATGGGGAAGTATGGAGTGGCATATGCATTTAGTCCAGCAACTGGTTTGGTGGGTATAGTTTCTGCTACATGTGGAGGTGGCACTGTGTGGTTGTCGAGGGTATAATGACCTTGAATGCAGGATTCTGTAAGTGGATCGGCATCCTGGTGCTCTAGAGAAGCGTCAACACCATCAAGAGTGTTAGTGATGATCTGCGGTTCGCCATCTTGGCTTAGCACGTAGTCTCTTGTGCGTTCAATAGGGTCTTCTGCCTCCATTTCACACAAACTGACGCTGTCTCTTTGACTCCCACTGACAGCCTGCTCGAGTACCTTTAAATCTGCCATGGCTGTTGCATGCTCACATTCCTTCTCTAGAGCTTCCTTTTCCGCTTCCACGCGTGCCGCTTCTGCATCCATTTCTGCTCTATTTTGTGCAGCAGCTGCATCCATTTCTGCTCTCTTTTGTGCAACAGCTGCGTCCATTTCTGCTCTTTTGTGCAGCAGCTGCATCCATTTCTGCTCTCTTTTGTGCAACAGCTGCGTCCATTTCTGCTCTTTTGTGCAAAAGCAGCTTGTACCTTAGTAGTTTCAGCCTTAGCACGTGCTCTTATAAGCTGCTCAGTAAGAGTAGAATATTTTGATGAACTTGACCTAGATGAACGTTTTGAGTGCTTACACGATTTGGATGAGCGAGTTGATACATCTGGTGTTCGTGCGATTCTAGCCTCTATCTTGGCTTTAATGTCACGTACAGTGCAGTCTCTTTCAGAATTAAGCTGCTGGAAACCTTGCAATTCGTTTAAAGTCTCTGGGAGATTCAGTTTCTTCAGGAGAATAATGTATTGGTCACTCTTCTCCATATACATTTGGTATGCTGTGCATAATTGTTCTAGGACTCCCTCTGGTGGTAACTCATGAGAAGCAGGCCTTGATGCAGTGTCTATATGACTCAGCACTTTCTTCCATACTGAAGACACATCACTATATAATTCACATTTTGCAGTCTCTAAATTCTCCATGACTTTCCATGTGGGTTTGACTGTACGTTTTCCCCTTTCGCTAGATGGTGGATGGGGGTCTGGGTCTCTTTCCTGTGCTTGTAAGTCTGGTAGGGACATTGTATTCCTTGCTTCAGACATGATTAGATTGCAGGCAGCAAGAGTTGATGATGGGGGTTATACTTCCCACTGTTCAGCAACAGGAAATACACAGAGACTCTGCACAGAGTTGATACTTTGCATCTAATGCTGGAGCAGCTGCAGGGTCCTGTGTAATGATGGGAGTTATATTCCTCTCTGTTCAGCTGCAGTGTGTGGCTTCTATGCACGCTGGGGTCTGGCTGGAACTGGGTTAGTCTATCTGGGAAATGTCTTTTTCCACTGAGATTTAGCACAGACCTTGAGTTACTGTCTCTGAAGGCAGGTTATTCCTTTTTACTATTCTGACTCATGGATATGTAGAACGTATGGTGCCTGGATAGACCTCTCTTTCTGGGCCTCTTCCGTATCGACCTGTACTCACGTTCATACCGATTAATCAGACAGCTTAACTCAGCCACGATCTCATGTAAGAAGACTCCAGGAAAAGAGGGATGCTTTAACTGAAATTCTTGTATTATGATGAAAGCAGAAGGTAAAAATGAATATTCTTCAGAGGACATGTAACAGGATGCATACAGATGGAGGGACGATCACAAAATGGAGAATGAAGGAGGGAACAAACATACATCACAGGACTACAGGGAGAGAGTTGGAACGAAATACAGGGAAAGGCAAACTTCTGCCTAGCAACAGAGATGCAACACAAACAATGCAAATATTAAATGATTTCCCAAGTCGTGGGACATGACAGTACCCCACTGGTCACAGCGACCCAGTTAGAGAATATACCATTTATAACCACCCTATGCTTTATATCACTAAGCCAGTTACTTACCCATTTACACACATTTTCTCCCAGACCCAGCATTCTCATTTTGTGTACCAACCTCTTGTATGGCATGGTATCAAACGCTGTGGAAAAATCAAGATATACCACGTCCAATGACTCACCTTGGTCCAGTCTATAGCTTACCTCTTCCTAAAAGTTAATTAGATTGGTGTGACAGGAGCGATTCCTCATAAACCCTCGCTGATATGGAGTTAAACAGTTATTCTCATTGAGATAATCCGGAATAAGATCCCTCAGAAACCCTTCAAATATTTTACCAACAATAGAGGTTAGACTTAGTGGCCTATAATTTCCAGGCTCATTTTTTGAGCCCTTTTTGAATATTGGTACCACATTTGCTATGTGCCAGTCCAGTGGAACATTCCTCGTCGCTATGGAGTCCCTAAATATAAGAAATAATGGCTTGTCTATTACATTACTTAGTTCTCTTAGTACTCGTGGGTGTATGCCATCCGGTTTCACACCTCTTCTTGGGTTAGATTGGTGACCCTTAATATAGGGTTTTCTTTGTCTCTCGGCATTTCACCTAGCATTGTATTTTCCATTGTGAATACCATGGAGAATAAATCTACCATCAGCCAAAATTCTCTGAATTTGTTGTGTTTTCGACAAAGTACAGTTATCAGCTATTCCTGGGATAAGTGATAAATGTAGAGACCCCACTATTGAAAACTAGAGCCAGGGTCCCAAATCCTATATTACTTTTTCTTTTAGGATACGGCTCTTGCTTGAATTTGGGGACCAAGAAAAAAAACAAAAACTTAAACCACTTTTACCGCCATGTTACATGTGTCTTCAAGGGAATCCATCATCAAGTTTTTGTTATTTAATCTGAGACAGCATAATGTAGAGCACGAGAGCCCAATTACAGGGATATATCACTTATTAGGTTGTGTGATGTAATTTCAATACAGAAGGATATTATCAATATAGGACCAGGTCTCACGTGCAGAGCAGTCCAGCTAATCTGTATAACCCCTCCCCCACCACTGATTGGCAGGTTGCTGACAATTCACGGTGTAAGCAGGAAACTGCCAATCACCAGTGTGGGCGGGGTTATACAGTGCTCAGAAGTCTTAGCTTGTGCTACAACTACATTAGACAAAACAGATGTTCTATGAAAACTACACCAAGCAGACCAGTAAGTGACACATCCCTGGAATCAGGCTCTCTTGCCCTATATAATACTGCTCTCAGATTGTGCTGCCATCACAAATATCCCCGATTCATGGCTGTAACAGTTTTCTTAGTAATATTTTAAAAATGGCTATGTTATAACTACAATAAAAAATACTCACATACCAGAGCCCAATTCAGAAAGAAATAGAGCTTCACTCGCGATTGTTAACCTGTTAAATGCCGCTGTCAATCTATGAGGCAGAGGCACTTAACACGCGCCGGAAGGGGGGGGCATCATTCCATGAGGTCATCGGCGCTGCCGTGTCATCATGTTCAAGGGTCCCCGATGGGTTGCTTTGACAGCAAGGGGACTGCTGATGACCCCCGTGCTTGTCATTAGGGAGCTCACATTCAGAAAAGTTCGAACAAAATATAAAAATAATTAACCCGATAAGTAAACACTGTAAACCAAAAAAAAATCAAAACCGCCCAAAAAGTTTTTTTGGTTGGTGCAACTGCATAAAAAATGCTGTAACAAGCGATCAAAAAAATCACATCTATACTAAATGCTATCAATAAAACACTGCAAAGAATAAGAGGTCTCGGAAAATGGCGACACAACCCCAAAAATTATTTTTTTTTTAAAGGTGTCAATCAAAAGTACAACTCGTCCCGCTAAAAATAAGCCATAAATATGTCTATGTGGCCAGAAAAATAAGAGTTAGGCCTCTGATAAGAAAGGGAGGAAAAAAGAAAAACAGAAATTGGCGTGTTGTGAAAGGGTTAAAGAATGTGGATCTATCAAAGTCTGATATTCAAAGCACATGTTTGTGGAAGAGTATCATGACACAAATAAAGAGGATTTCTAATCCTAACCTCAGAAGAAGTGTTGCTGATGTTCTTCAGGTTGGGAAGAGCTATAAATACATCTCTTTAGCGTTTTGGACTCCACCAACCCACAGTCAGCTAGATTTTGTACAAATGTAGGAAATTCAAGACCATTATTATGCTTCCTGGAGGGGTCAACTCGCAGAGATCACCCCAAGAGCAAGGCTAACAGTAGTCCAAACAGTTATAAAGGAACCCAAGGTAGCCACTAAGTAATTAAAGGCCTCTCTCGTATTAGTTAATGTTCATGAGTATTCTATCAGAAGGACACTAAACAAAAATGGTGTACATGGCAGAATTGCAGAGAAAAAGTCACTGCTCTCGGATTTCTGGCATCTTACTTGGAACTGCAGAATTATTAAAAGATATTGGAATGATGTAATAGCTACTTTGGACCGGATAATTGAATGTCGCCCAGAGCTCTGTATTTTGGGTGTAGTGGATGAGGAAAGATGGACTCATTATGATAGAATATTTCTCCAGGAAGTTCTATTTATGGCCAGAAAAGCGATAGCATTGAGATGGATGGGGGGGGGGAAATCTCCTTCAATTCGGCAGTGAAAAAAGTTAGTGAACGATGTGATTCCATACGAAAATGTATTATATAGGCATATAGGGTGCCCCCAAAAGTTTCACAGGATCTGGGAAAGATGGTGCGACTCACCCTTGGCAGATCTAGCCCTGGATGTTATAACCTCATCAATTTCGCGGTATAACCCTAAAACACACCTTCTTCTACGCACGAAAGTGATGCTATGAATGATCTTAAGAATAAATATCTGTTTCAATCTGAATAAATACAGACTCAAACTCTAATAAAGAACCTGTTGGTTGATGATGCAATGCTTTGTAGGAATGTTATACTTTATTTGTAGTGCTTGTACACTCTATTGTTGAAAGTATGCTTCTATATCTACTTTGGATGATAATGATATGCTGATTTATACTGCAATGTCATATGCTTGTTGTATTAATTTGTGGAATCTTTCAATAAAAAGAGTTTAAAAAAAAAAAGTCACTGCTCTCTAAAAAAAACATTGTTGGCTGTTTGTTAAAGATCATCTTGAAAAGCCAGAAGACAATTAAAACAATATTTTGTAGACGAATGAGACCAAAAAAAGCTATTTTTTAAGTGAGAATTGTTATGTTTGGAGAAAGAAAATACCTGCGTTACAGCATAACAACCTCATACCATCTGTGAAGCATGTTGGTGTCAGTACCACGACTTGCCATCATTGACAGAGGAATAAATTCTGATTTTTATCAGTGAATTCTAAAGGAAACTGTCAGCAGATTTGTCCGTTAGCTGAATCTTAAGAGAATGTAGGTCAGGCAGAAAGATAATCACCCAAAGCACACAAATCATTCTACAAAATAAGGCTTCAAGAAAAAAGTTAAAAGTTTTGGAATGTACATGTCACAGTCCTGATCTTAATCCTATAGAAATGTTGTGGAAGTGGGTCGCCCTCCCAGGGCTGTGGGGTACTCGGTACCGGGCCGGTATCAGTGGGATGTGTCACAGCAGCAGTGACCCGGACCGTGGCCCTGGGGGCCCAAGTACTGGGGAAATTGTGAATGGTGGAATGTAGTTAGATGGAATAGTTCGTGACGCCACCTGTGGTGTTCGGCAAGTGAGATCTTAGGCCAACGCTGCATGCAGATCCTCTGGGGCTGGTGATGGGTTGCGGCCAAGATGGTGAAGCTCCCCACAGGTGGAGCTGTAGCCCCAGGGCAGTGTGGATGTAGGGGAAGAGGAGAGGTGCAGGCGGTGTAGAAGCTGGTACCCAGATGTAGCTGTGCTGGGTGTGTTGGCGCAAGAATCAATGGAGGACACCAGGGCTTGTAGTTCCAAAGCTTTACTCACAGTCTGTAGTACACACAGGTGCCGGCCTCCGTGCCATGTCCTCTGGGTCAGGGACTCAGCCAACCTCCATGCAAGATGGAATGCTCCCTTCCCACGCTCCGCCAACATGTGCCTTTCTGAACGTCTCCTCTTATAGCGCCTTTTAGTGTGAAGATCTCCTAGTACTGAGTTACACTGGAGTTCCTCCTGTCCGATGTTCCTAGAACTCTACTTGTACGGCAGACAGCTGTAGCCTGCTTCGGGGACTACTTACTCCTGAGTCCCGGCTCCCTATCCGTGTTGCTGTTGTACCCCCAAGTCTTAGATGGGAGTAGTGCATTTACAGCCCACTACTCCACTGGTGTCTGCTGCAGAACCATTAGTGTCCATACAACCTCGGGGACCGGGCCCCGGCCTTGCGCTTAGAACTTCTAGGCAGGGTTCTTCCTCTAACCCACGTCCTCTGTGTTCCCTTATTCTCCTACGTTCCGTACTTGTCTTTCTTTCCTATGGAAGCTCAGGCTTCAGTTCAATGTCTTTCTCCTTCTTCCTTTCACTCAGGTCTGCTGCAGCACCTCCTTCCTCCATCCCTCTCTCAAGGATCTTCTTTCCTCACTCCTCTCTGAGTGACTCTCTGACTGACTCACTTCAATCCTAAACCTTCCCACTCTTTTATGTATTCTCAACTCCACCCACCTCCCAGCACGTTTCATGTTCCAAGCAGGGAGCCACCAAAGGTGCTCTGCTACACTCTAAGCAAAGAGCAGCAATGTGGCTTTGCTGAACTACCCTGTTGTGTGGGGTGTGAGTGTTGGAGCGTGGTCAGGAGTTCCCACCTTACCTGGATGGTGGGGCACTACACCTTAGGTGAAGGTGCAGTACCTCTGTGGCGACTGAGCCTCAGGGGCGCCACAGAAGAACCTGAAGCGAGCGGTTCATGCACAAACCCAGAAACATAAGAGTTGAAGGGGGAAGGAATTTTTTTCCCTATGGAGAAAATTGGCTTCTACTCTATGGGTTTTTTGCCTTCCCCAGGATCAACAATGCAGAACAGCTGCACTAAAAATAGGCTGAACTAGATGGACATAAGGTCTTCCTTCAGCCTTCAAAACTATGTTACTATGAAGCTGTTTTGTAATGAAGATTGAGCCAAAATTCCTCCATGCCGATGTTCAGGACTAATCAACAATTACCGGAAACGTTTAGATGTAGTTATTGTGGCACAAGGAGCTCACACCAGATGCTAAAAGATAAGGTTCACATACTTTTGCCACTCCCATGCATGTCATATTGGATAAGTTTCCTAATTTTAAAATTTATAAAAAGGCTAATATTTGTGACTCATTAGTCTGATTTAATCCTCATTATCTATTTTTAAGACTTGTGTGACTCCAAAATGGCCATGATCAGTTAGCATATTGTGCTATTCCAAAATGTCCCAAAGTACAGAATGCATGTTGTTCCTCACGCAATTAGTAAATATGGGTTGTTCAACTCAAGGAGGCCGCGATTAACAGATGTATGTTGTCCAACATCAAGATGATCGCAATAGACATTAAGGGGCCCGATTCAGAAAAGTTTTTACGCCAGAATTCGGTCATAAGAAGCCTAGAAAATTCACAAAATTTTGATGCAACTCAAGGCTGCGCTAAAATTTTGCAACTTTTGACATTCTCACTACATTTTTGCCCAGCTCTAACAAAATGGCCAAAACCGAAGCAGGATGGGGGTGTAGCAACCCTCGCTTGTCAAATTCATGATGCGTGGCAGCATTTTTTATGCCGCAAATCTTACTCTAGTCATCGACTGGAGTAAGATTAGTGGTGAGGAGCACACAGAGGTCTTCAGCACTTTTCAGATGCTCCTGATTCAATAAGAGGCATGGCCAGAAGTGAAAAATAAGGACATAAATGATAAGACTTAATACTAGAAGCGGGATATTAAACTAAAGGCACGATCGAACGCACAACGCACCTGGACTTAAAGTGAAAAGAATGAGATGATAATCAGTCGGCGCAAACAATATGCAAATATGAATTTGGGAGCATAGAGATAAAGTCATTGAAGAGGATTTGTATCTACAGTCAAATATCGGCGACTGATTGGCTGCAGTAGTCACATGCCATTTGAGCAGAAGAAAAAGTCTTCTTTCGCTCCTAGGTCATTGACTGCATGACGTTCCCAGCTGGAAGTAGAAGCAAGGAGACTGGAAGCAGAGAGATCAGTATATTTTTTTTATACTACTTCTTGCTCTCGCTGATAAAAAAAAAAAATAGAACTTTTGCAAAGAACCCCCCAACGTTCAAACTTGGCATTAATTGTTCAATATCCCTGCAGCGCCACCGCAGGGGAAATGAGGCGCTACACCATACCCATTCACATGCCTGAACTCTCTGTGTAGCGCAGAAAAGGACTGGTCCTCCAGCGCAAGAGACGCTATTTGTGACGGTTCTTCGCTCTGTAGGGATGAAGACTCTGAACGGAGGAGCGCTACCGTCCGCAGAAATCTTTAATGAACAGAAGGGGATGAAAAGACTCTTTCATTTACAAACTCGCTGTCAAACTTTTTTTTTTCCATAGTTTTAAGCAACAAACTTTTTTTCTCATTGCCTCAGAGGATACAGTTTCTGGCCAAGCAAGGAAGAAGCTGGAGGAGCGTTTTCACGTCACAAAGCACAGAGCCAGGACAGTTGCTAAATTTCGATAACTTTCTCTTATTCTGAGCAGTCGTTCTGCCAAGACTTAAACCAAAAGAAGTTGTTTTTAAGAGCAAGCTGTTAATTTGAACAAGGTCTTTTCCTATAACCACGTTACACTTTGTTTCTTTGTTTTGCACTTGTTAAATGAAGATAAACACAATTCCGAAAATTGGGAAAAAAATTGGCGCATTCAACTTCTTAACAAAATATTTACGATTTACAGATCTACAGAAAATGTGTAGTAACTTTGCCAGCGCTTTGCTTTACTAATCATGCGGTAGTTTGGAGTTACATCATCAGGGAGCAGTGCATTGTGAGAGCATTTATGACGGTAATAAAGTCAAGGGGCGTAACGATCGCGGTTGCGGAGGGTGCAACCACGACCGAGGTCGTGCAGGAGTGGGGCCCAGTGCCAAATTCATCTGGATGTGCATCAGAGGACACACATTCAGATGAAATGTACTGCGGCACAGAGACCCGCCGCCGGATCCCAGCACTGCAATACACGCCGCCAACCAATTAGAGGTCGGCAGCTGACATTGGCTTGCCCGTCGCAAACAGCGTATGGCAGAGAGGACAAGCACCGCGCTGGCCAAGCCAAAGTCAGCTGCCAACAACTGCACCGAGTTCATGATGGGGGACATTATACCAGGAAAGGGGTCCAGGATGGGGAATATTATCACTGGAAAGGGCTCATGATGGGGGAAATTATTCCTGGAAGGGGCCCAGGATGGGGAATATTATTACTGGACGGGACTCAGGATGGGGGACATTACACAACAAAGGGTCTCAGGATGGTGAAGATTACTGAAAGGGGCCCAGGATAGGGAATATTATTGTAGAATGAAGCCAGGGTGGTGGACATTATACCAGGAAGGGGCCGAGGATGGGAAACATTATACCAGACAGTGGTCCAGGATGAGGAACATTATTATTGGAAAGGGCTCAGGATGGTGCATATTATTATTTGGGGGGGGGGTAAACACATATGTCTTTATAGGATCACCTGATCAACATTATGGAGGGGGCCAACCTCCCAATGTTACACTGAGGCTCTTAGGACACGCGTTACACCGCTGTGAAGCGGTGAGCTGTTAGGTTACATTAAGCAGACCATATAGCAAACAAAGGGTTTTGGTTATGAATGGAGAAGAAATTCTCATTAGCACTAAAGTATAGGATAATATCTGAAGGGTTGCAGTTTATGGTCGGAGTCACACTACCATATAACACGGCTGAGGGCTATGTGATAAATCCTCACATACAGTAGCACTCTACCCAGTGTTATACTATGGAGCAGGTCACATCTGTGATTATTTTCTGATGCCGATTCGGAGCGTGCTTCGATTTCCAGCGAGACCCGACTCACATGCACTCATACAAGTCTACGCGGGCGAGTGAAACATCGCACAGCACTCGGGTATCACCCCAATGCATCTGATATACGTTGGCCATGGAGGAGATGGAGAAATTTCTTCCTCCATCTCCTCCACCGCTGAGCTCTAATCTGGTCATGCGAGAGGATCGGAGCACCGAGCACTGACACCCGGCTCCCGCTTGCAGCAGAGCATGAGTCGAATGTCATTAGCATATCGCATCTCATGCTCTCGCATCGGATGCCATACGCTGGTGTGACTTCGGCCTCATTGGAATTTTCATAAGAGGCTTACCATTAAAGAACAAGTACACATTTTTCAAAAAACAGTGAAAGAAAAGAGAAGAAAGTTTGTAATATATCTTATTACAGAAGAATGCCTACTCTGATCATTCGCTCTCAAAAACTCTTCAAATCTGTCTACGGATCTGTCTTCGGTGAGGGATCAAATTGTATAGTCACAAAGGTTAAAAAAAAATGCACAAGTCTATTAAATATGACTTTTCTTGATCAATTATGAATTATCTATTATAAGATTATTTATAACCCACAATACCATTTATGAGAAAAGCACTCAGCCATTTTTTAAGTGTTGCCATTAACTGCCTCTTGCTGCAACACATTCCACAGTCTGACTGCTCTAACTGTAAAGAACCCTATACTCTATAGATGCCACAGTAGCCTTCCCAGCACATGTAATTAGTACCCCCTGGTCCTTTGTAATGACTTAGTCATGTGTCAGTTCTTTGTATTGAACACAAGTATTTAAAGGGAATCTGTCATCAGGTTTTTGCTATGTAATCAGACAGCAGCATGATGTAGGGACAGAGATCTCGATTGCACCGATATTTCACTAAGTTTACTGGGTGCAGCAGTTGTAATACAATCACAGTTTTCTCTGCTGCAAATCTAGCAGTTCTCTGAATGCTGAGCTCCATCTAACTCCGCCCACACCACTGATTGGCAGCTTTCTGTGTACAATGTATATTCAAAGCTACTAATCAATGTGGGAGGCGGGGTTGGACTAGGAGACACAAAGCAGTTTGTCCTGTAGTGATAATCTCCTGCTGATAAACCACTGATTGTATTGAATTTTAAAAAAAAACACACCACCTTGTTAGTGATACCTCGCTGGAATCAGGGTCTCAGCCTCTGCATCATGCTGCTTTCGGATTACATAAAAAAAAAACCCTGCTGAAAGATTCCTTTTAAACATGTAAATTAAAGGGATTGTCCACTCTCAGGAAAGTGGGTGCCCAATTTCAGAGCTGGCTACAGCGATGATGTGCGCGCTGCTGACGTGAAGTCATCGCAGTAATCAAAACATTTTGAACGGAGCAAAGGAGGGGGAGCCATTGCTGGACTCAGGGATGGTGAGTACCTGCTGAGTTTGTTATTTTACACAGTTTGGGATCCACTTTCCTAAAAGTGGAAAACCCCTTAAAATTACCAGCGAGGCACCAGTGAGATTACCTTTGCTGCCAATAAAAGTCTATGGAGACTGGAGGGAGAGAAGCTAAAATGGGAAATGCTGAGGCTTCTACTGAACCGAGTTTCCAGAAGGGAAAACTGCTAAATCCTGTGGGATCCACAACATACAATATTTAGAGATAGTGTTACTCATCATGGACACACATGACAGATAAGTCTGAAAAGTGTATGGAAAGTGCAGTCACACATTAATATTGACCAACAGTTCATAAAACACTTGCCCGAAATGTTGGGGAGGCTCCTATAAAAAAAAGGGGAGACCTCCCAGACGAGGCGGCAAAATTCTCAAGCGCCACCTAAACTTCCAGGAAACTGAACTCTGAAAGGTTTCCTCTGCCTGACACCAGAATACTTCATCCGTACATGGAGGCCTGCATGTCCAAATGTGGGGAACGGGCAAGGTCTCTCAAAAGGGGGCTTGGGTCCAAAACTGGATGGAGGATACAAGTATATTCTGAAACAGCCATGACAGGAAAGCGAACATGCCTTATTAAATATGAAGTAGGGCGCTTAAGGCGAGATAAATCTGTTCTCACTCTGTATCTTATACACGCATACCTACAGCTTTTTACTGTGACCGGGCAATTGTTACGCATAACTTTAAATCCAAACAAGAAGAAAATCCTTTCCAAAACTAAAATGCAGCTCCATTTCCTGTACACGGCACCGTGCATTGCCGGATTTAACGAGGATATCAGCCGGTGGAATTTGTTCAATAAAAGTGCTGATCCAATTAAATGAAAATGAGTGGAAAAGTAACGCTCATAAATGTGCTTATAAATTAAGGAGTTTTACTGTAAAGCACTGCAGCGCAAGGGAGTATGAGGGTCAGGAATGCGGCATGTCAGCACATTAATGCATCCAGAATGTACGGATGGCGTGTAGGGGGCGGATATACTGTACGGCCTCCAGCATGAGGACACCACCACAGAATGAAGGTTACATATACAATAACTACACACAGCAGAGATACATTAGATAGATATGAGATAGATAGATAGATAGATATGAGATACACTGTGTTCCAAATTATTATGCAAAAAATATTTCCTCCTATTTTCTCTAAATTACCTATATGAATTGCAGTCATTGTTATTTTCCAGTCATCTAATGTTCTAGTATAATTGCAATGTTTTTGAACAAACTGCCTATGAAAACAGTATATTTTTAAAAATAAGAAACACTCAAAATGCATGTTCCAAATTATTATGCACAGCAGAGTTTTCAACCTTTTTATTTTTATTCTGAACTTAAAAATGGTCAGTTGTGAAATTATAAGCATTATCAGCTTATTACAAAATGAAATCATACAGTTTTCAAGTCAAGACTTTCTTCTCGGTGATGTTACATTTGCACATAGGACCCATTGTTCGAAACAAGCTTCTGAACTCTCTCGTCCATTGAATTTGTCAGTTTTTGGATGGTTTGTGCTTCAATTGTTTTGCATGTGGACAGAATACCCTCCCAGAGCTGTCGCTTAGATGTGAGCTGCCTCCCGCCATTATAGACACTCCTTTTGATGATGTTCCAGAGGTTCTCAATGGGGTTGAGGTCAGGGGAAGATGGTGGCCACACCATAAGTTTGTCCTCTTTTATGCCCATAGGAGCCAGAGATGCAGATGTGTTATTTGCAGCATGAGACGGTGCATTATCATGCATGAAAATGATCTTGCTGCGGAAAGCACGGTTCTTCCTCTTGAACCATGGCAGGAAGTGCTGTTTATGGAGTTCATCTTTACCCCTTCAGGGATCCTAAAGGGGCTGACAATCTCTCTCCCCATGATTCCAGCCCAAAACATAACTCCACCTCCTCCTTGTTGGCGCCTTAGCCGTGTTTTCATGGGGTGTCCATCAACCAGCCATCCTCCACTCCATCCATCTGGACCATCGAGCGTTGCACGGCACTCATCGGTGAACAAAACCGTTTGGAAGTCAGTCTTCATGTATCGTTTGGCCCACTGGAGCCGTTTCTGCTTGTGTGCAGTGGATAGAGGTGGTCGACAGGATGGCTTACGCACAGCTGCAAACCTCTGAAGGACCCTTCATCTTGTTGTTCGGGGGACGTTGGAGGCACCAGCAGCTTCAAAAACTTGTCTGCTGCTATGACAAGGCATTTTTGCAGCTGCTCTTTTAACCTGACGCAATTGCCTGTTGGAAAGAGTCCTCAATTTTTCCTTATAGTACGCACACGTGTGTGCTGGGAATCAGCTACATACTTCTTGATTGTGCGATGATCACGATGAAGTGTCTTGGCAATGTTGATTGTAGTCATGCCTTGACCTAAATACTCCACAATTTGTTGCTTCTCAGCAGCCGACACATCCTTTTTCTTTCCCATTTTGGCAAAAAATGTAGGCTGCTTAATAATGTGGAACAGCCTTCTTAAGTAGTCTTGCCTTTATTTGGACACACCTGCCATACTAATTTGCACAGGTATCTGCAATTGCTGTCAGTGATATAAAGAGCCCTGACACACATCACCATCAATGAGTCTAAATGACAAACAAAAAAATTCTAACCTTATCACTCCTAAACTCTTTTTGCACAATAATTTGGAACACAGTTTAGATATACAGATATGAGATAGATAGATAGATAAATAGATAGATAGATAGATAGATAGATAGATAGATAGATAGATAGATAGAAATGCAAGAGTTGGGGCACCCCTGGTCAAAATTACTGTTTTTGTGAACAATTAAGCAAGTTGAAGATGAAATGATCTCTAAAAGGCCAAAAGTTAAACAGGACACATTTCCTTTGTATTTTAGGCAAAAAAATAGTCCTTTTTTTACATTTTAAATATTACAAAATGCAAAATGAGCAGCTGCAAAAGTTTGGGAGATTTGTGTGGCTATGTGCACACGTTGCAGATTCACCTGCGGGTTTTTTCCCGCGGAACCGCAGGTAAAGTAACCTGCGGTTTTCCTGCGGTTTCACACCTTTACTATGTTAAAGGTGTGAAACCGCTGCGGAAACCGCCCAAACAATTGACATGCTGCGGTTTGTAAACCGCAGCAAAACCGCACGGAAAAAAACGCAGCGTGAGCACAGCGGTTTTGAAAAGCCATAGGGTTACATGGTACTGTAACATGTCTGCGGAACTGCTGCGTTTCTGCAGGGCCAAAACCGCTGCGTAAACAAAGCAGAAGAATCCGCAACGTGTGCACACAGCCTAGGGGGTTACTCATGTATAAGCCGAGGGGGGGGGGGGGGGGGGGTTGGGGGGGTGTCTTTTTCAGCCCAAAAAAGGGGCTGAAAAACTCGGCTTTACCACGAGTATATATGGTATTTGCTTTTACATCTGCTCCGCTATAGCCGCTTTTTATGTAAACTTCATTATATGAGCTCTTGTACATACACAGGGTATGTCATCTTTACATTTATCTAATTTTTTTACATGAATTAAATTAAAAAATAAAACGAGGTTTTGCTGTTTCTTTTTTTTTTTTTTACACCATTTACTAGTCACCATAAATTATTAAATGTATTGCACGGGTTGTTACAATTATAGGGATATCAATTATGTCCGTATTATTTACTAGTTTGTGACATTTATTTTAAAAAAAAATCTGCATATTACAAAAATGCGATTTTTCATAGTTTTCTAATGAAGAATAGTGCAGTGTATGGCTCTCTATTAAGGTTTCTGCCTTCCATGTTACAGGTCCTGAGTTTGAATCCCAGGTAAGACCATATTGAAAAAAAACCATTAAAACAAATTATGGAGACTACTCAGCACTGGCCCCTAATCTGCTGCTTATTACCAGTCCAGCATTGTGGATATAATTTTAACAAAATTTACCGTAATTCGTGTGGAGAGTGAAAAATCTGCAGCGTATACAGATGTATTAATTTATGCTTCAAATTTTCACCTCTGGCCACTACAGTAGCAAGAGGCTGTGACCTGTGGCAAATTTTCAGTATTTCCTCTGTGAAATCTAGAATTTGGTGCAAATTTTGACACTGATTTTTCATTTTGTAAAATTGCACTGTAGATAATTCCCATGCGCACAATCCCTCAGGCTGGTTTCACACATCCGTGCTTAATGGTCTACGTACAGTGCTAAGCACGGACAGGTTACAGGTCTCCTGCCCTGAACTCAACAATTTCCACAGTGGAAAAGTCATATGAAAATTTGCACCAAATCGTAAACGGTACAATTTTGTTCCAAACCACACCCTCTGCTTGCCACGGGTGTGATTTGCCAGGGGTGAAATCCGCGGTGAAAATTCGAAACATTAATTGACACTTATATGGATATGAGGTTGCTAAATTTGGGTCCGGACACACGAGACTAGTCCGAACACGGCGGTCCATTTTTCCTTTTCCAGACGTGTGAATCCAGCATAAGTAAGCCCTCATTCAGAAGTCCTCTTATTATTACCGATGAGAAAAATGGACCAAGTTTCATCACTAACTTTCATCAGAGTTTGGTCAGAGTTTCATCAGTTTTTTTCACTTTCCATGACAAAAAAAAGTTTCTTCACCCTTCCCTATCTGTCAGTGAATAACAGAGCATGCATGGCATCTGAGTGCTGCCAGATTTTTTCACAGACCCATAGCCAATTTTTAGCCGACAACTGGATCAATATTGGACACATCTCCGCGATTTTGCACAGGACCACTCGGCCCGAGTAAAAAGTCTGACATGTGAACAGCCCCATAGACTGTCATAGGTACGAGTGCTATTTTTGAAAAAAACTAGACAGCCCTCATCTATGAAAAACTGAGCCCGTATCTTGTTGTTGGGTGGGATTATGTTCCATAGTTTCTTTCATACAGGATTTTAATGGCACAAGTAAAAAAAAAAATGAATACATCGGACCTCCAACATGTTCTATACAACCCCCCAAACTGGTTCCTAATGAGTCAGTGGCAGGCGAGATGATCCCGAAAACCTAATTCTAATCCCTTTGCAGTCTTGAAGATGCCACTGCGTCTCCTTCCACTTCCCCTGTGGTCTCCCTCCCACCCATATCATCACTTCTTTTCGTTACCCCCCATTTCCTAATTTCACCATTCATTGTGTTCACACTCCGGGCCACACATGCTATGCAACATTCCCACATCTCCATACCGTGACAGGAGGATCTGATTTCATCGGCACTTATGGTTGGCTTTGCCCTGCAAACCTATAAAAAGTATGAAATCATCGTAGTGAGCTATGCCATGGTACGGCACACAGATGTAGAAGATCAACTCCTCAGCTGACTTTTTTGGCGTTGCCCCGTTTTGTGGATATTGTCAAAATTAGATCTGGTACATCGGCACTTCGAACAGAATCCTAACGGAAATCAATTGGGATAGTTTTTTAACCCCTTGATTTTTTAGGCTTTGATTGGACATGACAACTGGCCACGCGGAAGCTACGTGTCCACCCAATACACCCAATTTACAGGCGCTAGCTGAAATTAGTTTCCTTCTCACAATTTGGAATGACCAGATCGGATTTTATTACAGTATAGTGTGACCCGAGGGAGGGATGGTTCACTTCTTTGAGAGACTTGGTGCAGGATAAGTTTCCGATGAGCATTTAGTTAAATCTAATGTAATCTTCCTTCTTGATACTTTTACTTATTTCACCATTATATATACGCGGGAAGCTTTTAAGGCTGAACCTTGTATAGCAAAGCTTTAATAAATGAATTCCACATGCGCCAGAGTAGAAGTAAGCCCCATAGTACTGTGCGCTTCTTACTACTGCTGACATGCACTGATACCGAGCCAGAGCTTTATAGCTGCCTGCCTGGACTTCTCACAATATTCCTCCCCCTTCTTTTCCAGCTGAGATGTAGCCTCCAGGGAAAACGAAGGCATCTTGGCTTGGCAACGTGTGTCATTCCCATGAAAGTGAGCACTGACTTCCCAAAAACCCTCGAACAACATGGCAACATTCTCCAATCTTGCACTCGCTTCTCCGGTGCAGAAGACGGAGCACCTACAATATTTCCCAAAACCAGAGATATGCTTCCGGTGGGGTTGCATGTTGGTTTCTGTGTTTTATCTCACCATTTTTTCAAGAAATGCTGTTTCAGCTCTCGGGATTATGTGTTTGCACTGGATTTGCATTCTGCGAGACCTTTAACCTACAGCAGAGAGCAAAAGCATAAAATGTATATGCAGTTTATGGTTATACGATGCGGATTGGGGAGTTGGAAAATACCGAGAGGGAGGCTCAGAGTCTCCGGGTTCCACATCGAAAACCGTAATCTTACGGCGAGTTGACTATCGTAATCCTCTGACATGCTGCAGTACAGCTTGGGCCTAATAAGTGATCAAGTTGGCTAAAGATCTATGGGGGTACTCCTTTCGGAGATCACCAGATGGTTTAGGACATCTTATAAGCCCCCGGCAAAAAAAAAAGGTATGAAAATTTGGCATCCGACAGAAGAGAAGGGTCTCTAGTGACAGGTAGCTACCCTATAGGTCAATAAATGGAGAGATGGGAAAGATAAAAATTGGCTGTCATAGATTAACTCATCTTAAGAGTTGATAAGGTTATGTTTATGTGGAACTCCCAACTATTTCCAGATGGCCAATGCCATAACAAAAAGGTTTAGATATAAAGTTTTTTTTTAATCTTTTAATGTCCAGCCCTAAAATAAGATTTAACAGCCAAATCAGGTATCCATTTGTAGACAGCTGTTTCAGGGTTTGTGCCTCCCGCAATGCTCTTGGTTTGGCTTCTATCCTTGGTCACGTTGCAGACATTGGCTTATAGGATAGCCATTTCCAATAGGTGGCATTAGAAAGGCATCTGAACTACCCCCTGGTGGCTATTGCCAGGGCAATGAAGGATTGCACATGTCAGATTTCAATGTCCAACTCTTCAATGATCCTTATGAAACAACAAAGAATATAAACCAAACCAGACACCCATCTGTAGACAGCTGTTTCGAGGGTCTGGCCTCCTTCTCATAGCTTCACTTTTTGCTTATATCGTATGTCCTCTTACAAGACATGTTAAAAGGTCAGAAATTGATTTATAGGATAGCTGCCTCCGATAGATGGCACTCCAGAGCTAGCTTTCTTCCATCCAGTTTGCAAACCAAATGGTTATTACATTTGAGATAAATTTCTATTAATGGTCCATCCAGTAGGGTCTTGAAGGATGGATGAACACAACTTTTTTAATCAATTTTTAATCAATTATCAATTTTTCTCAACAGGTTGTCTGGTAATGGCTTATTCCACTCTCCCCATCACTCATAATTGGAGGGTTACTTCCATCAATCCATTTCTATGGGAGCTACATAAACAGAATAGCACATCTCTGTGCAGGAGTTTTCGTATCCGCACCTCCGGGACCGATAAGGAGATATTTCCATCTCGGCCATAAAAGGAAAGATGGGAATAACCACTTGAGGTAAAGAAATGAGAAAAAGCTAGCTTTATGCTAAAATAGACAAAACAAACAAAAAACTTCTGTGCTGAGTCACATCCTGTATTATACCCCAGAGCTGCACTCACTATTCTGCTGGTGCAGTCACTGTGTACATACATTACATTACTGATCCTGAGTCACATCCTGTATTATACTTCAGAGCTGCACTCACTATTCTGCTGGTTCAGTCACTATGTACATACATTACTGATCCTGTACTGATCCTGAGTTACATCCTCTATTATACTCCAGAGCTGCACTCACTATTCTGCTGGTGTAGTCACTGTGTACATATATTACATTACTGATCCTGAGTTACACCCTGTATTATACTCCAGAGCTGCACTCACTATTCTGCTGGTTCAGTCACTATGTACATACATTACTGATCCTGTACTGATCCCGAGTTACATCCTCTATTATACTCCAGAGCTGCACTCACTATTCTGCTGGTGCAGTCACTGTGTACATACATTACTGATCCTGAGTTACATCCTGTATTATACCCCAGAGCTGCACTCACTATTCTGCTGGTGTAGTCACTGTGTACATATATTACATTACTGATCCTGAGTTACACCCTGTATTATACTCCAGAGCTGCACTCACTATTCTGCTGGTTCAGTCACTATGTACATACATTACTGATCCTGTACTGATCCCGAGTTACATCCTCTATTATACTCCAGAGCTGCACTCACTATTCTGCTGGTGCAGTCACTGTGTACATACATTACTGATCCTGAGTTACATCCTGTATTATACCCCAGAGCTGCACTCACTATTCTGCTGGTGTAGTCACTGTGTACATATATTACATTACTGATCCTGAGTTACACCCTGTATTATACTCCAGAGCTGCACTCACTATTCTGCTGGTTCAGTCACTATGTACATACATTACTGATCCTGTACTGATCCCGAGTTACATCCTCTATTATACTCCAGAGCTGCACTCACTATTCTGCCGGTGCCGTCACTGTGTACATACATTACTGATCCTGAGTTACATCCTGTATTATACCCCAGAGCTGCACTCACTATTCTGCTGGTGCAGTCACTGTGTACATACATTACATTACTGATCCTGTACTGATCCTGAGTTACATCCTGTATTATACTCCAGAGCTGCACTCACTATTCTGCTGGTGCAGTCACTGTGTACATACATTACATTACTGATCCTGAGTTACATCCTGTATTATACTCCAGAGCTGCACTCACTATTCTGCTTGTTCAGTCACTATGTACATACATTACTGATCCTGTACTGATCCTGAGTAACATCCTGTATTATACTCCAGAGCTGCACTCACTATTCTGCTGGTGCAGTCACTGTGTACATACATTACTGATCCTGCGTTACATCCTGTATTATACCCCAGAGCTGCACTCACTATTCTGCTGGTGCAGTCCCTGTGTACATACATTACATTACTGATCCTGAGTTACATCCTGTATTATACTCCAGAGCTGCACTCACTATTCTGCTGGTGCAGTCCCTGTGTACATACATTACATTACTGATCCTGAGTTACATCCTGTATTATACTCCAGAGCTGCACTCACTATTCTGCTGGTGCAGTCACTGTGTACATACATTACATTACTGATCCTGTACTGATCCTGAGTAACATCCTGTATTATACTCCAGAGCTGCACTCACTATTCTGTTGGACTTTGCACTGAAAATTACCAGCTTTCCTTCCTGTCTTGGTACTGGCACAGAGCTTGCTCTGCTGATTTGTATTATGATTACGAACAGTGCAATCTTTACACCACACACTGTACAGTACTTTGGAGGGACTCAGCTGTTGTGTATGTTATTTTTTTACTGAAATATTATAAAATGAAATATGATTAGAACAAGATAGAAGTTTCTGTCGATATCTGAGTGAAATGAAACACTATGGCAGTGTAAGGGGAGGCCAGGACTGTAGTCATGGCCAGAGACACTGAAGCATCTGTGTCCCGACCTTCCCTCACAGAAAACTGTATTCCACTTCTCAGCGTACCTGCGTCTCCAGGTTCAGATCCCCCTGGGCGCTTCCCAGGCGGCGACGGCCCCTCTTCCAGGTGACCCCCAGTAATGGAGACACAGTCCAGGATAACTTGAACATTCTCTTTACTTAGAACTTCACACGATACATCCACAGTTGGCACATTATGGAATTCACATTCAACTTCACTTGTTTCCTCAACTTTCCCTGCTTCGCTGACGCTTCTGTGCGGCACACATATGGACAGGACCATCTTAGACTGCTCCCCAGATCCTTCCTGGCCTAACCTCGCCATGACGACAATTCCTTCTGCCTGTTTCGCTCCAGACTCAAAATCATCAGCCACCCGGTTTGGTTGCCACTGGGAAAGCATCTGGCCCGTCTGTACCGTTCCCTTCGAAGCTCCAATTTCCTTCAGCTCCTCACTCCATCCGACTCCCACCCTAAAGGCATCCAACAGGCTATGAGTCGTCACATCTTCATTCTCCTGTACTGGCCCACTGCGATGATGCCCAGTGGACGTGGATAACATGGACTGCAGCTACCTAACATTGCATGGCTGCCGAGCCGTCTGGGGCCCATAGCCCATGTGGACACTTCAGGCACCCTGGCCCCGTCTGACTTAACTTTCTAAAACTCCTGTCTTACCACCCTGCAGCCCCTCCTATTTTAACCCCCTACAAACTAACTATGCCCCCATCTAGTGGCCCACAAAGAAACTACACTTACCCTTAGCTAAGAGAACTATAATACTAAGGTGCCCCCCTCTAGTGTCCGAAGGGTGCACTTTACTTTCCCTATCTTACACAGTATTATATTACAGGAACATAACGCAAATACAATATTGTACATAAAATGGTAACACTGAAAAGAGTGTGGCAGTACCATTGACTATGCGGGGTAATACATATTTTACATGTAGCAGTACCACCGAGTACTAACAACGACATTACAGTAACTAACATATGCAAACAGTTATACATTAAGAATCATTAGGGGAGCAGAGAAAGGCGGTAATCCTATGTCACCCCCTTACAGCAGAGACCAAGGAGGACACCACTGCAGACACAGTGACATAAAAAGCTACACTGCAGTTTGCCAAAATGTACATGAGCAAGCCAAAATCCTTCTGGGAAAGCGTCTTGTGGATAGATGAGACCAAGATAGAGCTTTTTGGTAAAGCACATCATTCTACTGCTAACCAAAAATGGAATGGGGCCTACAAAGAAAATAACACACTACCTACAGTCAAATATGGTGGAGGTTCAAAGATATTTTGGGGTTGTTTTTCTGACTGTAGCACTGGGTGCCTTGACTGTGTGCAAGGCATGATGGAATTGAAGATTACCAAAGGGTTTTGGGTCTTATTGTAATGACCAGTGTGAGAAAGTTGGGTTTGCATCCTTGGTCATGGGTCTTCCAGCAGAACAATGACCCCAAACATATTTCAAGAAGGACCCAGAAATGGATGGAAACAAAGAGCTGGAGACTTATGAAGTGACCAGCAATGAGTCTGGATCTAAATCCCATTGAACACTCGTGGAGAGATCTTAAAAGATCTTAAAATTGTTCTTGGGAAAAGGTGCCTTCAAATATGAGAGAGCGGGAGCAGTTTCCAAAACAGGTGCTCCAATATTCCAGTTGATAGGTGTAAGAAGCTTGTTGATGGTTATAGGAAGCGATTGATTGCAGCTATTTATTCCAAAGGGTATGCAACCAAATATTAAGCTGAACATGCCAACAATTTTGTCCTTCCCATTTTTGGAGCTTTGTGTGAAATTATGTTCAATATTTCTATTTTTCTCAGTTATTTGTGTTTTTCCAATAGACAGGAAGGAAATAAACATGTGTATAACAAAACATGTACCGTATATACTCGTGTATAAGCCGAGATTTTTCAGCCCATTTTTTGGGCTGAAAGTGCCCCTCTCGGCTTATACACGAGTCATATACCGGGGGTCGGCGGGGAAGCTGGAGCGGGGTGTCAGAGATCATACTTACTCCTTCCCGGCGCGTCTCTGCAGCCCGCCTGCTTCTCCCACTCCTTCCTTCAGCGGTCACGTGGTACCGCTCATTAAAGTCACGAATATGCGTATATTCATGACTTTAAAGAGTGGTACCACGTGACTGCTGAAGGAAGGAAGAGCTTCCGGAGATGCAGGGGCTGCAGAGACTGCACCAGGAGGGGGTAAGTATATGTGATATTCACCTGTCCCCGGTCCATCTCTGAGTGCCGCTCTGTCTTCCGCATCTTCGGTCAGTGATGTTCAGGCAGCAGAGGGCGCGATGACGTAGTTAGTGCATGCAGCGCCCTCTGCTGCCTGAACGTCACTGACAGAGGACCCGGAAGACAGAACGGGCGCAGAAATGGACTGGGGACAAGTGAATATCTGAGGTGCCGGGGCCCTGAGCCAGCGGTGACACCGGCTCCTGTCCCCGCCTGCTCAGGACACCGGCACCTGGCCCCCAGCGACAAGAGGGGAGTATATCATTTTTTTTATTTGCAGCAACAGCGGCAGCAGCATTTCTATGGTGCATTTTATGGGAGCATAATCTATGGAGCATCTTATGGAGGCATAATCTATGGAGCATTTTATGGGGGCATAATCTATGAAGCTTCTTATGGAGCATCTTATGGGGCATAATCTATGGAGCATTTAATGGGGTCATAATCTATGGAGCATCTTATGGGGGCATAATCTATGGAGCATCTTATGGGGGCATAATCTATGGAGCATTTTATGGGGGCATAATCTATGGAGCATCTTATAGGGGCATAATCTATGGATCATCTTATGGGGGCATAATCTATGGATCATCTTATGGGGGCATATTCTATGGAGCATTTTATGGGGCAGCATATGGGGGCATAATCTATGGACCTTCTTATGAAGCATCTTATGGGGGCATAATCTATGGAGCATCTTATGAGGGCATAATCTATGGAGCATCTTATGGGGGCATAATCTATGAAGCATTTTATGGGGCAGCATATGGGGGCATAATCTATGGAGCTTCTTATGGAGCATCTTATGGGGGCATAATCTATGGAACATCTTATGGGGCATAATCTATAGAGCATCTTATGGGGCATAATCTATGGAGCATTTTATGGGGCCATAACCTTTATGGAGCAGCATATGGGGCATATTATTCTATGGAGCATCTTATGGGGCCATTATTAACATTTGTGCAGCATTATATGAGGCGTATTAACTGTATAGAGCATTATATGGGGCCCCTGATTCAATATGGATATTCAAAAACATTTAACCTACTGATGCCTCAAATAATTTTACTTTTATTGGTATCAATTTTTATTTTTGAAATTTACCAGTAGCTGCTGCATTTTCCACCCTAGGCTTATACGCGAGTCAATAAGTTTTCACATTTTTTTGTGATACTATTAGAAGGGTCGGCTTATAGTCGGGTCGGCTTATACACAAGTATATACGGTAATTGAAATACTTCCGTTTTCTGGAACAATTTCAAGGGTGCCTTTCGGCCACATCTGTGTGTGTAGATATACAGTTTGCTCAAAAGTTTACAAACCCTGGTAGGATTTTTGCTTTCTTGGCCTTTTTTCAGAGAATATGAATGATAACACCAAAACTTTTCCTCGACTCATGGTTAGTGGTTGGGTAAAGCCATTTATTGTCAAACTACTGTGTTTTTTCTTTTCAAATCATAATGACATCCCAAAACATCCAAATAACCCTGATCACAAGTTCGCGCACTCCATTTCTTAATATCGTGTATTGCTCCCTCTAATATCAATGACAGCTTGAAGTCTTTTGCGGTAGTTGTGGATGAGAGTCTTTATTTTCTCAGATGGTAAAGCTGCCCACTATTCTTGGTAAAAAAAACTCCAGTTTCTGTAAATTCCTGGGCTGTGTAGCATGACCTGCGAGCTTGAGATCTCCCCAGAGTGGCTCAATGATACTGAGGTCAGGAGACTGAGATGGCCACTCCAGAACCTTCACTTTGTTCTGCTATAGCCAATGACAGGTCAACTTGGCATTGTGTTTTGGATCGTTGTCATGTTGGAACATCCAAGTATGTCCCATGCACAGCTTCCAGGCTGATGATTGCAAATTTGCCTCCAAAATTTGCTGATAACGTGTGCCTTTGTAACTCACACATCCCCAAAACATCAGTGATCCATCTCCTGGTTTTACAATAGGAATGGTGTTCCTTTCATCATAGGCCTTGTTGACCGCTCTCCAAATGTAACGTTTATGGTTGTGGCCAAAAAGTTCAATTTTGGTCTCATCACTCCAAATTACCTTGTTCCAAAAGTTTTGAGGCTTGTCTCTGTGCTGTTTTGTGTGTTGTAGGCGAGATACTTTGTGACATTTGCGCAGTAATGGCTTTCACCTGGTGACTCGACCATGCAACCCATTTTTCATCAAGTGCCTCCTTATTGTACATCTTGAAACAGCCACACCACTAGTTTTCAGAGAGTCCAGTATTTCAGCTGATGTTATTTTTGGGTTTTTCTTTGCATCCCAAACAATTTTCCAGGCAGTTGTGGACAACATTTTTATTGGTCTACCTGTGGTTTTGTTTTTACAGAGCCCCTGATTTTCCATTTGTTAATCACAGTTTGAACTCTGCTGACTGGCATTAGCAATTCCTAGGATATGTTTTTGTATCTCTTTCCTGTTTTATACAGTTCCACTACCTTTTCCCTTAGAGCCGTTGACAATTCTTTTGCTTTCTCCATGACTCACAATCCAGAAACGTCAGTGGCTGGATGAAAGATGCAAGAGTCTGTCTGGATCCCAGAAACTCACTCAGCTTTTATGCACACACACTGATTACAAGCAAACAGGTCACAGGTGTGGATGTTTCCTTTAGTAGCCAGTCAAATCCATTTGTGTCAACTTCTGTGCATGTTATCAGGCCAAAATCACCAGGGTATGTAAACTTTTGATCAGGGTCATTTGGATGTTTTGAGTTGTCATTATGATTTAAAAAGAGAAAACACAGTAGTTTGACAATAATTTGCTCACCCAACCACTAACCATGAGTGGAGAACAAGTTTTACTGTTATCATTCATATTCTCTGAATAAAGGTCAAAAAAGCAAAAATTCTGCCGGGGTATGTAAACTTTTGAGCACAATTGTATACACGTATATCTTGTATATTTACATACAGGCAATCCACAATGTGTGTGAGCTAGATCAGAGGTACAGTCTAGGTAAACTTGGGATAAGTTTAAAATGTGATTACTTTGCAACATAAAGGTAAAAAGCCAAGCCAGGTCATGACAAGGCCCAGATGGAAAGGAGCTTAATTACATGCATGTTTCACATTCACATGGGAAGGAACTAGTTAGGACGTCTGAAAAGATCTAACATTTTTTTCATATAAAGCAGGAAATACTTAGGAAGGCAGAGCCTGGGTGAAAGGTGACATAAGGTGATGAGCTCTGTAATAATGGCAAAGGAACCATGCCTCCTTTAGCATCGTGTTCCTCGCTGCCTGTACACAGCAGCTCCTCTCCTTTCCACCCTATGGTTAATTCAGAAATTCCACCTGGAAACAAGTCCGAGCCTTAAAAAGTCATATATTATCCTGGAAGGAGAGCAGTCGCTGAGAGCGCCTCTAAGGCTGCACTCACACATCCATGTGAATTGTCGGTGCGCTGCCCTATTTGTTATCATAGAGCACACCGACCAACTGAGGCTGTCGTATTCTTCTCCTTCTCCATTTCATTCTCAGATCTTTCGTTTTAACGGATGTCTAAATAGATCCATTTAACCCCTTCACCCCCAAGGGTGGTTTGCACGTTCATGACCGGGCCAATTTTTACAATTCTGACCACTGTACCTTTATGAGGTCATAACTCTGGAACGCTTCCATGGATCCCGGTGATTCTGACATTGTTTTCTCGTGACATATTGTACTTCATGTTAGTGGTAAAATTTCATTCAAATAACTTGCGTTTATTTGTGAGAAAAACGGAAATTTGGCGAAAATTTTGAAAATTTTGCAATTTTCCAACTTTGAATTTTTATGCCCTTAAATCACAGAGATACGGCACACAAAAAACTTGATAACTAACATTTCCCACATGTTTACTTTACATCAGCACAATTTTGGAACCAAAATTTTTTTTTTGTTAGGAAGTTATAAGGGTTAAAAGTTGACCAGCGATTTCTCATTTTTACAACACCATTTTATTTTTAGGACCACATCACATTTGAAGCCACTTTGAGGGGTCTATATGACTGACTGGAATTGAGATCGGACACCATGTCGCGTTTGGAAAACCCCTGATGTACCAAAACAGTGGAAACCCCCCACAAATGACACCATTTTGGAAACTAGACCCCCTAAGGAACTTATCTAGATGTGTGGTGAGAACTTTGAACCCCCATGGGCTTCACAGAAGTTTATAACATAAAGCCATACAATTAAAAAATCATATTTTTTCCACAAAAATTATCTTTTCACCCTCAATTCTTATTTTTCCAAGGGTAACAGGACCCTAAAAGTTATTGTGCAATTTGTCCTGAGTACGCTGATACCCCACATGTGGGGGTAAACCACTATTTGGGCGCATGGCAGAGCTCGGAAGGGAAGCAGCGCCATTTGACGTTTTTGGCTGGAATTGAGATCGGACACCATGTCGCGTTTGGAAAACTCCTGATGTACCAAAACAGTGGAAACCCCCCACAAATGACACCATTTTGGAAACTAGACCCCCTAAGGAACTTATCTAGATGTGTGGTGAGCACTTTGACCCCCCCCAGTGCTTCACAGAAGTTTATAACGCCCGGGCGTGAAAATAAAAAATTCGTATTTTTTCCACAAACATGATCTTTTAGTCACCATTTTTTTATTTTCCCAAGGGTACCAGGAGAAATTGGACCTTAAAAGTTGTTGTCCAATTTGTCCTGAGTATGCTGATACCCCATATGTGGGAGAAAACTACTGTATGGGCACACGTCGGGGCTCGGAAGGGAAGTAGTGACGTTTTGGAATGCAGACTTTGATGGAATGGTCTGCGGGTGTCATGTGCGTTTGGAGAGCCCCTGATGTACCTAAACTATTGAAACTCCCCACAAGTGACCCCATTTTGGACACTAGACCCCCCACGGAACTTATCTAGATGTGTGGTGAGCACTTTGAACCCCCAAGTGCTTCACAGAAGTTTATAACACTCGGACGTGAAAATAAAAAAATCATTTTTTTCCACAAAAATGATATTTTTGCCCCCAATTTTTTATTTTCCTAAGGGTAACAGGAGAAATTGGACCCCAAAAATTGTTTTGCAATTTGTCCTGAGTAGGCTGATACCCTACATGTGGGGGTAAAACACTGTTTGGGCGCATGGCAGAGCTTGGAAGGGAAGGAGCACCATTTGACTTTTTCAACTCAGAATTGGCTGGAATTGAGATCAGACGCCATGTTGCATTTGGAGAGCCCCTGATGTGCCTAAACAGTGGAAACCCCCAATTCTAACTCCAACCCGAACCCCAACATGCCCCTAGCCCTAACCCTAACCCTAGCCCTAACCCTAACCCTAGCCCTAACCCTACCCTAACCCTAATGGAAAAATGGAAATAAATACATTTTTTTAATTTTATTATTTTTCCCTAACTAAGGGGGTGATAACGGGGGGTTTGATTTACTATTTATGGCGGTTTTTATTTTTGGCAGCTGTCGCACGCTAAAAGACGCTTTTTATTGTAAAAATAGTTTTTGCATCACCACATATTGAGAGCTATAATTTTTCCGTATTTTGACCCACCGGGTCATTTGAGGTCTTATTTTTTGCGGGACGAGTTGACGTTTTTATTGGTACCATTTTCGGGCACGTGACATTTTTTGATCGCTTTTTATTCCGATTTTTGGGACGCAGAATGAAGAAAAACCAGCGTTTCATGAATTTCTTTTGGGGGGGTGCGTTTACACCGTTCCGCGTGCGGTAAAATTGATAAAGCCGTTTTATTCTTCGGGTCAGTACGGTTACAGCGATACCTCATTTAGGTCATTTTTTTATGTTTTTGTCGGTTTTATGCAATGAAAACTATTTTATATAAAAAATAATTATTTTTGCATCGCTTTATTCTGCGAGCTATAACTTTTTTATTTTTTCGCTGATGATGCTGTGTGGTGGCTCGCTTTTTGCGGGACAAGATGACGTTTTCAGCGGTACCATGGATATTTATATGCGTCTTTTTGATCGCGCGTTATTACACTTTTTATTTGGCAGTATGATAATAAATCATTATTTTTTGCTTCATTTTTTATTTTTATTTTTTAAGGGGTTCGCTAAAGGGGTTAACTAATTGGACAGTTTTATAGGGCGGGTCGTTACGGACGCGGCGATACCTAATATGTGTACTTTTATTGTTTGTTTTTTTTATTATTTCCAAAAAATGGATTTATTGGGGGAATATTTTTTTTTTTTTTTCTAATTTATTTGGCGATTTTTTTAAAATTATTTTTACACTTTTTTTTATTTTTTTTTTTACTTTATTAAATAGTCCCAGGTGGGACATCACTGTCCTGTGACAGATCGCTGATCTGTCACATCACAGATCACTGTGACAGATCAGCGATCTGACACAGGCACTGCAGAAGGCTTCCTCATGCCTGCGCTTTGCAGGCACTGAGGAAGCCAGCTTCCTCAGGCCCCCGAAGGCCCCCGTCGCCATCTTGGATTCGGGGGCCTGGAGGAAAGGAGTCCCCCGCAGCAGCGCTGCACATTGCGCTGCCGTGGGGGGCTCAGGGAAGCACGGAGGGAGCCCCCTCCCTGCCGATGCTTCCCTTTAACTCCCGGTACACCGCGATCATGTTTGATCGCGGTGTGCAAGGGGTTAACGTGTCGGGGGCGGTCCGTGACCGCCCCTGACACATTGTGCCGGGTGTCAGCTGTGATAATCAGCTGACACCCGGCCGCGATCAGCGGCGCTCACCACGTGGGCGCCGCTGATCGCGCCCGACGTACTATCCCGTCCATGGGCATAGGGGCCCAGGTCCCATGGACGGGATATACCGTCGGATGTCGGGAAGGGGTTAACTGAGTGGGTACCTGTGCTGTCTGATAAAAAGTCTGGCAGCATTTTGATGGCACACTGTAATGCTTTATTTACCCATATGGTAGCGCTGCACAAAAGCGTAAGACATATACCCTCCGCCCAGGCGCAGAAGTTTATCACTGCAAGACAAATTCTGACTTAACTTTTCCCTTCTAACAATCAGTCACTTTTCAAAATGAATAGCCCCTTTGAGGTCCTTTATTCATAATGAAAATAGGTGACACGAGTTCTGCTTCTCTTCCTCTCTGAAGAGGCAATTTGCATATTTAATTTTCCAGAGGAGCATTGCAAGGCCTATAAGTTTCCTTACACTGCCATGTTGTCACTGTCCAACAAGAGTGTCTTTACCCCTTAGATTTGGTTTGTACCATATATACTCGAGTATAAGCCAACCCGAGTATAAGCCGACCCCCCTAATTTTGCCACAAAAAACTGGGAAAACTTATTGACTCAAGTATAAGCCTAGGGTGGAAAATGCAGCAGCTACTGGTAAATTTAAAAAATAAAAATAGATACCAATTAAAGTACAATTAATTGAGACATCAGTACGTTAA
Organism: Dendrobates tinctorius; assembly: GCF_039654945.1. Lineage (NCBI taxonomy): Eukaryota > Metazoa > Chordata > Amphibia > Anura > Dendrobatidae > Dendrobates > Dendrobates tinctorius. Next base: position 7,338,489 of record NW_027361743.1, on the reverse strand, counting down.
ATGTTTTTGAATATCCATATTGAATCAGGAGCCCCACATAATGCTCCATACAGTTCATGATAGTCCCATAAGATGCTCCATAGAATAATATGCCCCATATGCTGCTCCATAAAGGTTATGGCCCCATAAGATGTTCCAGAGATTATGCCCCATATGTTGCCCCATAAAATGTTCCATAGAATATGCCCCATAAGATGCTCCATAGAATAGGCCCCATATGCTGCCCCCATAAGATGCTCCATAGATTATGCCCCCATATGCTGCCCCCTATAAAATGCTCCACAGATTATGCCCCCATATGCTGCCCCCATAAGATGCTCCATAGATTATGCCCCTATATGCTGCCCCTATAAGATGCTCCATAGATAATGCCCCTATATGCTGCCCCTATAAAATGCTCCATAGATTATACCCCTATATGCTGACCCTATAAGATGCTCCATAGATTATGCCCCTATATGCTGCCCCCATAAGATGCTCCATAGATTATGCCCCTATATGCTGCCCCCATAAAATGCTCCATAGATTATGCCCCCATGTGCTGCTGCTGCATTTAAAAATAAAAAAAAATGACATACTCACCTCTCCATCGCTGGGGCCAGGTGCCGGTGTCACCGCTGGCACCTGAGATAGTCACCTGTCCCCCGGTCCATCGCTGCTTGCTGCTGTCTAGCACGTCATCTGTCATTGACATTCAGACTGCAGGGGGCGCGGTGCGCACTAACCATGTCACCGTGCCCTCTGATGTCTGAATGTCACTGACAGATGACGTGCCAGACAGCAGCAAGCAGCAATGGACCCCGGATAGGTGAGTATCGCTATACTTTCCCCTCCTGACAGATGTCTTCAGCCCCCAGCTTCTCCGCGATCTCCCTTCCTGCCTTCAGCGGTCACGTGGTACCGTTCATTAAACTCATGAATATGCGCATGATTTTATATACATCTCTTCCCCTGTATATAGTATATACCTGTATGTCATCTCCCCCTGAATATAGAATATACCTGTATGTCATCTCCCCCTGTATATAGTATATACCTGTATGTCATCTCCCCTGTATATAGTATATACCTGTATGTCATCTCCACTGTATATAGTATATACCTGTATGTCATCTCCACTGTATATAGTATATACCTGTATGTCATCTCCCCTGTATATAGTATATACCTGTATGTCATCTCCCCTGTATATAGTATATACCTGTATGTCATCTCCCCTGTATATAGTATATACCTGTATGTCATCTCCCCTGTATATAGTATAAACCTGTACATCTCGCAGGTTTCCTCCCGTCTGTACACGGTGGAGGTGCAGTCTCTGCGGAGACATTTCAGTGACACTTGAGGAAGTAGCTCTTGCCTCCCTTTCTTCCATTTCTGTACTCCTTTCTATATAAATATATTGGTGATTGTGAGCCCTCGCGGGCAGGGTCCTCTCTCCTCCTGTACCAGTCCTGACTTGTATAGTTTAAGATTACTGTACTTATTTTATTTTCTCTGACTCATTGGACAGGTTGACCATTAACAATCAATTGTCGAGCCCGTCTCAACGTAAATTGACAGCTGCCTTTCGAAGACTGATCCGCAGGTTTGCCTTATTTGATCTATGGCGAGTTAAACATCCCTCAGAAAAAACCTTTACCTTCTACTCCCCCCCTCATGGCACACACACCAGGATCGATTTTTTCTTTGGCAACATTCAGACCCTTAGATTGACGAGCAATGTGGATATTGGTGCAATAATGTGGTCAGACCACGCGCCAATGACTCTCACCCTAGACTAGACAATCCCACGTACAAGAGTCTGCCACTGGAGGCTCAATGAGTCCCTCCTCAAGAGGGCTCCCTACAGAGACAAACTGGAAGCCGGATTGATGGAATACTTCGAGAACAATGAGGGGTCAGTGCCTAATTTTTCTACTGTATGGGAGGCCCATAAGGCCGTCTTTAGAGGGCAATGCATAGCATTAAGCTCTCGTATAAAAAAAGATAGATTATATCAGAGAGATCAGCTCCTCAAAAGTCTCAGAGACTTAGAGAATAGGATGACCCTTAACCCAACAATACGTACCCTTAGAGGTATAGTAAAGACTCGTGCCCAACTGAGGGACTTAGCGGTCAATACAACAGAAAAATTACTACTTTATAGCAAGCATAAATATTATGACAAAGGAAATAAACCTCACTCCCTTTTAGCCCGCCAACTTAGAGAGGATAGGGGGAACTCATCCGTTTATGCCTTGAGAGATTCGGGAGGGAATATGTTCTATGATCCCACTAAAGTCGCAAACATCTTTCAGGATTATTTGTCAAGATTGTATTCTTTGCCTAGCACTCTTCCTACAGACCCAGGAAAACAGAGGGACCTAATCCACTCCTTTCTTGAGCAGTGTAAGCTGCCTACTCTTACTAAGAACACTGTAAATACACTGAATAAAGAAATCACGGGTGAAGAGGTAGGAGAGGTGCTTAAATTACTTCCTAATGGAAAATCACCGGGTCCAGACGGCCTGACATACTTCTACTACAAGGCGTTTGCGGTTCGACTCACCCCCTATTTAGTTAAATTATTTAATAGCTTCCTCACGGGCTCCCCTATACCCAAAAGTATGCTACATTCTTACATTACGCTTATACCCAAACCGGGGAAGGATGCTATGGAATGTGCCAATTATAGGCCCATAGCACTCCTTAATGCTGATATGAAAATCTTTACTAAACTACTGGCTCTACGTCTTTCAGCGCTACTCCCTCACCTAATACACAAAGACCAGGTGGGTTTTGTCCCATGTAGACAGGGAGGAGACAATACCAGGAAGATCATTGACTTAGTAGAGGTTGTTAATAAGACAGAGAGTGAAGCACTCCTTCTTAGTTTGGATGCGGAGAAGGCATTTGACCGACTGGGGTGGCCATTCATGTTCGAAACGTTACATCATTTTGGAATTTCGGGTGCATTTATTACTGCCCTGAAAAGTCTATATTCATGCCCCTCAGCTTCGGTCAGGCTTCCTTATGCCACATCTCAACCCTTTCAAATACACAACGGCACCCGTCAGGGATGCCCTTTGTCCCCCCTTCTTTTTGTCTTGTGTATTGAACCATTGGCTGCTGCTATTCGCAATGACCCTAATATACGTGGAGTAATGGTACGAGATAAGGAGTTTAAGCTATCTCTATATGCGGATGATGTCCTATTGATTTTGTCCCAACCACATATCACCCTCCCGAATTTGCATTCCTTATTGCTACAATTTGGAAGGCTGTCGGGGTATAAGGTCAACCAGAACAAAACGGAAGCTCTGCCTCTTAATATTCCACAGGTGCGGGTTTCCTCATTACAGGAAAACTACAACTATAAATGGAAAAATATATCCTTGACATACCTGGGGATACAATTAACATCTAAGTATAAGCTATTATACCAGCAGAACTATCCTAGTTTATTTACTGAGATAAAAAAGCTCCTGCTCAATTGGAACAGGCTCCCGTTGTCTCTGTTTGGCAGAATCTCTGCAGTCAAAATGTCTGTTCTGCCAAAGCTACTTTACCTATTTGAGACCCTTCCGGTGTGTGTGCCATACAAAGAGTTGTGCAACATTCAGTCTAGTATACTTCAATTTGTTTGGGCCCACAAGAGACATAGAATCAAGAAAACCACTTTATTTGACAGTAAACTGAGAGGAGGCTTGGGGGTCCCAGATATTACTAGGTACTACTGGGCAGTACACTTACGTCACATCCCTGCATGGTCTAATCGCTGTGCCTTCTCTAGATGGATGGAAATAGAGAAGTTATGGCTTGCCCCAATACACCCCAACTCCTACCTCTGGGGCACCTCATCTAACAAGCTTGATCCACATACCCTGGGCCCTATAGCCTTCACTAAGAGGATATGGGACTGTTGTGTCAAAAAGTTTCCACTTAAATCCGAACGTTCTCCCTTGACTTCTTTTCTTTTTAATCCCAGAATGCCAGACGGTATGCAGGGTATAGCGACTAAAACATGGTTTGACAGGAAACTCTTTTGCTTTGCTGACATAGTAGACGCAAGTTCCAGAGTCCTTCTCCCCTACGCCAACATATCTGCTAAATTCAATCTCCCTGGCAATTTCCAGTATCGGTATTTACAAGTAAGACACCTGATGCATTCCCTTTTTGCCTCCTTAGAAGTCTCTATCCCTACACTATTTGAAAGATTATGCAGAGCTGGGGTTTCTACTAAAGGCCTCATCTCAGATATATATCGTATTTTAGTTGCCCCATGCCCAGAAGACAAGCCAAATCACACCTATATGAGGAAATGGGAAGATTTCCTTGGTGAGACCATTCCCTTGTGTACGTGGAAACGGATCTGGGATACTGCCTCAAAGACATCTTCGTGCTATGTTTATAAGGAAAATCAGTATAAATTAATTATGTATTGGTATCACACCCCATCACTACTACATAAACTAAACCCAACTATCCCTGACAATTGTTGGAGGTGTGGAGCTACAGGAGGAGACATACCGCACATATTCTGGGTATGCCCCAATATCCAGGGTTTCTGGAGGCTGGTGCAATCTCTTATTTATAAAGTAACTAACCTTCGGGTTCCCTTGGATCCTAAATTCTACATATTAAATATACCACTTGTTCAGCTGGGGAAGAGAGTGAAGCGGTTACTGTTGCATATGACCACAGCCGCCAGGTGTCTAATTGCCTGTAACTGGAGGTTAGCCCACCCACCCTCACTTGCCGATCTCCATTCTCGGATCCAAGATGTGAGAAGGATGGAGTATCTATCTGCCTTGTCAAATGACACGGTAGATCTTTTTGAAAGTGTTTGGTCACTCTGGGACACTTATTGGGCCAATAAAGAATAACAGTGAAACTTGGCCTTGATGGAAGCCTGAAATATTCACCTTCCCCGCTCCTTCCCCCCCCTCCTTATATTTCCCTGTCTAGTATTGTATTGTTCGTCTTGTCATATTCCCTGTTTTCATTGTATTAGTGGATATTAAGATATGTATACTGATTTCTGGTTTACAGTTATTGCTAACAAGCTTGTGAGACATATCTATACATTCATGTACTTTTTCTGTATCTGTTTAAAAATGTTAATAAAATACACAGTTAAAAAAAAAAAAAGATTACTGTACTTGTTTTTATTATGTATACCCCCCTCACATGTAAAGCGCCATGGAACAAATATAAATTATCCAATGCTATTGCTTCGGGAGTGCGGTAACGTCACAATGGGGGCAGGCTTTGCAGCGTTCAGAATCCCCCCCCCATGTGCTCACCCACCTATCCACCCTCCCTTTCCCCATTTGCTGACTTCTCCAGTCTGTGCTCTCTTCCTCGACCTGTCTACCCCATGTGCTATCCCCCTTGTTTGCTGTCTCTCTCCTTCCTGTGCTGTGTTCTCCCCTCATGTGCTGTCCTGTTTGAGCTGTCTCGCCCATGTGTTCTGTCTCTCTCACCCCTGTGCGCTTTCTCTCTCCCCCATCTGCTGTCTTCTCCTCTCATGTCATCAGTGTGTGTGTGTGGTGTATGGCGTATACAGTGTGTGTGTGTGTGTGTGGTGCGTACAGCGTATACAGTGTGTGTGTGTGTGTGTGTGTGGTGCGTACAGCGTATACAGTGTGTGTGTGTGTGTGTGTGTGTGGTGTGACAGTTTTCCGCTGGTGGTACCGCGCAATAGGTTGGTACCACCAGCAGTTTCCATATTGAGACACCCATCACTTGGGTGTCCTAATATGGCGGTTGGTAAACTTCCGCTGCTTGGAATTCTGGGATCCGGACACATCCGGACGGAAGAGGATGTGAAGACATTACAAGGTAAGTATATATTAGATATACGTGTGTGTTTTGATGAATATTTCTTTTGAAAACAATGTGTAAATGACAGAGAAGTGCTGTATGTAAAAGCTCATATTAAAATCCATTGCAATCTGATAGCAATCACACTGCATTTGGATGTAAATCAGATGCTAGGTGTGAGAAATCGGATTGTACTCGCATGACACTCCTGCGACTCTCGGCAGGGAGTCTCAGACCGACATCCATACATTAAGTGTGAAGCCAGCCTAAAGCCAAAAGTCACAAAATAAAGCAGAGATTTGTGGTGTGTGGAAAAAAATAAATAAATATATATATACACACACACATATAGAGATATATATATATATATATATATACACACACACATATAGATATATATATATATATATATATACACACACACACACATATAGAGATATATATATATACACACACACATATAGAGATATATATATATATATATACACACACACACATATAGAGAGATATATATATATATATACACACACATATAGAGAGATATATATATATATACACACACACATATAGAGAGATATATATATATATACACACACACATATAGATATATATATATATATATATATATACACACACACATATAGAGATATATATATATATATACACACACACACACACATATAGAGAGATATATATATATACACACACACATATAGATATATATATATATATATATATATATATATACACACACATATAGATATATATATATATATATATATATACACACACACATATAGATATATATATAGATATATATATATACACACACACATATAGATATATATATAGATATATATATATATACACACACACACACATATAGAGATATATATATATATATATATATATATATATATATATATACACACACACACACATACATATATCACTCCAGGAGGAGACTGCGTGCATTAGTGCAGAAATGTAGGATTTTATTTTTTTTTAAAAGTTGCAAATAATGAACTGTCCGCAAAACATCTGGTTTACAAAAAAAAACACTCCTGCAATGGAGAAAAAAACCAAAAAAAGACGAAAAAGTAAAAAGAAACATTGAAATAGGAGTAACTTAGAAAAAAAAAATTGGTGCCAAATAGGATAAACTAGACAAAAAAAATAGGCGCAAATGCAATAATGAATCCACTGGTTGTATGCCAGCACTGCAGGTCAGAGCGGAAGACTATATTACTCGGGTTTGTCAATGAAAACAGTGTACTCACTTGGTCCAAAATGGGGCACATACAACAGAACTAATGGCCCCTAATCCTGATCATCTGGAGCGTCACTGCCCCCTCTTGGTCATTCTTATATGGTGCAACTTCTGTGTTATACCAGGTCCACCATACATTTACATTGGATTTCAGCACTTAACATATTTCTCTTGCTCCGGATGATAATTTGCCACTAGAGATGAGCAAATGTAGTCAGATAAGGTGTTATCCGATGCTTGAGTGATAATTCCGTGACTTCGGCGTGCTCAAATAATAAGTTTGAGTCCCCGCGATTGAATTTCTCACAGCTGTTCAACAGCTGCAACACTTGTCGGGGTTTCCTGTTTATTAGGCACTCCCTGCATGTGTTGCTGCCACGAGACATGGAGCCAAGGGGACTCGAACATATTATTCGAGCACGTCGAAGTCATTTGGTTAGCACTTGTTTTATTACCTTAATTCTTAAAGGGGTTGTCCACTATTCAGATAACCACTTCTCAATCCTTATGTTTCCCCATAGTTTAGGATTAATGGTAGAGATAGTGGTATGTTTAGGGAAAGGGTTAGGTTAAAGGGGTTGTCCACTACTCAGAAAACCCCTTCTCAATCCCTGTGTTTTCCTTGTAAAATAGCAACGCCTATACTTTCCGGTGCCGGCGCGTTTCCAGCGGTGTCGGCACTGGCTCTTCCGTGGATCCCTGTGGCCAAGCAACCGCTGGCTTCATTCTCAAAGCTTTTGGGCAAATCACCGTTCCAGCCGTGTTGGGAATGTCAGTGCCAACATCAATGTAACGATGCCAGCAACGGAGGCGAGTATAAGTGGGGGAAACATAGGGATTAAGAGAACGGTTGTCTGAGTAGTGGACAAGCCCTTTACCCTAACACTTTACATAAACCTACCACTAATCGTACTCTTAACCCTAGCCCTGACCCTCCTGTGAAAAAGTCTGTATAAACTTTAAAGTTTATTAAAACTTAAGTGTTTTGATTTTTTTCTTGAGAGGCCACGTTTTAAAATTTGGGACAGTTCTTCTGCGAGAAGGAAATGCTGTAAATGAAGCACAGGGCAGCCTCTCATATCAGTAGCTGGCTATGCAGAGCTCATATCATCATACTGAGAGTTTTGTCATCTAGCTTCCTGCCTATGCAGAGCGCCACAAACGATAAACTCATCTTGACTGCTGAGCTTTGTATAGGAAGCAATGACGAAACGGCACCGACAGAAACATCAAGGCAGCCCCTTGTAGATTACTAATCTTACCCATCCACCGCCAGGCTGGCGGCAAAATTTTGAGCTCAAGTAGTATTTTGCCCCAACGTGACTTATGCACCCAACACAACACTATTACGATATAAGGTCAATTTAAGGGGAAAGCAGGAGCTCTGCACCAGGTTACTGGTACATACTGGAAACAGCATCTTTCCCCTTCGCCCAAAGTACAGCGAGCCTTGCAGCCACATGTAAGCCATAACTCTCATCTCCAAATAATTGCTTCCTGCAGTGGCCGAGAGTTCAACAAGTGCTTAAAGAAAAACATATGACGATACCAAGCCCCTTGCGTGAACCAGCTCAAGTCGGTATTGGAAACAATATCCATTCTGTACTGGGGTCCTGGGAATGACAACATGTGCAGAACACATTGTTATATGGGAACGGTTCAAAAGAAGATGTTAACATTTACCTACGATGTCTCACGGTTTGGCTCCTCCAACAAGTCATTCCAGCATTAAGGAATGGATTACTATTTACAAGAAGCTGAGGAAATGATCCGAAGATGCTACACTCTTTCTCAGAACAGATAGTACTAACAAAGTGTGAATTACGACCTAAAAGGCAAATTGCATCATAGAATCATAGAATGTTAGAGTTGGAAATGGAAGGGACCTCCAGGGTCATGGTGTCCAACCCCCTGCTCAATGCAGAATTCATTACATTCATCTCAGACAGATGTCTGTCCAGCTTCTGTTTGAAGACTTCCATTGAAGGAGAACTTACCACCTCTTGTGGCAGCCTGCTCCACTCATTGATCACCTTCAGGCTTGAGGGATCTGATATCAGAGCATTGCAGACTGTATACCATGAGGTCCTCTAGAGAGGTGGACTTCCAGCAACCATACTTACTATATGGGTTAGTAAAATAGGGACCACCTATTTTACCAATAAGTCCCAACTCAAGGAAAGTCCAAATCAAATAGGAACGCCCACTTTTACGCAGAGTTTACATAAACCCTAGCCCTTTATAGATAAGGTTGCAACCGAATATAGTCAGTCCTGGTCAGAATATAGTCAGTCCTAGTCACAACTAAGCCAGCAACCAATGCTACACGAGAATAATGAAATACTTGTTACATGGACAGAATCCAGTCTAATGTATTGGAAGAGGAACCTGTGAGCATGTGCAATAGGACACTCCACCACCGCACTTCATGTGTTGTAAGATGTTCGCCCAATGGATATTTTGATTTTGTACCAATGATGATGAGATAGGAAGAGGCTGCTCACACTGCTGTCCTCCCTGTCTATTCTATCTGATCTAATTCTGGAGACCCCAATGGTGCTGAGATAAGGACCGGCTGCGCACACTGATGTCCATCCAGTGTATCTGATCCAATACTGGAGATACAAGTAGTGCCGAAGTAAGAAAAGGCTGCTCACACTGCTGTCCACTCTGTCTGATCTAATCTAATACTGGAGATACCAGGAGTGGTGAGGTAAAAAGAGGCTGCTCACATAGCTGTTCACCTTGTTTGACCTAATACTGGAGATAAGTAAGACAAGACTGCTCACACAACTCTCCACCCTGTCTTTTTGATTGAATACTGGTAATACGAGGGGTGCTGAGATAGAAAGAAGCTACTCACACTGCTGTCCACCCTGTCTATCAGATATAATACTGGAGAGAGATACCAGAGATGCTGAGGTAAAAAGAGGCTGCTCACACTGCTGTCCACCATGACTATCAGATCTAATACTGGACATAGCAGAGATGCTGAAGTAAGAAGAGGCTGCTCACACTGCTGTCCACCCTGTCTATCAGATCTAATACTGAAGATACCAGGAATGCTGAGGTAAGAAGAGGCTGCTCACACTGCTGTCCACCCTGTTTGACTTAATACTGGAAATAGTAGGGATGTTGAGGTAGGAAGATGCCACTCACATTGTTATCCATCCTGTTTATCTGATCTAATAGTACAGATTTCAGGGAAGCTGAGGTAAGAAGAGACTGCTCACACTGCTGTCCATCCAGTCTATTTGATCTCATACTGGGGATAGCAGAACTACTGAGGTAAGAAAAGGCTGCTGACATTGCTTTCCACCCTGCCTTTCTGAATTCTAAGCAGTTGCTGTGACCTGAAGATAGCTCTAAGATACAAACGGCACTCCCTACTGCTCATGCTCATTGGCACTTGTCTTAATCGCATTCTATCTTTTTATTAGTAGGCTTGGCACGATGTTGTGTATGTCAATGTTACAACAATAATGTTATGCCAAGTATCTAATCAAAAGAGGAGACGAAGATGCAGTGAGGGTGATCTATGAGTGGAACAGGCTGCTAAGAGATATTGTGAGTTCTCCTTCAATGGAAGTCTTCAAACAGAGGTTGGGCAGACATCTGTCAGATGGTTTAGTGAATCCTGCATTGAGCAGGGGTTGAACACGATGACCCTGGAGGTCCCTTCCAACTCTAACAGTTCTCAGGGCTTCCGTCCAGCAACCATGGAATACTGAATGACCAGGGTCCTGTGAATCGATTCGCTCATCTCTAATCCAGTGATTCGGAATGAGAACCCCATTGGGGACAGCGACTGATCTAAGTGAGGAAGACTTCTGTACTGCACTGCAGAACATGTTGGTGCTACAGAAACAATGAGAACTGACATTATTGACTGTCTTATGCTTTTAAACCCATAATACCTTGATAAACACCCATGGGAAGGTCCTTTTCCCTTTAAATGGCAGGAAATGAGTAACCATTACCTCCAGCCGCTACAATAATCTCTTTCCTCTTCAGGAATAAAGCGGAAACGGACTGGCTAACAAACACGCAGATTAATCACCATAATGTCAGTTAACTTGTCAACAAGTGTCCCTGTGTCACCAAAACTTTGCTCCACAACACCCCAGTACGGTCAGTGTGTAAACATGGGCAACCCCACTGATGTCGGACACATGCATCAAGGCATGGACACCACACTGAAGGATATTTCCAAGGCAAAATGGGATTTTCATTTCTTTGTACAGTTTAGCTAAACCAATGGACAGCTTACCATGTCTCACCATTTTCAAGATCTCTGCTTGCCGTCAACGGATAGGAGCAGTCTCAACAATAATCCAGAGACCAAATTCCATGCAAACCTCATACTTCATTGTCACCCGCCTACACAATCCTCTGTGAGCTAAATACATCAGCGGCACAAGTTTTCCCTCTGTCCTCGTAGCCTTCTATGATGTAACAGTGTAGGCAAGACAATGAAAATTGACCCAAGGTCAGATCTCCGACATGACGGACAACAGTAGTTTGCCACAGACCCAAAACAACTTTTAATGGGTCCATCAGGCTTCAATCATGGCTTCCATCATTTTTCATCATGCAACTAAGTCTGCAACTAATGCTGAGAAAGAAGTCTCTGATATAGATGTGAACTAGGACTAGTATGTTTAACAAGCTTAGCTCACCAGATCATTGCTAAGCTTAGCTCCCAGAGGATTGCTAAGCTATGCTTAGCTTAGGTTATAGCTCATAGATGATTGCCAAGCTTAGCTCAAAAAGGATTGCCAAGCTATGCTTAGCTCACAGAGGATCGCCAAGCTAAGTTTAGCTCACAGAGGATTTCTAAGCCATGCCTAGTGTGAGGTACTCCTGGGGTGGACCCGCTAGACCGTGGCAACGAACCTCCCGGGGGCGAGCTGACCAGGTGGACCACCCCCTATACAGGGAGTGTTTGGGGCAAGCCCGCGGGTAACTATTACCATGGCAGCTGGTACCCAGGGGATGTATCGACAGACAGACAGGTAGATCCGAGTTGGGGACACAGGACTGACGGGTCCGGCTTGGAGACACAGGACAGACGGGCACGGCTTGGAGACACAGGACAGACGGGCACGGCTTGGAGACACAGGACAGACGGGCACGGCTTGGAGACACAGGACAGAAGGGCACGGCTTGGAGACACCGGACAGGCGGGAACAGGGCTGGACGGGACACGACCGCCGCGTGACAGTACCCCCCTCCTTACGCGCCCCCCTCCGCAGTCCGGACAAAAATGTAGCCAAGATTCGAGGAGCCTGGATGTTCTCCTGGGGCTCCCAGGACCTCTCCTCGGGGCCAAAGCCCTTCCAATCAACCAAAAAAAAAGTTCTCCCCTTTTGCCTCCTCATGGCCAAAATATCTTTAACCTCAAATACATCGTCTGCGGAGACAGGCGGAGGCGAGTGAGGGGCCTTAGAAAGGAAACGATTGACGATGACTGGTTTTAGCAAAGACACATGGAAAGCATTAGGGATGCGGAGAGAGGCGGGAAGCCGTAGTTTGTAGGAGACATCATTAATACGGGACAAGACCTCAAAAGGTCCAATATAGCGGGGACCCAGTTTATGGGAAGGGATTTTGAGGCGAATAAACTTGGAGGCTAGCCAAACTTTATCACCTGGGTGATATGGCGGGGCATCCAGGCGCCTTTTGTCTGCGTGTTTCTTAACCCTGTTACGTACCAACTCGAGAGCGGCCTTGGTCTCCTGCCAGATCCTGGAGAATTCACCGGTCAGAAGATCAGCCGCTGGTACACCCGAGGTAGGAGGAACCGGTAGAGGTACACCAGGATGTTGCCCGTAGACGACAAAGAAAGGGGACTTGCCAGAAGACTCACTGACGTGGTTATTATAGGCGAACTCAGCCCACGGGAGTAGTTCAGCCCAGTCGTTCTGGTGGACATTAGAAAAATGCTGGAGGTAGTTCACCAAACTCTGATTCGTCCGTTCTGCCTGACCGTTGGACTGTGGGTGGTAAGATGAGGAGAAGTCGAGAGTGACATCTATAGATCTGCATAGGGCTCTCCAGAAGCGAGAGGTGAATTGGACTCCTCTGTCTGAAACAATATGTTGGGGCAGTCCATGAAGACGGAAGATGTGCTGAACGAAAATCTTCGCCAAGGCTGGGGCCGATGGCAAGCCGGAAAGAGGGATGAAGTGTACCATCTTAGAAAACCTATCTACCACCACTAGGACGACAGTACAGTTGGCAGACTGGGGCAGATCCGTAATAAAATCCATGGCAATGTGTTACCAAGGAGACGAGGGTACTGGAAGCGGGTGTAGAAGACCAGAAGGCAGCTGCCTAGGCACCTTGATCTTGGCACAGGAGAGACAGGAGGCGACGAAATCCCAGACATCCTGGGGAAGAGTCGGCCACCAGTAGTAGCGGGACACCAGGAGAAGTGTCTTTTTAAGCCCGAGATGGCCAGCCAGCTTGGAAGCATGTCCCCAGTGTAGGATTCGTCTTCGGTCCTTCTCCGGCACAAAAGTCTTGCCAGGTGGGGGTGAGAGAAGAGAAAGCGGTGCCACCGTGATGAGCCGGGATGGATCCAAGATATGCGCGGGTTCCTCTTCGACATCTGCGGAAAGAGAGGACCTGGACAAGGCGTCAGCTTTGAGGTTCTTGTTACCTGGACGAAAATGCAGATCAAAATCGAATCGACCGAAGAACAGAGACCACCTGGCCTGCCATGGGTTGAGTCTCTGTGCAGACCGAAGGTAAGCTAGATTTTTATGGTCTGTGAAGATTGTGAAGGGATGTGCGGCACCCTCCAATAAGTATCTCCACTCCTCCAATGCTAACTTGATGGCAAGCAGTTCTCGGTCTCCGATGGAATAATTCCGCTCTGGGGTGGAGAAGGATTTGGAAAAGAAACCGCACGTAACGAGCCTACCAGAGGAAGACTTTTGAGACAAAACCGCTCCAGCTCCAGTTGCTGATGCATCCACTTCGAGGACGAACGGTTTGTTGACCTCAGGACGATGGAGTACGGGAGCCGTGGCAAATGCTCGTTTCAGAGATAGGAAGGCTTCCTCTGCTTCAGGAGTCCAGACGTGCGGGTTGGCTCCTTTACGGATCAAAGACGAGATAGAGCCAGCCAATGAGGAAAAATGAGGGATGAACTGCCGATAGTAATTTGCGAAGCCGAGAAATCGCTGAATGGCTTTCACCCCTTGGGGACGTGGCCAGTTAAGCACGGCAGACACCTTCTCCGGATCCATACGCAGGCCAGAGTTGGAGATGATATAGCCTAGAAATGGAAGGGAAGACTGTTCAAAGGCGCACTTCTCCAATTTGGCGTACAGGCGATTCTCCCTCAATCGGAACAGTACTCGGCGGACATCTCTTCTGTGGGTGGACAGATCGGGAGAGAAGACCAGGATATCGTCAAGATACACGACCACACAGGAGTACAGAAGGTCTCGGAAAATGTCGTTCACAAATTCCTGAAAGACTGCGGGAGCGTTGCACAACCCGAAGGGCATGACGAGATACTCGTAGTGTCCATCCCTGGTGTTGAAGGCGGTCTTCCATTCATCTCCGGAGCGAATACGGATGAGATTGTAGGCTCCACGGAGATCCAATTTAGAAAAGATTCGCGCCCCTCGTAGCCGGTCGAACAACTCCGGGATGAGAGGTAGAGGATATCTGTTCTTGATGGTAATCTGGTTAAGACCTCGATAGTCAATACAGGGGCGGAGAGACCCGTCCTTCTTCTTAACAAAAAAGAAGCCAGCTCCAGCGGGAGAAGATGACTTCCGGATGAAGCCTCTGGCCAAATTCTCCTGTACATATTCAGTCATGGCCTGGGACTCGAGTGGACTCAACGGATAGATTCGCCCCCGGGGCGGAGTCGAGCCGGGAACAAGCTCGAGAGGGCAATCATATTGCCGGTGCGGTGGAAGAGTCTCTGCCTCCTTCTTATCAAAGACATCCGCAAAGGCCCAGTAGGCCGAGGGCAAATCCGCAGGGCCCGAGACAGGAGACGAGCATTTGAGGGGTTGTACTGGACGAAGACATCTAGTCTGGCAGAAGCGGCCCCAGCGAAGAATGTCTCCGGACCGCCAATCCAGGACAGGTTCATGCATCCTCAACCATGGAAGACCCAGGAGCAAGGTGTGGGATAGAGACGGCAGCACGAAGAAGGCTATTTTCTCACGGTGCAGGACCCCGATCTGTAATTCCAGCTCTTCAGTGACCAGTGTAATGGTCTCGCGCAAGGGAATGCCGTCGACTGAGGCTAACTGCCGGGGAACCTCCAAGGACCTGACAGGTATCCCCAATCTCTTCACCGCCTCGAGTTGGATAAAATTACCAGCAGCCCCTTAGTCAATATAGGCTATCTCCGAAAAACGTTTGGAACCCTGGATGAACAAAACAGGAAGGGTCAAGGGTAGAGAGGTATCAAAGGCACCTAGGGAGGCCTCTCTTACCTGTCCTAGGCGGAGGAGTTTCCCGGCCTCACGGGGCAGGAACGCAGAAGATGGGAGGCGCTGCCACAATAGAGACAAAGACCATGAGTGAGTCTCTCCTGGCGGCGTAGCTCTGCGGGCCTGAGTCGGTCTACTTGCATGGGTTCAGGGGCTGACGCCGAGGTAGAAGGCCGCGAGCAGGGAGGACTGCGTGTCGGAGGAGAAAAACGAGTGGGCCTTCTCTCCCTGGCGACCTAGCGGGAACGCTCCCGGAAATGCAGATCAATTCGCGTTGCCAGCGAGATGAGATCCTCCAAAGACGAAGATGTATCCCTGCCTGCCAACTCGTCTTTGATTCGGGCCGACAAGCCATGCCAAAAAGCCCCCACCAGAGTCTCATTGTTCCATCCAAGCTCAGAGGACAACGTACGGAACTGGATGGCGTACTGTCCCACAGAGAGAGTACCCTGGCGAAGGCAAAATAAGGACTCGGTGGCGGAGACCAGACGGCCGGGCTCATCAAAGACCTTACGAAATGTCTCCAAGAAGGTCACGAACTGGGAGACTATCGGGTCATCACGCTCCCACAAGGGATTTACCCAAGCCAGTGCCTCACGCTCTAAGTGGGATATCATAAAGGCCACCTTGGCCCGGTCGGAAGGATACTGTAGGGGTGCCAACTCGAAATGCAATTGGCACTGGTTAATGATCCCCCGACAGAGTTTGGGATCTCCGCTATAGCGTGGGGGTTTGGCCAACCGGGGGGAGGAATGAGGAACAGCCACAGGCGCAGGGACAGCGGCCGCCGTCTGTAGAGCTAGTAAGCGGTTATCTACTGAGGCTATATAGTTCAAAATATGGGCCTGGGTGTCGCGCTGCTGGGCAAGTTCCTGCTGTAAGCCGGAGATTTGGGAGGCAATCCCCGGATCGGAGGTTTGCAAAGGCGAAAGTCGGGACTTTTGATTTGAGGAACGACATGATCCTCGCCTGATTCTCACGAAGGAACAAAAGTTCCTTTTGGGTCGGGGTTGGGGTACCAGCGGGATCCATGGCCTGATTATTCTGTGAGGTACTCCTGGGGTGGACCCGCTAGACCGTGGCAACGAACCTCCCGGGGGCGAGCTGACCAGGTGGACCACCCCCTAAACAGGGAGTGTTTGGGGCAAGCCCGCGGGTAACTATTACCACGGCAGCTGGTACCCAGGGGATGTATCGACAGACAGACAGGTAGATCCGAGTTGGGGACACAGGACTGACGGGTCCGGCTTGGAGACACAGGACAGGTGGGCACGGCTTGGAGACACAGGACAGACGGGCACGGCTTGGAGACACAGGACAGACGGGCACGGCTTGGAGACACAGGACAGACGGGCACGGCTTGGAGACACAGGACAGACGGGCACGGCTTGGAGACACAGGACAGATGGGCACGGCTTGGAGACACAGGACAGACGGGCACGGCTTGGAGACACCGGACAGGCGGGAACAGGGCTGGACGGGACACGACCACGGACCTCCCGAGCCTAGGAGAGTGGATAATGGAAGAGGCGAATGAGCAACGGACGGACAGGACGCAGGGGCGTACATAGAGAGCGGCCAGAATCACTAAGGAAGCGCAGTGATAATCAGGCACCGCCAGCAGGAAGAGGCGGCCTGATATAGGGGAAGTAGGAGGCCTTCCGGGTCGTGACCTCCTAGTGGAGGAGAGGGAGGCGCGCGTCCTCAGGAGGAGGAGGAGGAGGAGGAGGCGCGCGTGTGCCCGGGCATAGTGTGTGCGCGCGCCCGCCGAGGAGGAGGGGCGGGAGCGCGCACCCGGCGTGGTCCAGAAGACCGGACGGAGGCGATCGCCGGACGGAGGAGAGGAGCCGGCAGAGACCGCGGAGAAGCCCGCGGCAGCCGGCGCCGAGGCGAGGAGGCCACCGGCGAGCGGGTAAGCTGCGGCCGGGGGGAGGCAAAGGGAGGAGTGCGCGGCAGCCGCCGCGTGACACCTAGTTCATGGAAGATTGCTAAGCTAAGACAAAATATTTTTCATAGAGGATTGCCAAGCTTGGCTCTAAAAGGATTGCCAAGCTAAGCTTAGCTCACAGAAGATTTCTAAGCTATGCTTAGCTCATAGAAGATTGCTAAGCTTAACTCAGAGAGGATTGCTAAGCTAAGTTTAGCTCACAGAGGATTGCTAAGCTAAGTTTAGCTCACAGAGGATTCCTAAGCTAAGTTTAGCTCATAGAGGATTCCTAAGCTAAGTTTAGCTCACAGAGGATTCCTAAGCTAAGTTTAGCTCACAGAGGATTCCTAAGCTAAGTTTAGCTCACAGAGGATTCCTAAGCTAAGTTTAGCTCACAGAGGATTCCTAAGCTAAGTTTAGCTCATAGAGGATTCCTAAGCTAAGTTTAGCTCACAGGGGATTTGTTAGGGACGGCGGAACGCACTAAATATAAAATAATAGAAAGTGCGTTCGCTGCCCGGGGTCCACTGTGCAGAGGTGTTAAACTACTGCTATATAATGGCAGACGCACAATATGGCGGTATATCGCACACGGGTTGAACGTCACCCGGTGTGCACTGGGCGTACTCTGTTGTGTTCACAGAGGCGCCTTAAGGCATAACCATAAATGCCGAGCCTGTTGACCTCACAGGTCTCAGCGGTGTGCACGTATGGTATATGGTCACAGGACTCGGGCCCAAGACACAGGGTCGGTGTCCGTCTAGACCTACCGTGCGTGTGGCGTCGCTACCGTGGACGCCCCAAGTGCTGCTGACTGCAGCGCAGCGACTGAACCAGCCGCTGTACGACAATGCCCAAGAGGGGGCGCACTGTCGGACGCTAGCACTGTGTAGATGTGCAATGGGGCCTGAAGCGTGCCACTGACTGGCGCTGACTCTAAGACTAAGTTCCTATCCACACACATAATATCACAGGGAGGGGATCTTAATGAATCATTCGCAGGTACATGCATCCATCAT
>NW_027361743.1:6855000-7315000 GCF_039654945.1 Dendrobates tinctorius | reverse complement strand
GCCCAACGACATCCCTGAAACCTGAAAGATCTGAAGAAGATCTGTATGGAGGAGAGTGGGCCAAAATTCCTACTGCAGTGTGTGCAAACTTGGTCAAGAACTACAGGAAATGTCTGACCTCTGTAAGTGAAAGCAAAGTTTTCTGTACCAAATATACATGCACACACGTACATGTCTCCCGCTGTTCTCGACAATGTCGAGTCACGTGACAGCTGCAGGTAATCAGCTGACGAAATAGTAAAGGCTGCAGCCAATCAGCAACCACTAATTGGCAGTAACAATCACGTGACCCGCTGGGAATAGCAGTGTCAAGATCGTTGGAACGGCTGCACTGCGGGAGGAGTGTATAGAATAGATAGCTATTATTATTTTTATGCAGGACTTAATTGATCAAGCAAAGGTTGTCCAGTTGTTGACAACTCCTTTAAAACTGCTATTTCTTATGCCAGTCTAAAAAAAAAAAATAAGGTTAGCGTGATTTATTCACCGGGGAAACAGTTACACCAAATATGTAGGTGGTTTGCTTAGTTTTACACATATCTGTTGTAGGGATTCGACTCGCTCAGGTGCAGCGGGAGACAATTATGAGGCAGGTTCTTCCCAAAGTTCATGAGGTTTATTTGATTCATAAACCATAACTCAGCATATCACCAACATAGCCTCTAGCTTAGGCAAAAAGATCTTAAACGTCCGTGGCTTCAGACTCGGACCGAGAGCCTCAGCACATGCTGGGAGGTGTAGTCCTCCCCATATACAACTAATCCATAGGCCAGGGCAATGTCCCGAGCAGCACTCTGTCTGCAGCCGCAGACCCAGGAAGGCTTCTCCTTCCTTAGCACACAGGCCACTCTCTGTTGTGTCCCACCTGGACACAGGGAAGTCTGTCCACACTCTGACCGACTCTCTCACACCCTCTCACATGTGCTAAACACCTCAATTACATAGCCCTGTAACCACACCCACAGGTGATCACATGGCTATGACCTCACTAAAGGTTCTATTGCACACAGACACACACAGGCTTCCCTGACACAGTGTAACAGAAATATCAGCAGTACCTCTGCTGATCAATACACCCTGGAGCCTGCATCCCAAGGCCACCCACCTTGAGACCCATAATGGTCATTTAGGACCCTGCTCCTGTTACCACACTGAATGTGCCTGTACATCCATCCTGGGACACCCACACCGCGCCCCCTAGCGGACATAGTGGTCACTACACCACACTGTTAACAAGACAGAAAATCATGCAAATTTAGGCACAAATCTGACTTTCTGACTATTTACAGTCTTAAATGTGCCTTGGAATTAGTTTTGCACAAATCACTCCAACTTCTTTTTTTTTAGACTGGCATAAGTAGACAGATTCAATCAGGACAGTGTAATACTTAGTTTTCCCTGCGGAGGCACTGTAGGGAAACTGAACTCTTACTGATTACAGCTGATTAGAGCGGATTACAGCTGTAGCCGAGGGTCCGAGAAGGGAGACAAACTGGGAAAAACTTACTGGATCTTAAAATTGATCAATGAGTTCATAAGCATGGCAATGAGAACCTGAAATAAAGGATTTAACCAGCGAAGATAAATAAAGTGAATAATATATGACTGCGCCTAGTCCGGGATTCAGTAACTTCAATCACATCAGTTGAGTATGATTGACAGTCCTTGCATTGCAGGGGGTCTACAGTTTCTGCTCCTCCCGACACCTCTGTTGCCACTTTGAAGTGGGCTTTTAGCAGTGTACTCTCCAGAGCTAAAAAAAAAAAAATGATGAGCTGCCATATAAAATTGAAGGGGATCCATCTTTCCCCCACTGATGTGCTTATTTAGCAGGAACAGCTCCATAAGTTGGTAGTGGCTGTCCCTGGTATTGCCGCTCAGTCCTATTAACTTGATCAGTGGAGGGTATGGAGTGTCGGATCCCCACTGATCTTATATTGATGGTCTAACGTAGGATGGGTCATCAATTTTGTGGTCCCTGAGATCCCCTTTAACATAAATCTTTCTTTCTCTATGTTTTCAAGGCTCATGTTTGAAATTAATTAAAAAAAAAAAAAACTTTTAAAGGATTTGACCCTGCAGTTCTTAAGGCATCCATACAAATATACTTTCTGGAAATCTATTCGATCCAGTTAGTGCGCGCATACCACAGTATTTGGCAGTAATAGTGAATGGCTTACTGTATGGAAGGCTGCATTAATTTTAACGCATTAAAGGGGTTGTCCGAGCTTTTCACATAATCTCAGTACATATCTGGGCTTCAGAATTATGACAATAAATAATTTACTTTCTGTCACTAGTTTGCACGGTTTTCTAGATATTCTGAACAGAACGTCCAAGGGGGGGGGTGTTATGGCATTGAAATGAGAACTAGTCGTAACCTCCTACTCTACTCCAAACATGCCCTCTATAGCAACAACCCCACCCTCCATAGCTACAGGCCCTCCCCGTCCACATGAAGCAGCCCTCATCACACACTAACGAATTCTTCCCCTCCAGCAGCCTCACTGCAGAGAGCAGAGAGCTGCTCCTCCCCCAGACACACACTGAACAGTGATCTATGGAAAGTGAAACTAGTAAGGAGGGAAAATCGTCCTGTATTCTAATCTGCACAGGGGATGGCAGTCACTGATGTAATCTGTTGTGTGACAAAGCCTCTGCTCTGTGAATGAGACAGCTCTGTGTCACTGATGTCTTCACACAGCAGCAGATTTGGTGCAGTGTATGTGTGAGCACTGTGTCTAATGACACATACTGATGGGAGCAGCCTGTCCAATCAGCAGCTGTAACAGTGTGAAGTGTTGGGGGGTGTATGTATGTATGTATTGTGCTGCTTTCACAAATACAGGATCACTGCTGTGTTCTTTCCAATGCTGGAATAATGATAAAGATGAGTGCTGGTGCAGTTTACTGCCAGCCAATGAGTGGGCAGTGGGTGGTGCTGGTTACTGGAGCTTGCTGGGAGTTTGGTGGAGCTTCGCACATACACTGCACCAAATCTGCTGCTGTGTGAAGACATCAGTGACACAGAGCTGTCTCATTCACACAGCAGAGGCTTTGTCACACAACAGATTACAACAGTGACTGCCATCCCCTGTGCAGATTAGAATACAGGACAATTTTCCCTCCTCACTAGTTTCACTTTCCATAGATCACTGTTCAGTGTGTGTCTAGGGGAGGAGCAGCTCTCTGGGGCTGCTGGAGGGGAAAAATTTGTTACTGTGTGATGAGGGCTGCTTCATGTGGTCGGGGAGGGCCTGTAGCTATGGAGGGTGGGGTTGTTGCTATAGAGGGCAGGTTTGGAGTAGAGTAGGAGGTTACGACTAGTTCTCATTTCAATGCCATAACACCCCCCCCCCTTGGACGTTCTGTTCAGAATATCTAGAAAACCGTGCAAACTAGTGACAGAAAGTAAATTACTTATGGTCATAATTCTGCAGCCCAGATATGTACTGAGATTATATGAAAAGCCCGGACAACCCCTTTAAGATGTTAATGGTATAATATGGCCACCAGGCAGAACAAAATGGAGGTCTTAAAATTTACATTCACCTCCAGCGAACTTAGTAGAGTATATTAAAAGGGTGGTCCAGATAATGTGGTATCAAAAAAACAGGGCACCGTAAAGGGTACCATAGCCTCGCCACAGTGCCATGTGGTATCATAGTCAGGACAAGTGAATACAAACTTTACCACTTATGTGGCAGGATGGTGCTACAAACAGATCACCAGCACCAGCTGATTTTGATGCCCAATGTTAACCAGAAAAAAATGTAATCCTCTGTACAAAGTGCACCCATATCATTGCTAGTCATATTGCCCCCCAAAAAAGGTAACAGTGAAATCACAAAATTGCTAGTAATGAACTCATTTACCGTTACACAATGCCCCAAAAGCAGTACAATGCAATAGTGCACTTATGAGTGCCGGTTACAGTACTGCCACAAGTCCCAATTACAGTACCGCCAAAAGTCCCAGTTACAGTACCGACACGAGTACCAATTACAATACCAACACGAGTACCAGTTACAGTACCGCCACGAGTGCCAGTTACAGTACCGCCACGAGTGCCAGTTACAGTACCGCCACGAGTACCAGTTACAGTACCGCCACGAGTGCAAGTTACAGTACCGCCACGAGTGCAAGTTACAGTACCGCCACGAGTGCCAGTTACAGTACCGCCACGAGTGCAAGTTGCAGTACCGCCACGAGTGCAAGTTGCAGTACCGCCACGAGTGCCAGTTACAGTACCGCCACGAGTGCAAGTTACAGTACCGCCACCAGTGCAAGTTACAGTACCGCCACGAGTGCAAGTTACAGTACCGCCACGAGTGCCAGTTACAGTACCGCCACGAGTGCCAGTTACAGTACCGCCACGAGTGCCAGTTACAGTACCGCCACGAGTGCAAGTTACAGTACCGCCACGAGTGCAAGTTACAGTACTGTCATAAGTCGCAGTGCGTATACAGAAGTTACATATGACACGCTTAAAAGTAATCGTCTCGCCCATGCAATGATCTTCATGGTGGTACCATGCCCTCTATAGTGCCAGTTACAGTACCGCCATGAGTCATAGTTACAGTATCGCCACGAGTGCCATTTACAGTACTTCCATGAGAGACAGTTACAGTGCCACCATGGGTCTCAGTTTCAGTGCCATCATGAGTCCCAGTTACAGTGCCATCAAGAGTCCTAGTTACAGTGCCACCACAAGTCCCAGTTACAATACCGTCATGAGTCCCAGTTAGTGTCATAATTAGTCCCAGTTACAGTACCACCATGAGTGCCAGTTACAGTACCATCATAAGTCGCAGTACATAAACAGAAGTTACATATGACACGCTTAAAAGTAATCGTCTCGCCCATGCAAATGATCTTTATGGTGGTACCATGCCCTCTATAGTGAAAGTTACAGCACCACCACGAGTCACATTACAGTACTGTCATGAGTCCCAGTTACAGTGCCACCATGAGTCCCAGTTACAGTGCCACCATGAGTCCCAGTTACAATACCGTAATGAGTCCCAGTTACAGTATTGCCACGCGTGGCAGTTACAGTACTTCCATGAATGACAGTAACAGTGCCACCATGAGTCCCAGTTTCAGTGCCACCATGAGTCCCAATTACAGTATTGCCATGAGTGCCAGTTACAGCGCTTCCATGAGTCTCTGCACACCCAGCCAGACTTACAGCTGCAGCTTGTACTGAGCAGTATAAGATCTCAGTAGCAGGGAGGAGGGACACTGAGGAGCTGTCAATCAGGTTAAACTTCCAAAAAAAAATTGTACAACCATATTCTCAAGGTAAGTACACCAGCCTCATTAAGACTAAGATATTTACTAATGTATAAAATTTGTATTGTGAAATCTGGTGACAGATTTGGTTTTAACAGTTTGGTTAATTTTCATAAAATCATAAAGTTAATTATTTCCTTATAATAATATACCCACTGTGTACATAAAGAAAATTGTTCCCACCTACTTCACCCCACCCTCCTCTCAGTGACCAAAAGGCGGCTATGTAATTGTAGTCACAAGTCAGAGAGGCGGGGACGCTCCTTCCAAACAATCCAATACTCCAAAAGGGACCGCTGTATTCTTGATAATCCCCATTAGCCAAACGGTGCAATATTTGCCCTATTACAGCTGGTAGATCCTCTTTATTGCAGACTGTGCTGTTTTTTGGGTATAAGCTTTGGTTGGTTATTATAAAAAAAAAACAGACTGGGTATCACTTACCCTTCCCAGGTCCAGTGCCGACTCCCCATGGCTGCTCCAGTCTCTGTGTTTGTCTGCAGTGATGACATCATGTCAACAGCGATGCAGCCAATCATTGAGCTTAGCGGCTCATGTGGTCTGCATGGACAAAGCCGTGGAGCTCTGTGATTAGCTGCAGGTAGGTCGACATGACGTCAGTGCTTCAGACAAACAACCGAGACCGAGGTAGCGGCAAAGACTCCGTGCTAGACCAGGGAAGGGTAAGTAATACTCTTTTTTTATGACTATTAAAGATAATACCCAAATGTTTCTGAAAGGAAACAACCCTTTTAAGTTTTAAATAGTCATTAGGGGGTCACTTGTGGGATCCTCGAGCCCTTTTGGTATTTTTGTTGTATCCTTAGGATATTTCAGATTGGTTCAGTTCCGACTCCCAGTACCCCATTGATCAACTAAATAAAGAGACCGCAGAACAGTGAAACTGGACGGCTCCATACATTATGTGCGGCCCAGGATAGTACTGAAGTTCTGTCCCAATCATCAATATGAAAATCCTGGTAAATCCCTTTAGAAGGGTATTTTAATTTTTGAAAATCCTCAGGATATGCCATAAATGCTTGAAAAAAAAAAAAACAGGGGACTTTGTGACGAAAGAGTCAGCTGCCTCTACAACTGGGGTTCTCAGCCCCAAATCTTCTGTGAATGGAGGTTCCTGCATGTATCTGCGTATGGCATATCCTGTGCATACACCATAAATATCTAAAAAGGAATAGAAAATGTTTCCACAGCTGAGCTGCTGGAGTGGTGTAAAGCCACCACCACAGGACTGTGAAGGAAACGTGTTCTGTGCAGTGACGGATCAAACTTCCCTATCTGGTATCTGCTGGATGAGCCTAGGTGTGGTACATGCCAGGAGAATATTACCCTCCTGACTGCATTGTGCCCGCTCTTAAGTTTGGTGGTCGAGGACTTAAAAGGTATTAGATTATTTTTCAGCAGTTGGCCCCTCAGTTCGAGTGAATGGAAATCATAAAACGTCCCACTTCCCAGTTGTCCAAAATGTTTTGTGCTGAACAGTTTAGGGAAGGTCCTCTTCTGTTCCCCATGACTGTGCCCGGTGCACAAGGTCCATACAGACATGGATCAGGGAGTTTGGTGGAGGAACATGACCGGCCGGACAGAGCCCGGCCCTCAGCTCCATACAATATCTAATTCATGTGAGCCCTGGACCCCTCCCCAATGTCAGGGTCTGACCTCACAAATGGAGCAAAAAATCCCACAGACATCTCCAAAATCTTGTCGAAAGCCTTCCCAGAAGAGTGGGAACTGTTATATCCGTAGAGGGGCCCAACTCCATATTAAGGTCTACAGATGTAGAATGGGAGGTCAGGAAAGTTTCTGTAGGTGTAATATGGAGGGGGGACCTCCACCACATCACGTAGACATCATGGCTGTGCTAATAGTGTGTTAGATCTTGGATATACGAGACGGATGGAACATGAAACCGTCTTCTAAACGTCCTGGACTTTACATTTAAATATGGATGACTGGAATAAATGCGTCTTGCCTGTAATGAGGCAGAGCCCGGGGCATTACTACGCTGCATTAATAAGGTTTCCACAGATGTGTGTGTTCTCTCTGGCTCCTGCACTCTCATTTTTTATATGGATCTGCAGAATGTTGGTCTCAGAAAAGTTAAGTCTGAAGCAAAAAATACAAGACAGGCGAGGTCTGTGTGAAAGCTTTCCCACATACCACTGCCAATGTAAATTAGTATGACCGTGCCTGCAACCCAACTTTTCCAGCCGTCCAACATGACTGATGTTATGATATGGAAAAATACAAACGAAAGGGAATAAATGAGGATTTTTTTTATTTACTTAAATAATTGAGAGGGTGACCTTGGCGGAGCGCGTGAGGATACCCGTCTCAGGAGTCTATTATAGGGAGCTGACAGAAGGAGAACATGCCATGGTACCGATTGGTGGCACTGTGTCAAGGGCTGGATGATTTCTCCCGAATCCGAAAAATGCCTATTTATGGCTAAATATAACATGTCCGCCTTACCATGGGAGTCGACTGTAGACGTGATGATATATACGGAACGTACAGCCCTACAATAACTCTTTATTGATTGGCTTTTCTTTTATTGGCCATCATTTTTTATTAATTTTTAATTGAGATGGCTGATTGAGGTTTTATTTTATGTGGTAAAAATTGTAATGTATTTTTTTAACACTGTTTTGAAGTCCATATAAATTGCTGCGTAATTTATAGAATTCATATATTTGCTCTGCAAATACAGAAAAAAAGTAAATTTTTAATTTATTTTTTTAATTTATTATTTTTACTGCTCACGTCTCAAATCAAATAAACTAGTTAAATGAATTCTCTAGGTTATAATGGTCATGTGAATATATACCATGTGTACATTTTTTTCTTGTCATATTTATGTAATAAAAAGTATTTTATAAAAAAATATAGTATATCTTTAGTATTTCTTGTTGTAGGGACCATATACTGTATATTTTTTTATCGTTTTTTTGTCAGCTGTTTTATATGGTTTTTTTTACATAATTTGTCCCCCAAAAGAACATGCAGTAAAATATATTTGGGGAATAATTTGTTTCAATAATTGCTCATTCTTTCCCACTGTAACTGGGGTATTAATAAGAGTTCCAGTTACAGGGGAATTAGGTAGTCCTATATCAGATAGCAGTAGAGATCTTGGTGTAAAGATGCCAAACATACAAATGAGCATGGCAAGTCGTGTTTAGAGACTCAACCAGCCAGGAATACAGGGAGAACTCAGCTCTGGAGCCACCAAAATGTAAAAATACTGCCATGTGACATAATAAAGGCTGTACATCAGTATTTTGCGGTTTATAAGACGCATCGAATTATAAGACGCACCCCGAATCTTGAGAAGAAAAATAGCAAAAAAATCTTTTTTTTTAATAAAATGGTGGTACATCTTACAATCCAGGAGTCTTATTGCTTGCCAAGGTTGGTGGCTGCAGTGAAGCGGGGTCCCAGGGTTGTTGCTGGGGGAGGCAGGAGAGGGGTGATGCTGCAGACCCCAGACTGTGAGAAAGGGGTTTTCAATGGTGCAGGCTGCAGTGGAGCAGGGTCCCAGAGTTGCTGCTGGAGGAGGTAAGAGTGGCGCTGCAGGTGTTCGGTGGTGAGGGGGCTCCACCGACATTCTGTGAAAGCCCAGAACCCCCGCACTGTTTATTATGTGGTGGACTCCGGGAAAATGGCTGCCGGGGCGGTGCAAGCGCAGATGGAGATCTTGGCGCTGAGATCTCATCTCCCGAGATCTTGGTGCCGAGATCTCCATCTGCACCTGTGCCACATCTGCGGCCATTTTCCTGGAGACATCGCATATAGCTAGGTGCAGACGGAGATGTCGGCTTTCCTCCATCTGCGCCTGTGCCGAGTGAGAAGCTGGAAGCCTGATCCCGGAAGAAGAATGGCGGCCGCCATATGCCGCCGGCGCAAGGCGACCACTCTCCGCCGTACCACCACCGCAGGACCACCGCTTGCCGCCGTACCACCACCGCAACACCCCTAGCTCCGGGCCCGCAGCACTGACCCCTCGGTAAGAACAGTGTTCAGTTTATAAGACGCACCCCCATTTTCCCCCTAATTTTGGGGATCATAAAAGTGAGTCTTATAATCCAAAAAATACAGTAAGTAATGTCATATACTTTACAAAGTTACAAGACTATTTTTGCACTTTAATTCAATATATATATAATTATAATTAAATAATTCATCTTAATGGCAGGTCAAAAGCGAATGGGTCGCCCCCTCTCCAAGAATCCCCTAGAAGCCGCATTGGTTGCCTCTATATTTAAAATTAGGCTGTCGCATAGTACTTCCAGTCCTATACATGAGCAGCAAGTTATAGAGTAGGAGGAGCAGAACAGATTGATATTTAGTTTTTTGAGAACAAGATTCAGTATCAGTTGTATTTTATTCATGAAGATTTCGGTTCTTTTTATGCTTAGGAGTCCAGTGGGAGGTCCTGCTTAGTACTTATTCTATATTCTATATACACTGTCATACAAGGAAGGCTATCAATCGCTTAATTGGGCTACCCACTCAATATTCAGCTCCTTCTGTTGCAACCCTTAGATTAGACACCAACTTCCAAGAGATAGGTTATCTTTAAAGGAATTGTCTGGTACTTTTTACACTGATTACCTATCCTTAAGATAAGTCATCAATATAAGATTGGTGGGGGTGTGACTTTCAGCACCCCTGCCAATCAGCTATTCCTGGTGGCAGATGGATGTGCTCCGTTGCTGTAGCGGAACGTCATAGATCCATCAAATGTATATTGGCCGAGGCTGGGTTCTACACTTTGGCCCCTTATCAAATGATGTTCTACCCAACAACTGAGCACCTCTGGCACTATGAACAGCTGATCGGCAGGGATGCCAGGTATCACATCCCCACCCATCTGATATTGATGACCTTTCATAAGGGTGCAGTCAATCGGCCTTATAAATTGGAGCGAGAACGGAAAACAATGTACATACTGGCTGGCGGCCCTCCAGACCGAAGAATGATAGCTGCATAGAAATATGTGAAGCTGTCACACGATCCGGGAGAGTCATTGGCCAGTCCATGCATTGCATTCCGATCTTGCCCCAATTTATACGACTGTCTAACCGCGCCCTAAAGATAGGTCATCAATATGTAAGTACTGAACAACACCTTTAAGGAACAATATGGTTCTGAAGACATAATTAAAAACAAATAGGTCACTTTACCTGTTGTTGATGTACTGGTGGATACTGAAGTCCTGGCATTGACTGATTTGGTATTTTCTGAATCATCTTCTGCTGAAAATTTGACGACCGTGGCAGTGACTGGTTGGAGACTGTATTAACCGGTTGTGTTGCATCATGTTGAGCTGTCGAAGAACTCTGAGGTTGTTGGGGTTGAAATTGCATACCAGGTTTGAGTTGTGTACGCAAGACTGAAGACACTTGTTGGTTTGGTTGGTCAGGGCCATAATGAAATAGAGGCTTAGACATGCCCAGATGTTGATCTGTAGGTAAATGACTGGAAGTCATGGAGTTCTTATTGGTCTCCTGAGGCTTCATAATCTCAGCTGAGGTGTTCGGGGAACTACTTTTGTATAAGTAGCTACCCATTGCTTTTTGTTGGCTTCCACTTCCAGGAGAAGTACTCACAGAAGTACCATGAGGACTTAACTGTTGTTGTCGAAAAGGACTTGGAACCTTCTCCATTCCATACTGCCTTGATGGCTGCCCCGTTGGAGGAAGATTTGACCAAGTAGAAGATGTATTAGGCTGATGTTGCTGAACTAAGTTATGTTGTCTATTGGCAGCCATTTGTTTGAGCTGTTGAGCATGAGAAAGTTCCTGCCAATTACTCATCCGGTTCACACAAGAAGACACCTGAGATTGGCCCTGATTTTGGGCCACTGTAGTGCTTGGAGAAGAAGCCAATGGTGAACTAGACGTGGAAAACATTGGCCCTGTTGAAGAAGGTCTCATCTGTGGCGAACCAACCCTGGTAGGGTTTAAACATGAAGAATATTCACTTTTAATTACTACCTTGTCCATAGGTAAAGATGACGATGTGTTTCTTTGGCTTTGTTGTCCAATGTCTATGTTGAAAGGTTCATCTTGCTTAATTGTTATATTGATCATATTTTGCAATTCAATATCGCTCATTGGTGGCACCGAAATATAAGTAAACTCATTAAACAGCTCTTGGAGTTCTGGGTCCATTAGCTGATCACCATTGTCATCTCCATATCTAAAGATGTTTTCATGAGAAAATCGGGAGTCAAGATGTTTGCTGCACGATAGGTTCTCTCCAGGTTCTTTTTTTATATCTTTGAGGGTTGTATTAAACACGTCATTGTTTGCTGTGTTGCCGTTCTTCCTATGCATCGTCTGCTCCATTGTTATTGCCCCGTTGATTGACTCGCTCCCTCCATCAACCGCATGGTACATGTTTTGCCCCATCGAAACAATCTCGTTGCTTTTAATTTTCTTGAAATTGAGGAATGTATTGTCTGATACACCGTTCGACCTCTTACTGTTTGCTGGGGATACGTTCACCACTAATCTTCTCTTCAAAGATCCTTGGAGCTAAAACAAGAAAAAAAAGACAAAAGAAACTTTTAGGAAATGTACGCAAATTTTTTTTTTTTTTTACGGGAGTCAATTGCATAAATCCAGATGCTCATTTGACATTCAATTTTAGACCCTGAAATCCCCATATCGGATTCTTACAACCAAGTCTGGATCATGGTTAGAGACGACCAAGGGGGAAATTATTTTTTATTTTTGAGGGGTTTGTTTTGTTCTGAATAAAAGAAACAGCAATGAAGGAAACAAAGACTTTAATTGAAAAGATCTCATTGGGCTTTACCCTATCGATAAACTTTAGGTTTCGACTCTCTGTTCAAACGCTTTGCTCAATTATTGCAAAAATAAACTTTAGACCTTTCCACTTCCACTTTCTAAAATGTTCTCCAGGCAGGAAAACAGCAGCCGTCTTTTAATATGATCAATGCAAGCGCTGGCAGCTTAAAGTTCTATGAAAGTTAACAAATGTAATACGATATCAGCTCGGGGAGATGGAAAATGCTCATGAATGCCGTCATAATGAAGAGGGAATTTGAGAAATTAAATACGGTTAAGGCAGTATATTTGTATGGGTTCTCATTTTCTACACAGCAGAGTAAATACACTGGAAATTTAGAATAATAATATGTGTGAAAACATATTTAAAAAGGGACAATGGTCAATGGGCAGATGCTGCTCAGAATAAAACTTCACTTAAAGATACTGCCTAAAAAGAATTAGGATTTTTGCCTTCCCCAGGATCAACAATGTAGAACAGCTGCACTAAAAATAGGCTGAACTAGATGGACATAAGGTCTTCCTTCAGCCTTCAAAACTATGTTAAAAAGGTAAAAAAAAAAGCATTAAGTACAATACGGGAAAAAAAAACAACACACCATGAAATGTATTGTTATGAGGTCATGTGTATGATGTCACAATGAAAGATGGCCTAAAGGTGCCCATAAGGCTGGGTTCAGATTGCGTTAATGCGCTGAGTTTAACGCATCCGTTACATAGCGGCATTAACGCTATGTAACGGATGCGTTAACGCACCCATAGACTGCTATAGACAAGCGCATCGCTAACGCATGTCATAATCGGCGGGCGTTAGCGATGTGCCGTCATTCTGTGACGGACCCTCGGACGCGGTCTGCAGCGTCTGAGGGTCAATCACTGCTAGCGCAGATGAAGCACCTGCGCTAGTGTGATTGCATAACGCGATCCAAAAAAAGGCAGTTGCGCTAGCGCTGTCCGTTTAATGCATACGTTGAACGGACTGCCCTAATGCAATCTGAACCTGGCCTTACCGGTAAATAACTGTTGGCTGACAACTGCACACTTTGTTGGGCCGAGCATACATGTGCTTTCAATGGGGAAGGTAGAGTAAGCCACTTACGCCTCTAGATGCATTGGGTGATCAAAATCAAAATGCCCAATTCTTCTTCTGCCCAACATCATCTGTCAGGGGTACAAGTTTGAAGGCAATGGTACAAATTCAATGGTCAGCTGGTGCCAATAAAATCAGCAAGCATGAATGATATTTCTTTAATATGCAAGCTGGATTGTGCCATGGGTAGTCTTTTCTATTGATCCACCATCTATACAGTTTACTATAAAAGATACAATCATAGGGATTACAAATAACCAAGTCATAAAATACCAAACGATAGCCAACATAGAGTGCCCAAATAACTGCTCCATACAGTTCCCAATTAACAGTGCCATGAGGTGGGCTAAAATAGCACCATACAGTGTGTCCTAAAAAGGTACCTATCCTATTGCCAGATTCCCTTTACACTGTGGGCACAAACGTTAGGCTGGTGAATATTTTGACTGTATCGCTAGTTTTATGCAGATTTTCGAACTCCAAGCGGTATAATCATGTGATGTGTATTTGTGTAACGAGGGAGGATGAGACCTAAATATATCAACCCCTATTATGAAGGTGTGCAAAATTATTAGGCAGTTGTTCTCCTCAGGCAAAATTGGCTGAAAAAGAATTACGGTAACCGATCTGTAAAGTCAAATTGTTATCGGTGTTACAGAGGGATACAGCTCCTGAAATGACGATATTTGGACGATCACAAAACCATCAAAAGTTTTGTTACATATAGTCATCAGGGTCGCAAAAACTTGAGAAAAAAAGCCACAAATTAACTGTCAAATATGTGAGAGGAATGAAATGTGAAGCGTCCAGGAACCCAATATCCTTCAGTGATGTCATATTGCAGCCTCCTTGCAGAAGTACAAGGTGTTCAGTACTCAGAGACATGGCCGAGGTGAGGAGGATGAAACCGACCACTACTGATCAAGACACAGAAGTACAAAGTGTTCAGTGCTCAGAGACATGGCCAAAGTGAGGAGTCTGAGCCCGACCACCACTGATCAAGACACAGAAATACAAAGTGTTCAGTGCTCAGAGACATGGCCAAAGTGAGGAGTCTGAGCCCGACCACCACTGATCAAGACACAGAAATACAAAGTGTTCAGTGCTCAGAGACATGGCCAAAGTGAGGAGTCTGAGCCCGACCACCACTGATCAAGACACAGAAATACAAAGTGTTCAGTGCTCAGAGACATGGCCAAAGTGAGGAGTCTGAGCCCGACCACCACTGATCAAGACACAGAAATACAAAGTGTTCAGTGCTCAGAGACATGGCCAAAGTGAGGAGTCTGAGCCCGACCACCACTGATCAAGACACAGAAATACAAAGTGTTCAGTGCTCAGAGACATGGCCAAAGTGAGGAGTCTGAGCCCGACCACCACTGATCAAGACACAGAAATACAAAGTGTTCAGTGCTCAGAGACATGGCCAAAGTGAGGAGTCTGAGCCCGACCACCACTGATCAAG
The DNA here is from genome assembly GCF_039654945.1 of Dendrobates tinctorius. Classification (NCBI taxonomy): domain Eukaryota; kingdom Metazoa; phylum Chordata; class Amphibia; order Anura; family Dendrobatidae; genus Dendrobates; species Dendrobates tinctorius. The sequence goes on along the minus strand of NW_027361743.1, from coordinate 7,300,314 downwards.
ACACAGAAATACAAAGTGTTCAGTGCTCAGAGACATGGCCAAAGTGAGGAGTCTGAGCCCGACCACCACTGATCAAGACACAGAAATACAAAGTGTTCAGTGCTCAGAGACATGGCCAAAGTGAGGAGTCTGAGCCCGACCACCACTGATCAAGACACAGAAATACAAAGTGTTCAGTGCTCAGAGACATGGCCAAAGTGAGGAGTCTGAGCCCGACCACCACTGATCAAGACACAGAAATACAAAGTGTTCAGTGCTCAGAGACATGGCCAAAGTGAGGAGTCTGAGCCCGACCACCACTGATCAAGACACAGAAATACAAAGTGTTCAGTGCTCAGAGACATGGCCAAAGTGAGGAGTCTGAGCCCGACCACCACTGATCAAGACACAGAAATACAAAGTGTTCAGTGCTCAGAGACATGGCCAAAGTGAGGAGTCTGAGCCCGACCACCACTGATCAAGACACAGAAATACAAAGTGTTCAGTGCTCAGAGACATGGCCAAAGTGAGGAGTCTGAGCCCGACCACCACTGATCAAGACACAGAAATACAAAGTGTTCAGTGCTCAGAGACATGGCCAAAGTGAGGAGTCTGAGCCCGACCACCACTGATCAAGACACAGAAATACAAAGTGTTCAGTGCTCAGAGACATGGCCAAAGTGAGGAGTCTGAGCCCGACCACCACTGATCAAGACACAGAAATACAAAGTGTTCAGTGCTCAGAGACATGGCCAAAGTGAGGAGTCTGAGCCCGACCACCACTGATCAAGACACAGAAATATAAAGTGTTCAGTGCTCAGAGACATGGCCAAAGTGAGGAGTCTGAGCCCGACCACCACTGATCAAGACACAGAAATACAAAGTGTTCAGTGCTCAGAGACATGGCCAAAGTGAGGAGTCTGAGCCCGACCACCACTGATCAAGACACAGAAATACAAAGTGTTCAGTGCTCAGAGACATGGCCAAAGTGAGGAGTCTGAGCCCGACCACCACTGATCAAGACACAGAAATACAAAGTGTTCAGTGCTCAGAGACATGGCCAAAGTGAGGAGTCTGAGCCCGACCACCACTGATCAAGACACAGAAATACAAAGTGTTCAGTGCTCAGAGACATGGCCAAAGTGAGGAGTCTGAGCCCGACCACCACTGATCAAGACACAGAAATACAAAGTGTTCAGTGCTCAGAGACATGGCCAAAGTGAGGAGTCTGAGCCCGACCACCACTGATCAAGACACAGAAATACAAAGTGTTCAGTGCTCAGAGACATGGCCAAAGTGAGGAGTCTGAGCCCGACCACCACTGATCAAGACACAGAAATACAAAGTGTTCAGTGCTCAGAGACATGGCCAAAGTGAGGAGTCTGAGCCCGACCACCACTGATCAAGACACAGAAATACAAAGTGTTCAGTGCTCAGAGACATGGCCAAAGTGAGGAGTCTGAGCCCGACCACCACTGATCAAGACACAGAAATACAAAGTGTTCAGTGCTCAGAGACATGGCCAAAGTGAGGAGTCTGAGCCCGACCACCACTGATCAAGACACAGAAATACAAAGTGTTCAGTGCTCAGAGACATGGCCAAAGTGAGGAGTCTGAGCCCGACCACCACTGATCAAGACACAGAAATACAAAGTGTTCAGTGCTCAGAGACATGGCCAAAGTGAGGAGTCTGAGCCCGACCACCACTGATCAAGACACAGAAATACAAAGTGTTCAGTGCTCAGAGACATGGCCAAAGTGAGGAGTCTGAGCCCGACCACCACTGATCAAGACACAGAAATACAAAGTGTTCAGTGCTCAGAGACATGGCCAAAGTGAGGAGTCTGAGCCCGACCACCACTGATCAAGACACAGAAATACAAAGTGTTCAGTGCTCAGAGACATGGCCAAAGTGAGGAGTCTGAGCCCGACCACCACTGATCAAGACACAGAAATACAAAGTGTTCAGTGCTCAGAGACATGGCCAAAGTGAGGAGTCTGAGCCCGACCACCACTGATCAAGACACAGAAATACAAAGTGTTCAGTGCTCAGAGACATGGCCAAAGTGAGGAGTCTGAGCCCGACCACCACTGATCAAGACACAGAAATACAAAGTGTTCAGTGCTCAGAGACATGGCCAAAGTGAGGAGTCTGAGCCCGACCACCACTGATCAAGACACAGAAATACAAAGTGTTCAGTGCTCAGAGACATGGCCAAAGTGAGGAGTCTGAGCCCGACCACCACTGATCAAGACACAGAAATACAAAGTGTTCAGTGCTCAGAGACATGGCCAAAGTGAGGAGTCTGAGCCCGACCACCACTGATCAAGACACAGAAATACAAAGTGTTCAGTGCTCAGAGACATGGCCAAAGTGAGGAGTCTGAGCCCGACCACCACTGATCAAGACACAGAAATACAAAGTGTTCAGTGCTCAGAGACATGGCCAAAGTGAGGAGTCTGAGCCCGACCACCACTGATCAAGACACAGAAATATAAAGTGTTCAGTGCTCAGAGACATGGCCAAAGTGAGGAGTCTGAGCCCGACCACCACTGATCAAGACACAGAAATACAAAGTGTTCAGTGCTCAGAGACATGGCCAAAGTGAGGAGTCTGAGCCCGACCACCACTGATCAAGACACAGAAATACAAAGTGTTCAGTGCTCAGAGACATGGCCAAAGTGAGGAGTCTGAGCCCGACCACCACTGATCAAGACACAGAAATACAAAGTGTTCAGTGCTCAGAGACATGGCCAAAGTGAGGAGTCTGAGCCCGACCACCACTGATCAAGACACAGAAATACAAAGTGTTCAGTGCTCAGAGACATGGCCAAAGTGAGGAGTCTGAGCCCGACCACCACTGATCAAGACACAGAAATACAAAGTGTTCAGTGCTCAGAGACATGGCCAAAGTGAGGAGTCTGAGCCCGACCACCACTGATCAAGACACAGAAATACAAAGTGTTCAGTGCTCAGAGACATGGCCAAAGTGAGGAGTCTGAGCCCGACCACCACTGATCAAGACACAGAAATACAAAGTGTTCAGTGCTCAGAGACATGGCCAAAGTGAGGAGTCTGAGCCCGACCACCACTGATCAAGACACAGAAATACAAAGTGTTCAGTGCTCAGAGACATGGCCAAAGTGAGGAGTCTGAGCCCGACCACCACTGATCAAGACACAGAAATACAAAGTGTTCAGTGCTCAGAGACATGGCCAAAGTGAGGAGTCTGAGCCCGACCACCACTGATCAAGACACAGAAATACAAAGTGTTCAGTGCTCAGAGACATGGCCAAAGTGAGGAGTCTGAGCCCGACCACCACTGATCAAGACACAGAAATACAAAGTGTTCAGTGCTCAGAGACATGGCCAAAGTGAGGAGTCTGAGCCCGACCACCACTGATCAAGACACAGAAATACAAAGTGTTCAGTGCTCAGAGACATGGCCAAAGTGAGGAGTCTGAGCCCGACCACCACTGATCAAGACACAGAAATACAAAGTGTTCAGTGCTCAGAGACATGGCCAAAGTGAGGAGTCTGAGCCCGACCACCACTGATCAAGACACAGAAATACAAAGTGTTCAGTGCTCAGAGACATGGCCAAAGTGAGGAGTCTGAGCCCGACCACCACTGATCAAGACACAGAAATACAAAGTGTTCAGTGCCCAGTGACATGGGCGAGGCGAGAAGGATGAAACCCAACCACCACTGAGCAAGACACAGAAGTGGAAATGTCAAGTCTGGGCCAAGAAATATCTCATGACAGATTTTTCAAAGGTTTTATGGACGGATAAGAAGAGAGTGACTCTTGTAGGACCAGATGGATGGGCCTGTGCCATGATCACTGATAAGCACAAACTTCCACTCAGAACCCAGCAAGGTGGAGGTTGGGTACTGCTATACACTGATATTACTAAATAGCGTTGAACCTTTTTGGCTTGAAAATGGAGTCAAAAATCAACTCTCAAACCTACTGCCAGATTTTAGAAGACACATTCTTCCAGTGGGAGTACAGGAAAATGTCTGCAACTTTCAAAAAACCATGATCTTTATACAGAACTATGCTCCATCGGAGCATCAATGTCTTCATTGCTTGGCTGCCAGTACAGGCCTTAAAGATGAGGGAATAATAACCCGGCCCCTTCCTCACCTGAAGTAAACCCTACTGAGAACCTGTGGCCCTTTTTAAACGGGAGATTTACGGTGAAGGAAAAACAGTGGCCTCTCTGATTAGTGTCTAGGGCCGTGGTTGGAGATGCCCAAAAAGCTGATAGTTAACTTAACAGATGAAGAAACCGACAGACTCCATGGACTGATATTGAACAGAAAGGTGTCCATGTTACTATATGGGTCACTGAAATTTTTTGGGACAATTCAGAAACCTATTTTTGTACATTTTGAGTTCTTTGGTTCTTATTCTTAATATGACAGATGAAAATAAACAATTGAGATGGATAAATTTACATTTTTTCATTTAGTTGCCCAAGAATGCTACGCGCATTCTCCTGGGAAAGAGAAAACCTCATTTTTACTTTCTATAATATTCAGGTTTATTAACCTTTCGGATTGACCTACAGCAATGGAGTTGTTGACTAACAAAATTAATCCTCAAAAATACTAATTGCTAATAATTCTGAACCTAAACTATATCTTTCTATCATAGCACAGATACAGTGACCATTATAGCTTTGTAATACGGTAAATCTTTTTCGGACTCCTGAATGGCAAACCTGCCAAGCTATGCAACAATAAATTGAATGGAGGTGCAGAGTTCGCGGTGGGAACCGGACCCTGATGTTTAAGGAGTCTCAACGGCCCCTCTGCCATATAAGAGGACACTAGTATAAGAAAGGGTAAATGTTAGTGAATTTCCATTGAGGCCCAGGAGGGTCAAGTTACACCTCTGAATACAACTCACATCTTTTCAAGGGGAAATGTGAATTTTGTTTCTTCCCTGTAGTAACGAAAAACCGATTAAAATGTTCTTGCCAACAGAAATTCAATCACATTTTGCAACACAATAGAATGGTGAAGACGCCTTTACACCGGCATATGTTATCACTACAAGTATCTGGTAGGCCGAAAACGTCCTGCCATATTGGTGGGATCATTGATAAACGATCCATATGTTGGAACCGCCTTTCCTAATTAATTATACAATTTGCCGCCTTTCCCAGATCAATCACAGGAGAATGCGTTTAGCTGCATGTCAGTCCGGTTCTTGGCTTAGCATGGCTCAGAGCCAGTTGTATATTTTACTGGACATCTGGTGGGGTGGAGCGACTAAAAGCACATTTCAATCTTGGCACCGGGAGGAATCATTAAATCAGGTTCATGATTAACAGCTTCTGGGATTTTTTTTTTCCTTCGCATGATGTTGCAATAGTCAACATGGGTCCAAACAAAAAAAAAAAAGACCTTAATGTTGATTTGGGTGGATTTTTTCATTAATTTTGGATCATTTATTTCTTGGTTGGTTTATGATCAGTTAGTGATTGACAGGGGCGCATCTTCCGGCACTATATCAAATTCATTTAGTTGTACTCTCCATTAAGTTTTCTTGGCATAATATGGAAGTAGATTGCTGGGTCTTTCCGCCGGGCAGTAATGTGGCTCCCATGAAGGAGCAACTTGATGGCTTCATACAGTCAAGATTATGGTGAAGAAGACCCTGATGGTCCTCTATCTAGGCTAGCACAAGATGGATCTTCCTATGGAGAGTTCATCCATCAAGTCACCATGGTCGACATCAAGCCGAAGACTGTTAAATAATCATAAAAGTGACAGACAGGACAAGGTTACAGACTGAATTTTTCAGCTTCTGAAACTATTGAGGAAGGGACCCCCTCTGGCATCCATGGGCATGTAGAAAAAGGAGGTCTCAGTGATGCTTCATCCATTGTTGGTTCTCTAACTCTCCATTCCTCTACACAAATTAAAAGGAATCTGTCGGTAAGCATATCTATTCGATAGGGGATAACTTTCCAATTGCTGGGGGTCCGACTGCTGGGACCTTCAACAATCCAAAGACCTGGAGCTCTGTGTGAATGCAGAGGTGGTCATTCTTAGTAGGACTGCCAGAGCTAGCCGAGCGCTATGATCAGCTCATCTTTGGCACTTCCATAAGAAGGAAAGGGGGGGTAAGAATGATCCCCCAAGGATAAAATCTGCAATGAATTTGTATGTTCTACCATGATTGGATGGGTTTCTTCTCACCCTCCAAAGATATACTGATGGGGAATTTAGATAGTGAGTCCCAATGGAGACAGTGATCATAATATCTGGAAAGGTAGGTCTTTCCAGCTATCGGGAAGTTTACGTTATCCATAATGGCACTTCCATGTAGTTGCCGAAATAAGTAATCCATACAGTACCACAGTGCTACAGAAAACATATACAGTATAGTACAATGCCACACAATGTAAATAAATACTGACATACTGGGCTTAAAAAATACCAATATGCAATGACTAAATCATAGACATAACGCCATATTCCATAGTGGCCGTCCCTGATACTGCAGCTCCCACCCATTAAAGTGAAAGATCCTTAGCTTGCAATACCAAGTACGGCCATTACACAATGTGTGGCACTGTGCTTGTTAACAATGAAGGAGACCTCGGTATAAATATCAAATTGGACAACTAGTCAAAATCATGTTGGGAGCTTAGATGTGGGATATAACATAACCATAAGTGTCTACGGGTCAGTATGTGTGACGGTGGCATGCTTTCCAGCCCGCTAACTTCCACATTCTCACAATACAAAGTGGTCCCATGTGTTTTAGTAATTTGGGATTTTTTTTGTTGTACCATAGCGCTGTCCAAGACAAAATAAGTGCGCGTGTCAGCATTTTTATTCTTTCCCTAATAAAGACTTGTTGGCAAACTCAGAGGAGCCGGTCATCGTCCCAGTGCGGAAAACATACACCCCACTGGGCTTGTGTATGTGATAGTTTGTGCAGGGAAACAATACTCTCTTTTAGGTCACTCTTTGCATTGTTTTAATAGGCCTAATAATTGTTTTTGAAGGTTATGTCTATTTTTTATCGTCGTCTCATCGCTTTGGAATTTTCGCCTGTTTCCTTCACCCTCTATCAAATTTACTTAGCAGAGAATAATATGTGACTGTCTAGAGATGGAGCAGACGGCTCTATAAAAGTCCCCAAATGTGTGGAAAGGACGGATTACTCAATAGTGTCAAAGTGTTAAACAGTCTTGTCGGCACTGCACAGAAAAGCTGCGAATGGGCAAATAGCAAGAAAGTGCTTGATGCATGTACATTAAACAATATTTTGTCAAAAATATTCCCCAAATGATAAGACGACTCTAGGACCCCCTACAATCCACTGATATCTCTATACAGCTGGGTTAAACACTGATCATAGGAATCAATTAACCCTTTCTTTAATATTACACTTTGGACCCAGCTCTGTCCTATATATACCACATTACATTATCATAAGATCAGATAGGCCACTACCTTCCTTAAAAGGACTTTTCACTGGATTTTTAAAAATTAAAACTTAGAACCTCTACCCTATTCCACTGCTCCACTGATTCGGAAGCAGTTTTTCTTTTTCTTCTGCGCTCCTCCGTTCCAAAGTTATGTCCCCTGTAATAATGGTGTAGTTTTTCCCATGAGCTCACTGGGTGGTGACACTGAACTTCTCAGTGGGCGTTGGCTTTTTCTACTGGTCAAGCAAAACATGGCCACGCCCACAGGGAAGGTCTGTGGTACACGCTCAATTTGTCGAAAGGAAAATTTGCACCGTTATTACTTGGGGTATAACTTTGTAAATGGAGAGGCAAAGAAAAAAAAGAAAAACTGATCCAGAATCAGTGTAACAATGGCAATTGGGGGAGGTACTCAGTTTAAATGAAAAAATAAAAATCCAGTGAAGTGTTCTCTTTAAGGTTATCATGCTCTTCTTCAGCTGAAGAAGTACTTATGAACTGATACAGAAAGCTTCTACCTCAAAACACATGATGCCAGTGCCCCGGTCATTTGTCCTGTCAACAGAATTATATGTGTGACTTTCTCCTAGAAGATCATCACACTCTTGCTCTGCTGCCTTCACCAATACCCTGATCTCATGGTAAATACACCCACATGATAACACTGAAATATGACATATGCATCCTAGTTCTGACTAAATCATACAAATTAAAAAGTAGTTTCCGCCCACAAAAAACATCACACCCTTGTCCTGTTGTGGACATCGTCCCCATGATCTGATTGGTTATACAGTGTTCTAATCCCATCTATTTAATGATGCTGGCGCACACAAAGCTCCGCCCTTTCTTAAAGAGGTTTACTAAATGTCTCACGCCCTGATCCCCAATAACTATTTCCTGTGGTTGGAAATAAATGGAGTGCCTTGCAAGGGATAGCGGCAGCTCCATTCTGTGTCTATAGGACTTATGGAGGTAACTTACTGCAAACCCAGTGTCACTGGATGGATAAGCAGCTGCCATGCATGAATAATGGTGCTTTATTCATTCCGACCACTTAAAGAAGGAATGGGAGATCGGAACCCTTATTTTCATGATCGGTGGCAGCCCCAGCAATCAGATGTTTTTCAGCTATATTTTGTCTGAAAACTCCTTTAACCACATGACTGATCAGGTCACTGCCTAGTGCAAGGTCAACATACTCCTCTTCTGCTGCTAATTTCTGTCCATTTTCACATTAAAGCACAGATGAAATAGTGATAATGACTAAAATCCATCTTGTATACAAAATTAATTAAGTTATTAATGCTTTTCAAAATAGTCATCTGTACTACAAGAACACAGACAAGGTCACAGTAACTTCCAGTATGAGAAGACACCGTGCGTGGATGCAGATTTATCCTATTAGCTGCATATTGTCTCGGGGAAGCCAAACCACTTTTTAATACCGCTAAATATTTAATTTAATGGAGCGACATAAACCCCCTGGAGTATATCAGTTTACTAGAAATCATGTGCAATAGCTAGCCTGAGTTAGTACAATTTGCCATAAATTGGATGTTCCCCTTTGACCCCTTGACGGACTATAACTAACATGTAGGTCATAGATTGCCTTTAGGTAAACCACAGTCACTGTGCCCGTGTGCCCTTTGGAGAATAACAGTGGGGGTCCCGCTGTATGTAACAGGAATAGAGAAACCCCAGCTGCTTAACCCCTTAGATGCTATGACATCTAAGAGGAAGCCTTCTGTGGGTACCAATTAGTCCAGGTCTACCATCGGCTTCTGCTCATTGAACCATGCATTAGGAAGAATGATGTAAGCGATCAAGAGACCACTGGCTCAAGTCCGCTAGGAGGACAAAAGAAAGGTAAAGTTGCATTTAATAAAGTTTAAAGGGGGTTTTCAGTTTCTTTTGAAAGAAAGAAAAGAAAGGAAAAGGAAAGGAAAAATAAAAAAAAAGGAAAAAAAAGGAGAGGAAAAGGAAAGAGAAATAAAGAAAGAAAGAAAGAAAGAGAAAGAAAAGGAAAATAAAATTAAAAATAAAAAAAGGAAATAAAGGAAAGGAAAGGGAAAGAAAAAAAAGAAGGAAAGAAATCAACAGAAAATGAAAAAAAATAATAAAAAAAGATTATAGCTCTTGAAATGCCCCATTATGGCCTAAAATAGGCAATGTTCTTAAAGGGTTAATCCTCATGTCGTTTTTAAGGTCTAAAATTCTCTACCATTAACTTTTTAATAAATCTTTACATTGACGAAAGCTTTGTTTTCCTGACACAAAACTTCAAATCCACCAATCAGACCTCAACTGGGGCAAATGTGTCCCATTGTATCTTTTGGTGTGGGAAGGGGGTTCCTGGGTGGGAAGATCCTGGTTTTACACTGTACGTCTTGCAAATGGGGATCCAAACTTTGGAGGCAGGTCTAAGGGTGTGTGCACACGCTGCGGATTCTGCTGTGGATCCGCAGCAGTTTTTTCTGCGGTGTACAGTAGCATTCAAACCTATGGAAAAAAAAAAACGCTGTGCAGACGGTGCGGAATTTTCCACACGGATTTGCCGCGGTTTCAAAACCGCAGAAAGAATTGACATGTCAATTCTTTCTGCGGATTCCGCTGCGGTTTGCCATCTCCTCCATTGCGGAGATGAAAAAAAGCAGTGCAAAACCGCAGAGCAATCCGCAGGTCTTTTGACCAGAAGATTTACCTGCAGATTTTACAATATCCGCGCGGCCAAATCCGCAGAGCATTCTGCAGCGTGTGCACATACCCTAAAAGACACTGAACCAGCAGGGGTATGATTGAAGATGAACCATGCAAGTTTGTATGCAGCTTTGAATGTGAATGGAGTATAGCATGATACATAATTTAGGCAAAATATTTCACATCTTGAATGGTGAATTCCCTGCTTTAAATAGATGTAAAATAGATTCAACGTTTTTTTTTTTTAGCCAAGTTCAACACATTCAAAAAGTTTTTCTTGCCTGGTGGTCTATCCGGTTTCCAGTTCTAAAGTAGCAGGGTGAAGTTGAGGTAGGTCTCACCCACTACAGATGGCCTTTACACCAGTTTTGCTTTGTCTTCCTACAAGTTTTATTGACTGTCTTCAGCCGAGGAGGAGGAGGGTTGTGCATGAGGCATATACGGGGCCTCTGCCTGCCAGATCTGTTTTATTCACATCAATGAATGATTGAGGAAGTGGGTTTTGGAGCAGTCATTGAAGAGGTTTCGCTGTGTAATAAAATAATAGCAGAGAGATCGGTTCCCTCCGCCAGATACGCACTGGTGTTAATCACTATGCAAGGAAAATTTTTATAGGCATGATTCAACGTTCACGGAGACAGAGAGGAGTAAAATAATAGGCTCTCTATGGGGGTCATTTGCAATTTAGGACTGAGGAATAAAAAAATCTTTTCATCTTGATTATTTTAGGGTGATCCAATTTCTGTCTTTTACTGTTGGAAAGAAAAAAGGAGTTCCTGCATCAAGTAAAATTGAAGAGACAAAACGGGAGGGTTTTCTGATGTTAGACCCACCCCTGAATATTCTGTTAAGTCCTACTAACCCCATCACGATTATATACACCCAAGACAATGCTCACAACATTGTCCATAGTGCCAGCCTAATAGTAATGCCTATAATAAAAGCTTCATAGTTAAAATCATAGATGTTACAGTTGGAAGGGACCTTCCAGGGTCATTGTGTTCAACCTATTGCTCAATGCAGTATTCACTAAACCATCTCAGTCAGATATCTGTCCAGCCGCTGTTTAAAGACTTCCATTGAAGGAGAACTCACCACCTCTCGTGGCAGCCGGTTCCACTCATTAATCACGCTCACTGTCGAAAAGTTCCTTTTCTAATATCTAATCTGTATTGTGGTGTAGTGTCCACTGTGTCCACTAGGGGGTGCTGTGTGGGTGTCCCAGGACAGACGGATAGCCACATCCAGAGTGGTAACAGGAGCAGGGTGCTAAAGGATCGTTATGTATCCCAAGGAGGGTGGCCTTGGGATGAAGGCTTGAATATGTGCTGATGTTTCATGCCAATGTATTAGGGAGAAGCCTTCAGGTGATTGGTGAGATGGGTGGGATCAATCACCTACAAACCCACCTAGGGGCGGGTGTCTAGAATGCCATGGTAAAGTATATGTGGGTGAATGATTGAAGGACCTGTGATGAGGTCATAGCCATGTGATCCGGTGGGCGTGGCTACGGACCATATAAGGAGGCAAGGGTAGTTCACATGAGTGAATGCTTGGACCCGGTTGGTCCGTATAGAAGGTCTCGTCTGGGCTGATGTGGCTGCCTTCCTGACAGCACGTGGAGAGGCTGTGTATAATGGCTGCATATGTCTTATAGTTCCCTGGAGGGAATGAACGTCTGCACTGAGAAGCAGCTATGAGAAGGTAACCCGAACAAGGGATGTAACTGTGAGGCTAGAGAGCCTGTGCACCGGACATAGCAAAGCCTGTGTGTCCACAGGATTAACAGAGGGGAGCTCTGTCATGGACGCTATGCTGTTTGGATATGAACTTTCTGCTGCTGTTTGATGGTTTATGCTGCATAATAAACCGAATGGACTGAGTTATGCGGAGAATCCTGTGCCAGACCTGATTTATCGGCTGCCTAGTGAGTATCCCCTACCTGAATGACAAGCGCTACCTTACAGTATGTTCTCCTTTTCAGATTCATGTTGTTGCTTTTCGTGTTTCCTTGCACAAATGAGAATAAGGAAGGATGATCCCCCTACACTATGACAGCCCTTCAGATATTTGCAGACAGCTATTAGGTCTCCTTTTAGCCTTCTTTTTTTGCAATCTAAACAATCCCAGATCCTTTAACCGTTCCTCGTAGGACATATTTTGCAGTCCGCTCACCATCCTGGTAGCTCTTCTCTGAACTTGCTCCAGTTTTTCGATGTCTCTTTTAAAATGTGGTGCCCAGAACTGGACACAGTATTTCAGATGAGGCCTGACAAAGGAGGAGTAGAGGGGGATAATTATTTCACGTGAGATAGACTCTATGCTTCTCTTAATTGAAGCTTCACAGTAGTACCCACAGGACAACCTCATGGGTGTCCTCATGATTCCAGATTCATAGCAGTGCATGTAGAACCTAATAATGCCCATAATAAAAGCTTCAGAATTTTCACCTATAGTTTCACACACATAGTAGAAGCCTCACATTAACGCCTATACCAAAAGTTTTATTCATAGTAGTCTCTGCCAGAGTCCACCTCATAGTAATGTTCATAACAAAAGCTTCATGGATGTCCCACAGGTCTAGATTCATAATTGCGGCCTTAGTATAAGCCGCATTTTAATGCCTATAATAGAAGCTTCATAACGATTCATATAACACCAGTGCCCAAGTAATTCCCATTCATATGAGGGAATCTCTCGAAATTCGATTTGGTCAGATTTGCTCAAATTCAAACAACAAATTCCATTCCATGCTAAATCAAAACAATCCCAATTGCCGTGATGAAAGGGTGAAAAATTTACTAAAAAAACAACTTTCAACTCAACCCTTCTCTTAGGCCTCTTTCACACATCCGGTGTCAGGGGTCCGGCGGCATGCGACGAAAAGCCGGATCGCCGGATCCGGCCTGCAGCGGTGACACCGGATGTAGATGTGGCGCCTGATGCGGCTTGGATAACATTTAAAGGAGCCGCAGCATCGGGGGATGAGAGAACCAGCCGGAGAGAGAGCGGGGGACGAGAGAGCAAGCCGGAGAGAGAACGGGGGACGAGAGAGCCAGCCGGAGAGAGAGCGAGGGACGAGAGAGCAGCCAGAGAGAGCGGGGGACGAGAGAGCAGCCAGAGAGAGCGGGGGACGAGAGAGCAGCCAGAGAGAGAGAGCGGGGGACGAGAGAGCCAGCCAAAGAAAGGTATGGAGTGTATGGAGAGAGAGAGAGAGGGGGAGAGCGAGAGAGAGGGGGAGAGAGAGAGAGAGATGCGCGCCGGGTACTTGTGGGGTTAAAACTCACAGTGCCCGGGCATGCGCTGATTGAAAAGCCGTTTCGGCGCTGCAAAAAAACGTAGACAAGAACGTTTTTTGCAGAGGCCGGACGGCGCATGTTTGCCGTATCTGGCAAAACCCGGAGGCGCCGCATGTCCATCCGGCACGATGCGGCAATCATTATATTCTATGTGAAAAAAACGGATCCAATTCCGGATCCGGTTTTCACAATTTTCGCCGCATCGTGCCGGATTAAAAAAAACGGATGTGTGAAAGTAGCCTTAGGCTCCCTCTGTCACTCGGCTTCAGACTTTCATTCTTCTAGCCTCCCATCGTTCCTCTATTCTTCCATGTAAGGTCAATCTGAGACCAGTGATTGGCCTCACATGGCGACATGGGGGATCTCACGCTGTCAAATGGGAGTCAGGATGTTTTCCTCCACTTGACTTGGTTGTTTGAGGCCAATCACAGGTCTCAAATTTACTGTGCCTGCCGAAACTTAGGAAGAATGGAAGCGATGCCAAAAGAACGGAAGACTAGAAGGCCATTAAGGAGGACCAGGGAGCAGGTGGAATAAAACAGATCTGAAAAGAGGAGAATAATTTATTTTAATTAATTTCTGAATTAAAACAATCAAGCAAAATTCTCCTGGGCTAGAGCGAATCAAACCAAAAAGTTTTGAACTTAGAATTCTGGCTTTTTTGGAAAATTAGTGGCAATGTCGATTTATTTAGCATTCTAGACTCACGACAATGTCTGTAAAAGAAGCTTCATAGTAGTACCCATTGGATCAACCGCACTGTGTTCATACACATAGTAGTAGTGTCCATAGTGGCAGCCTAGTAGTAATGCCAATAAAACAAGCCTTAAGACCAGTCTCCTAGAAATGCCCATATGTAAAAGTTTCTAAGTTGTCCCCATGATTCCAGACCACATAGTAGAGCTCACAGTACAAAACACATTGAAATTTTGGCATTAAATTCTCCATAGTAACTCCAAAGTTCACATTGTGTACTCACTCGTCTGGGGGCCACTGTGTCGCTCAATGCAGGATAAAAAGAATATTTACCAGAATTACTTCTCCTGCAGTTAGTGAAAGATGGTCAATAACCAAAGTGATTAATAATGGTAGACTTCCCTAACTTCCGGAAGAGTTCGCAAATATGAGGTGCTGCCAAATCTTCCCCCAAAAAACCCTGACATTTTGGAAGATTTATTCCATATAGGAGGTATGGAGTAGATGAAAAATTGATGTAGATGGGGCATGGAAATGGTTTGCGGCAGAAGTGACTTGAGAAAAAGGATCATGTCTATGGGACAAAAATTTTTGATCACAGAGTCAACTTACCGTAGAGATTGCCTGAAAGTTGGCAAAAGGAAGTATGTGCTGTTAGGTGTTGGTTGTAATTTGTTAGTAATTGCAGTTATTTATTTTTTTTCAAATCTACTTTATCTCAGAAAAGTCTTACAGGTGCTACAGTAGCGTATGGTACTGACAACTTGGTGATCACCCTTTTTTATTGCCTTCCATGTTGTTGTCATTTATAGTTGCTGCCGTGCTTGATGGGTCATGGGTTCGAATTCAACCAGGGAAATTTTTAGGAAGGAAGTCAAACGCCTTCACCGTATCGTTCTGGATTTGGGGTTCTGTCTAAATGGGGGTCAGTATGCATGAGAAGTCTGGTCTACATATTTATATATGGTCGGCTGGCTTTCACACATGCAACATTCATGGTCTGAGTAGGGTCTGGTGCCCCAATCTCAACAACCTCATAGGCAGGAGACCTGTGACCTGTAAGAACCATGAATTGCAGAAGTGTGAAACTGTCCTAAAGGTCTGGTTTGGGGCCTATATCTTTATTTAGGAGTCATCTTGTATGTATTTATTTTGCACTTTGTTTAAAATGCATAAATTAATTTTAAACAACAGAAGAAAACAGTTTTTCAAGAAACATTTTTTGGCATGTGGAACAGATTATAATACAAGAAATAACAGATACTAATCTTTAGCGTCTAGTGGAGCTTTCATAGCTGTATGTAATTGCGATTATATTATATTATTTCAGATAAACAGAACTTCATACTCCTCCTGTTCTCTCACGATCAGCTAATCTTTTCCATCAACAATCCCTCTGTCCTTTGTGGTTTAGCCGGGCTGAACCTCTATAGAGTTTTTCACCTACGAATAAATATTGCATGCCAAGCCACACCTTATACAACACTCAACAGTTCACGCCTTTCTCCAAAAGGGAAGGAAATTCTACTTAAACACATTAAAGTTCTTGTAACTTTGATGGAGATTTGAAAACAATATTTCTGTCAATATATGTTGTACTAGACACAATGCGGCTGTCACTTACCCTGCTTCTATCGCCGAAGAAGTAGAAGCAGTGTGGACTGAAGATGTGGAAGGCTAAGACAGAAGTGTGGACTGATACTGCAGACAGCGGGGACATAAGTAGTGTGGACTGAAGATGTAGGATGGCAGGGACAGAAGTGTGAACTATTTCTGTTCCTTCCACCCTGCATCTTTAGCCCACACTACATCTGTCCCTGCCACTCTCATCTTTTGGCCACGTTCACACATTCAGTATTTCGTCAGTATTTTATGTCAGTATTTGTAAGTCAAAATCATGAGAGGAACAGAGAATAAGTATAATAGAAACACATCTCCACTTCTGCATTTTTCACCCACTCCTGGTTTTGGCTTACAAATACTGATGTAAAATATTGACCAAATACTGAATATGTGAAAGTAGCCTAAAGATGACTGCGGCAGGGACAGATGTAGTGTGGATTAAAGATGCAGGGTTGTGGGAACAGAAAAAGTGTGGCCTGAAGATGCGGGACAGTGGGGACAAAAAAATTGTGGGCTGAAGATGTACGGCAATTGGGACAGAAGAAGTGTGGACTGGAGATGTGGGGTGGCGAAGACAGAAGAAGTGTGGACTGAAGACGCGGGGTAGTGGGGACAGAAGCAATGTGTCCTGAAGATTTTGGACTGCCAAGATAGAAGTGTAGACAGAAGATGTGGGGTGGCAGAGACAGAAGAAGACGTGGGCTGGAGGGAACAGAAAAAATGTGGGGTAAAGTGAACAGAAAATGTGTGGACTGAAGATGTGGGACAGCAGGGCCAAAAAAAATTGTGGATTGAAAATGTCCGGTGATAGGGACAGAAGAAGTGTGGACTGGAGAAGTGGGGTGGCGAAGACAGAAGTGTGGACTGAAGACATGGGGTGGAGGGAACAGAAAAAATGTGGGGTGAAGTGAACAGAAAATGTGTGGACTGAAGATGCGGGATAGCGGGGACAAAAAAAATTGTGGATTGAAAATGTCCGGCGATAGGGACAGAAGAAGTGTGGACTGGAGATGTGGGGTGGCGAAGACAGAAGAAGTGTGGACTGAAGACGCGGGGTAGTGGGGACAGAAGCAATGTGTCCTGAAGATTTTGGACGGCCAAGATAGAAGTGTAGACAGAAGATGTGGGGTGGCAGAGACTGAAGAAGACGTGGGCTGGAGGGAACAGAAAAAATGTGGGGTAAAGTGAACAGAAAATGTGTGGACTGAAGATGCGGGACAGCGGGGACAAAAAAAATTGTGGATTGAAAATGTCCGGCGATAGGGACAGAAGAAGTGTTGACTGGAGATGTGGGGTGGCGAAGACGGAAGAAGTGTGGACTGAAGACGCGGGGTAGAGGGGACAGAAGCAATGTGTCCTGAAGATTTTGGACGGCCAAGATAGAAGTGTAGACAGAAGATGTGGGGTGGCGGAGACAGAAGAAGTATGGACTGACGATCGGAAGTGGTGGGGACAGAAGCAGTGTGGACTGAAGATTTTGGACAGCCGAGACAGAAGTGTGGACAGAAGATGTGGGGAGGTGGAGACAGAAGTGTGGACTGAAGACCCGGGGGGTGGTGGGCTGAAGACCCGAAGTGGTGGGGACAGAAGCGGTGTGGTCTGAAGATTTTGGATGGCCGAGACAGAAGAGTGGACAGAAGATGTGGGGAGGTGGAGACAGAAGAACAGAAGAAGTATGGACTGAAGACCCGGGGTGTGGTGGACACAAGCAGTGTGTACTGAATATTTTAGACGGCAGAGACAGAAGAAGTGTGGACTGAGGACTGAAGATGCAGGGCGGTGGGGACAGCAGTAATGTGGACTGAAGTGTGGACTGAAGATGCACAGGGGTGGGGACAGAAGAAGCATGGACGGATGATACAGGGCGGCATGATAGAAGCTGTTGTCAGTTCTCAATCACTGCTACTAAAACAGGACATCGTGCAGGGGACGGTGGTGAGAGAAGCTGTGGCAAGTGAAGGTGGGGCTGTCCATGATGACGCTTTGTTTCAGGTCAGAAAAGGAAGGCGTGGGAGTGACAGCAGCCCTGGTCCCCTAATGACAATCCTGGAATACTTAGGGAGAGACTCAAATAGTCATCGGAAGTGAAAAAAAAAAGCACCGACAGAAAGTTAAGGAGAGAAGGGCAGGGAAGTTTTAGCTGAAGTACGGTATATTAGAAAAACGGTGAGATTATTAAATTAAACAGACATTCAGTATGAAATTCACTGCTAGTTTCGGACAACCCCTTTAACAGAGTGATAAAATCTAATAGTACAGGACATATTGGTAATTGACAACAATATTTTTTTTTAACATTTATTGCCTTTGATAAGTGTTTATATAAAACCAAAAAATCCCAATGGAACAAAATGCAAAACTATTTCTTAGTCGCACCACTATTAGCCCTGTTACCCCATAAACAAGGACACAGAACTGGTTAATGCTGAAAAGGAAAAATATTTGCTAGGACAATTTAACACCTTGTAGCTAATGTTGGCTGTAAGGTTTCTGGCAAGAGGTTTTTCCACACAAGCAATTGGGGGGTTTAAGAATATTATAAAAAGAACATAAATGATATAACTACGCACAAAAATGTTTTTGGAATCCACGTCCTTTATATCTTGATTGGCAACTAAGTGAACTTTTACAATAGCAACAGGATTATAACTCCAGGATCTGATTTAAAAAAAAAAAAAAAAAAAAAAAGATGTGAGGAATTACTGCTTAAGAGTTTTTCCACCATAAACTAATGGAATTTCACATAGATTTCCATTAATATCTGATCAGAGGAGGTTCAAACTGTGGACAATACTGAACTTAAAGTGAACCTGTCAGCAGTTTTGGCCAATATAAGATATGGGCATCACCTTTCAGGGCTGATATACAGCATTCTACAATGCATACTATAATGCTGTATATCTGCCCCCAACCCGACCTGGAAGAGAAGAAAAATAACTTTTATTATACTCACCTGCGGGCCGGTGCGATCCGAGGGGTGTCACTCTTCTTGGTGCGGCACCTCCCATGTTCTTGCGATGCTGCCCTCTTTATTGTTTCGTGGGGATGAGGCGTTCCTGCATCATCCACACAGTCTCCTCTGCACCGCGCTCCGGCGCAGACGTACTTTTCTGTCCTGTTGAGGGCAGAGCAAAGTACTGCAGTGCGCAGGTGCCAGGGCTCTTTGATCTTTTCTCACACCTGCGCACTGCAGTACTTTGCTCTGCCCTCAACAGGACAGAAAAGTAGGTCTGCGCTGGAGCGCGATGCCGAGGAGACTATGTGGATGCATCATCCACACGAAGCAAGCAGGAGGACGGGATTGTAAGAAGACAGGAGGCGCCAGACCAAGACCAGCGACATACCTCGGACCTGTACCGCCCCTAGGTGAGTATAATAAAAGTTATTTTTTTTCTCTTGCAGATCGAGTTACCGTCTTATGTACAGCATTATAGAATGCTATATATCAGACCCGAAAGGTGATGGCCGAAACTTATATCGGCCAAAACTGATGACAGGTTCACATTAATTATATTTTTCTTTATGTACAATTAAATAGCTACTATAATACTACCTCTCATGTACAAGAATATACCCACTATACTACAGCCCCCCAAGTACAAGAATATAGTTACTATAATACTGCCTCCTATGTACAAGAATATACGTAGCTACTATAATACTGCCCCTATGTACAAGAATATAACTACTATAATACTGCTCCTATGTACAAGAATATAACTACTATAATACTGCCCCTATATACAAGAATATAACTACTATAATACTGCCCCTATATACAAGAATTTAACTACTATAATACTGCTCCTATATACAAGAATATAACTACTATAATACTGCCCCTATATACAAGAATATAACTACTATAATACTGCCCCTATATACAAGAATTTAACTACTATAATACTGCTCCTATATACAAGAATATAACTACTATAATACTGATCCTGTATATAAGAATATAACTACTATAATACTGCCTCCTATGTACAAGAATATAACTACTATAATACTACCTCCTATATACAAGAATATAACTACTATAATACTGCCTCCTATGTACAAGAATATATCTATTATAATACTACTACTATGTACAAAAATATAACTAATAGAACATTGCCACCTATGTACAAGATTATAACTACTAAACTACTGCCCCTATGTTCAAGAATATAACTACTATAATACTGCTTCCTATGTACAAGAATATAACTACTATAATACTGCCCCCTATGTACAAGAATATAACTACTATAATACTGCCCCATATGTACAAGACTATACCGACTATAATACTGCCCCTATGTGCAAGAATATAACTACTATAATACTGCTTCCTATGTACAAGAATATAACTACTATAATACTGCCCCATATGTACAAGACTATACCGACTATAATACTGCCCCTATGTACAAGAATATAACTACTATAATACTGCCCCATATGTACAAGACTATACCGACTATAATACTGCCCCTATGTACAAGATATAACTACTATAATACTGCCCCATATGTACAAGAATATACCTACTATAATACTGCTCCTATGTACAAGAATATAACTACTATAATACTGCTCCTATGTGCAAGAATATAACTACTATAATACTGCTCCTATGTACAAGAATATAACTACTATAATACTGCTTCCTATGTACAAGAACATAACTACTATAATATTGCCCCATATGTACAAGACTATACCTACTATAATACTGATCCTATGTACAAGAATATAACTACTATAATACTGCTCCTATGTACAAGAATATAACTACTATAATACTGCCCCATATGTACAAGAATATAACTACTATAATACTGCTTCCTATGTACAAGAACATAACTACTATAATACTGCTTCCTATGTACAAGAATATAACTACTATAATACTGTCGCCTATGTACAAGAATATAACTACTATAATACAATTCCCTATGTATAAGAATATAACTACCATAATACTGTCCCTATGTACAAGAATATAACTACAATAATACTGCCGCAATGTACAAGAATATAACTACTATAATACTGCCTCTTATGTACCCACCTCTTCAGGAAAGCTTACAGCCTGCAATGACCCCGCTGCCTCCTCACGACTATCAGAGCTACCGCCTCACCAACACCAGAGCTGCTGCAACTCCCTAACCTACTGTCTCCTTCCCCACCACCCTGTAGAATGTAAGCCCGCATGGGCAGGGTCCTCTCCCCTCTGTATCAGTCTGTGATTGTTAGTTTGTTTACTGTAAGTGATATCTGTAATTTGTATGTAACCCCGTCTCATGTGCAGCACCATGGAATCAAGGGTGCAATAAAAATTAATAATAATAATAATGTACAAGAACAGAGCTAATATACAGTAATACTACCTCCCTTGTACAAGAATATAACTACTATAATACTGCCCCAATGTACATGAATATAACTACTATAATACTGCCTCTATGTACAAGAATATAACTGCAAATTTACCCCATGTACTATATATCTACTATAATATCTTTTGGTCTATTTCACTTTCTCAGGCAGGACCTATTTAAGTGATTTCTTGAGTGAGAATAGGTGTGGCAGTAATCAGGCCTTGGTGTGGCTAAGGAATTTGAACTCAGCTTCCAAAGATTTGATAAACCACAGTTAATTTAAGTTTTCCGGGGTGAGGGGGGGGGGCAATCTCTTTTTCACACAGCATCTCTCTGCTTGGAGGACCATTCATGTCCTGTATCCTACAGTCAACCCATTGATACAGGTGCTTGACACAAAATTAGAATATCATCAAAAAGTTAATTGATTTCAGTTCTTCAATATAAAAAGTGAGACTCATATTACTGTATATATAGAGTCATTACACACAGAGTTATCTATTTCACGTGTTTATTTCTGTTAATGTTGATGATTTTGGCTTACAGCCAATGAAAACCCAAAAGTCATTATCTCAGTAAATTAGAATAATTAACAAAAAACATCTGCAAAGACTTCCTAAGCATTTAAAAAGGTCCCTTAGTCTGTTTCAGTGGGCTCCACAATCATGGGGAAGACTGCTGACTTGACAGATGTCCAGAAGGCAGTCATTGACACACCACAAGGAGGGTAAGCCACAAAAGGTCATTGCTAAAGAAACAGGCCATTCACAGAGTGCTGTATCCAAGCATATTAATGGAAAGTTGAGTGGAAGGAAAAAGTGTGGTAGAAAAAGGTGCACAAGCAACCGGGATAACAGCAGCCTTGAAAGGATTGTTAAGAAAAGGCAATTCAAAACTTTGGGAGAGATTCACAAGGAGTGGACTGCTGCTGGAGTCATTGCTTCAAGAGCCACCACACACAGACGTATCCAGGACATGGGCTACAAGTGTCACATTCCTCGTGTCAAGCCCCTCATGACCAATAGACAACGCCAGAAGCGTCTTACCTGGGCCAAGGAGAAAAAGAACTGGACTGTGCTCAGTGGTCCAAGGTGTTGTTTTCAGATGAAAGTAAATTCTGAATTTAATTTGGAAATCAAGGTCCCAGAGTCTGGAGGAAGAGTGGAGGCGACAATACAAGCTGCTTGAGGTCTAGTGTAAAGTTTCCACAATCAGTGATGGTTTCGGGAGCCATGTCACCTGCTGGTGTAGGTCCACTGTGTTTTATCAAGACCAAAGTCAGTGCAGCCGTCTACCAGGAAATTTTAGAGCACTTCATGCTTCCCTCTGCCGACAAGCTTTTTAGAGATGGAAATTTAATTCTCCAGCAGGACTTGGCACCTGTCCACACTGCCAAAACTACCAATACCAGGTTTACAAACAACGGTATCACTGTGCTTGATTGGCAGCAAACTCACCTGACCTTAACCCCATAGAGAATCTATGGTGTATTGTCAAGAGGAAGATGAGAGACACCAGACCCCACAATGCAGACGAGCTGAAGGCTGCTATCAAAGCAACCTGGGCTTCCATAACCCCTCAGCAGTGCCACAGGCTGATCGCCTCCATGCCACGCCGCATTGATGCAGTAATTGATGCAAAAGGAGCCCCGACCAAGTATTCAGTGCACTTACTGAACATTCCCTTCAGTAGGCCAACATTTCGGATTCTAAAATCATTTTTCAAGCTGGTGTTATAAAGTATTCTAATTTACTGAGATAATGACTTTTGGGTTTTCTTTGACTGTAAGCCATAATCATCAACATTAACAAAATTAAACAAGTGAAATAGATCACTGTGTGTAATGACTCTATATAATATATGAGATTCACTTTTGTATTGAAGAACTGAAATAAATTAACTTTTTGATGATATTCTAATTTTGTGAGATGCACCTGTATATGAATGGACACCGTGTAAAGCTTCTTTTCCCCATTGGTGGCGCTATTAGAAAGTTGAACACTTGTCACCAGGATTCCCCAAAGGACACAGCCGTTTGTGGGCCCTAACAAGAAGGACACATTTGGATCAGGATATTGTCAAGGGAGTTTTCTAAAAGAGATTGTATAAAGTGGAGAACGCCTTTAAAAGTTTCTCCATTTGCTATCGGCGCCTAAATCCTGTTGCAAGAAAATGAAATGAACAGAAGTAACGATGGCGATATTGGTTGTCAAAAAACTTTTTTTTTTAGAAGCTGATAAGAAATGGATAAGCCAAACTAGGCAAAAGATGACAAATAGTGGGATGGAGCTGGAAGACTGTGCATGCTTAGTGTAGTTGTATTCCCAGGAAATGTGTGGGGTGAGGATGAATTCTGCCTGTCCTCTTAAAACTTCCTATGAATTGACTCAGCTGGTTTGAATAACAAAAATGTAAAAAAAAAAGAAAAAAGAAAAAAAAAAGTGTGGGAATCTTTCGGCTCTGTATACATTATAAATGTATCAGGAAGATTTAGTGCCAGGCAATGAGGCTCAAAATGCACAATTCTGGCGGGTGGAGGGGGTTGGTTGTGTTTATTTTAACTTGCATCTGTTGAAATCCTCAGGCTGAAAAAACGGCATTAAATGTCAGGGTTTGCTGCGGCCATCGATCATATTATGTGGTAGTGGATTAAGCAACGAGAAGCTACTAGAAATCAACTTTAAGTGGAGTTGTCACCTTAATGCAGCGGGGAAGACGTCACGCAGACCCAAGAAAAACAACATGAGACAGTCAAGATGTTGATGTGATCGTTTTTTGTTTTTCACCCACTACAATACTGTGCCAAAATAGGAGAGCAAGTGGAGTAGATACTGTCCTATTCCTCAAGGGTGCCTCCGATCCTGGTTGTTTCACCTCTTAGATTCCAAAGTCAATGTCCACAATGCCCAAGTGGTTTAACAGAAGAAGAGGTCGTCACACATCGCACATGAGCTGCCAACTCTCCCGAAATGTCCAGGAGGCTAACCGGAAGAGTTAGCAAAACAACTGGTGCCAAAACTTTCCAAAACCTCTGAAAATAAAACCCTGCTCTTCCAGAGAAGAAGAAACGAGAAGAAAACAGGACACGGAAGAGTGTGGTTGGAAAAGTAGTGTAGTCATTGAAAGATATTTCATCTTTTGGCTTTAGCAGTCAAAACCCTCCAGGACAAGCATCACCAAAAGTAGGCAAGTCTGGTCCAATCAAATTCTTCAGGGTGGAAGGAACTGAAGGAGTTTTTCACTGCTCACTGAAATGGAGACAGCACCCATGATCACTGTAGCCAATCAATGAGCTCAGGAGATGTGCCGAGGTAGGCGATTGGCTACCGCAGAGATGTGTGCTGTTGACTTGACTTCACTACTACAATGATAACACTGAGACCCAAGCAATGGCGGAGAGCTGGTACCTAAACCAGAAAGGGTAAGCACTTGCTATGTTTCTTACTTTCGATACTCTATAGCATTTGAGGGGTCCTTTTTCCTGAGAGTGGAAAACCCCTTTAACATTGGTCAAGCAACAGCTCGAAGCCATCTATCATTCAAGCATGTTTTCTTTGATGACCTCCATTCCACAGCCATGCCCAAATGGTGCTTTGATAAGATCCCGGTCTGGTTCTGTCTAATCTCTATTCATAAAGGATTACTACTTGCATCTTCTAAGGATCCAGATCTAATTGATTCCTTGATGTGTTTCTTACCTTGAGTGCACATGGAGAAAAAAAGGAATGGATATGTAACATTTTTACCTGTTTTGCTAACATGTCTGACATTCCCTTTTACCGCTCTGGCTTCCATGAAATGCTCCCTTGAGAAGATTACTCAGAAATCTTGATGTGTCCTTCAAGTAATAGTCAATGTGGTGCCTCTCACCACATTGGTGGGATGGTGTTCAGTCCAGCAATCGGGTGTGACATGGGATGACATTTTCTATAAACACTTCCGGACATAGATTACAACAATTTTTTTTTTTAAAAAGACTAAAAATATTGATTCTGAGTAATAACCATTTCCGTAGCCTATCGGCGGGCGTTACTGTCATCACTCTTCACAATCTGCCTTCCCGTCCTTGGGTTTTTATGGCCTTCAATAAAAGTCTCTTTCAGTAATTTAAAGTATTAGAGAAAAAAATAGGTTTCCTCAACAGGAAATACTGTATCAGGCAAAGGGAAGTTGCCTTCCTGTTTTCACGACAAGAGTGGGATTTCGCGGCTTACACAGTGTTGGCGTTAATGGCTGCCTGCTATTTATTTCCATAGTGGATCGCCATCTCGGTAAGGCACAAAACACTCTGGTGGTGCTGTCTACCGTCTGAGAGATGCAATACGGTCAGAAGACCTCGAAGTTTATGCAGATTACACTTAAGGCCCCCACATACTAACGTCAGCCGAACTCACCAATGTCTATGGCTTTTGCAAAACGTCTAAATTATATGGAGACCCTAGAGAGATGATATTGGGTGAGAAAAGTCCGATTTCAGATTGCTGATCCTTTGAACTGTAAAAGAAAAGCCACCGCCAGAGATGTGTGACAGCATCTCTCTCAGAGATTACAGGAGCACTCGGCAGAGTGAATGCTCCTGTGTATGGAGGAGAAAGCAATCTAAGGTACATGGGGGTATCAAACAACATGAAGCAATCTTACTTATCATGGGATTGCCTACGCATGGTCTTACAAAACCTGTGCTAGATGGATCACTGACTTGTACCTTGGGTCAATAGGAAATTAACACCTTTCAAGTGAATGGGACCGAGCTACAATACCAACCTACGGCCTGCCATGTTTTGTTATTATCTCATATAAGTTTTTATCTGCATAAGGACCATTTTGGACTTTCAAGACCAACCATTTTTTTTCTACTCTGTATTCCAAGAGCCACAACTTTTGTTTTGGTTTTGTCAACATAGTCATTGAATTGCTAGTCTTTGTATATGTATGTATACTGCATTTTATGATTTTTTTTTTATTATTATCAATTTATTTAGGTTTTGTTTTTATGGCGTTCACCATGCAGGTTAAGGGACATGTTCACTTTTTTTTTTGACAGTAGTATTTCAGTGAAGTTTTTATACTTTTGCACAATAAAAAATAATAAATATAAACAAGCAGACAACAAAAAAATGGATTTTGGGTGGCCATCATTGAAGAACCACAACTTCAGAACTTATTTTTTGTTGGATGAATTGACCTTTTAGTTTTTACTTCAAGAGGCTGTATAAAAAAATAAAATAAATAATAAAATGAATAATGTGCCCATTATTTTTTATACTTTTATGGCGCACCGCTCTATAGTTTGTAATATTGTAAAATTTGGGACTATATGGGCATGATGATACCAATAGTGTAATTTTACTTTTTTGTTTTCAACATAAAGCTTTGTTAATATTAAAAAAAAAAAGTTTAGTGTTTCTTTTTTTTCCCCTTTTTTTATATTTTTAAATGTTTTGTGAAACTTTTTTTTTCAGATTTTTTTAGTCCCACTCTTGATCAGTATTTGCAGCACTAGAGTCCTGGGTTCAAATCCCATCAAGGACAACATCTTCAAGGAGTTTGTATGTTCTCCCCGTGTTTGCGTGGGTTTCCGCTGGGTTCTCCGGTTTCCTCCCACATTCCAGAGACATACAGATAGGGAATGTAGATTGTGAGCCCTAATGGGGACAGAGATGATAATGCCTGTAAAGCGCTGTGGAATTAATGGCACTATATAAGTGAGTAAAATAAGTAATACATAGTAACATAAGAGTAAATTCTACTTCTTGTCCAGTTTAATAAACCCATTTTCACATACCCCGTAATTGAATTCTGAGTTGATAAGGGGTCTGGGGGACCTCTGTTTAGGATCTTTGGTCACAAAGAGCGCCTTTCACTCTGGAGGACCCGTCTTATCCTGCACTCCAATGGTAACCTATTGATTTTAATGGGGATTGTGTAATTCTTCATTTCACCTGTGGTGGCGCTGCAGAGAAATCAAACACTTACGGCTAGGGGGTCTCCGTAAGAAGACACTGTTTTACAAGATATCTTAAAATCTTTATGTCTGCATTGAGTAATAGGGAACTGAAAAAATGTCTATTAAAATGTATATTATTGCTCGCAAAGTACTGTAACATACACCAAAAAGTTATAGCCCCCTCGCTTCGACCAGTTAATCTTCCTGGGAACACACTGATTTTTGCTCATCCCTTGAGAAGGACGACTTGTCACTACTCCAAGGGGCACCAAGTCTTAGGTTTAATGGTTCTCATTAGTCATCTCACAGAAGTAGCTGGCCCGCTATGGGAGGCGAGGGGGGGGGGAGGCTGTATCCACTTTCGACTAAAAAATAAAAAAGAGGGGGAATGTGGGAACGTTCAACTAAGGTTTGCCACATCAGCAATCTCGTCACTATTTTGGAAACTTTCAACCGCATCTTAGTGAAAATCAAAGAAAAAAAATCATTAGTCATTTTTAATACTTTTTTTTTTTTTTAAGCTTTTTTGTTAACATGTGCTGATGCTAGAGAGGATATGAAGGCCGACAACCTTGATTCATGAAAATAAATCAAGACCGGAGGCTGGAAGAGTTTCAGAGAGTTTCTTACATCCAGCTGCTGATTATATGCAAAGGGCTGGGAATATCCTCACATTGCCCCAGTAGAGATCTTACATGGTACACAGTCAGTCTATGTACTGCTGCATCTTCTGTAGATGACCAGTAGTTAATCAGACTAGAACTAGAAAGCGGTCTTTATGGATTGTGGCTGTCAGAATAGCGGTAGTCTTTAAATAAATGGAGAAGAAAACACAGCCTAAACAGTATGAAACACAACCTAAACAGTATGAAACACAACCTAAACAGTCAAGATCGGTGCTATAGCCATGGCACCCAAGTGTCAGAGTGGGTCAAGAGGAATATTTAAGGATGACGATTTAGATACTATCTTTACGTGTTAAGCGCCTTTTCCCAAATGTTATCTTACGGAAAGTTATTTGGTTTGACCAGGGCATGGGTGACAAATTGGGGCTTTTGACACTTTTCCAAGAACCATTACTACGAGTGAAGATCTCTTTGCAAGGCCACATTGGAAATTGTGCCACTTTGGAGTTTGGAGGAGGTGCTGTAGCCATTCTACAAGAAAGCGATAGGTGCTAGGACAAAGTCAGAGGGTAAGTGCCCTATTTATGGGATGGAGTCCAGGCTGGTCAGAGAACAATGAGGCAGCAGAGAGCTGAAGATGTGTAAGACTGAGGAAGAGACAGAAGGAGCCAGATACCATTATCCACCAGCCTTTTTGAAGGCATATGTTGTCTTTGCCGGGCGGGTAGAGGTATGACAGAGGAGGACCTGACAGTTCTAAAGAAGGTGCTTGGACTCCAAACACAGATTAAACACCGTTCTTCACTGATTGGCTGATGGTAGAAGACTGAAAACCCTCCATTCAAGAAAACTGGACACAAAGACCAAAAAGAGATGGAAAAACAGACCAGCACACTAATGAAAAAGACAGGAAAAAAAATCACTGTCATGTGAATAAGTAAGGCTACAGAATGTGTCTCCCTGAGTTTGACCACCAAGTGTTGTCCCTCATAATGATTGTAACCATTAAGGACTTTTGTTTAAACGCTGCACTTCCCGTTTGTGGATTTTTTTTTTTTTACGCCAGAGTGCCAGCCCATTTCTTACACAACTAAAGAATTATCTACAGCACCACCGGCTTAGGAATGGAGATCTGTTCAGTTATTTTTTGTTGATCTTCCAGGGATACAGGAATTAGGAGGATGAAAATTAGAAGATTTTGCCCAGATTGTTGCAGAATCATCTAATCTGATAAATTGGGATTCTAGGTATTCATAGGTGTAATGCTAGGGGGGACCTAAGTTAGAGAGTGGACCCTCTGGATCGCGGATCCGGAGCCCCAGGGTCGAGCACACCAGGTGAAGACCGACCCCTATACAGGGATCGTTTGGGGCAGGACCACAGAGGACGGAGGCGCGACAGCCGGAACCAAGAGGGACGGCTCCACGGACAGAAGGAGGGGGAAGGCAATGGTACGTAGAAGGAGCAGGGACCAGAGGAACAGGACAGAACCAATACGGAAGGCAGGCACGTGGGAAGACCTAGGCGGGCAGAAGGCGGAGGAAGGCACCGGGGATGGAGGACAGTGCGCAGGCAGGCTGGGAGGAAGGAAGCAGGAGACAGGGAGAATCAGGCGGAACGCGGATTAGCTACAGTAGAACTGTAGAGGCCAGAAGGTGCAGGAAAACTACACGATCATCAGGCGTCCTCCTAACTGCGAGGACGCCTGAAGTACAGCAAGCCCAGGATGTGCGTCACCCAAACCCGCCCTTCGGCGCCGCCCATCGCAGGGGAGACCAAGCCCGCCTCTCAGCGCCGCCCACTATGGGAGAGAGAGGGAAGACGGCGGCGAGCGCGAACCAGGGGGCGGGAAGCAGGAGCCGACGTGAAGGGGAATTGACGGCGGGCGCGTGGCCGGGCGGGAGCGCGCAGGTGAGGGGATGCCGCAGCGGCCGCCGCAGGAAAAGGGGCATCGGCGGGCATAACCGCCGATGTCACAATAGGCAAGTTTGGTGCTTCTATATAATTTCTGGTTGAGTAAAATTTGTCCTGGAAAACCTTTTATTTTCTCAGAATCGGACCCCCTTCACAGACTGGATATCTGACATACATTTCTCAATGGATATCAGTGTTAAAGGCGCTGTTGCGTATCGAAAAAGTTTTCCCATACGCTTAATAAGCCGTAAAAAAAACAAAACAGAAAAATATTCTTAACTCACCCTACCCTGGTCCAATGCTGTGTCTCCGGCGCTGCCTTAGTCTGTGTTTGGCTGCAACAATGATGTCACATTGACACTGCTGTAGCCAATCACTGATCTCAGAGGCTTGTGCTATCTAGATTAGCAGAGCTGCTGAGCGCAGTCATTGGCAGCAGTGCTATTGATGTGCTGTCATCATTGCAGCCAAACAAAAGAGACCAGGGGAATGGTAGAGACTGTACTCCCCGGACAAAAGAAACTAGACAATGTCTAGAACCATGGTGATAAATGATTACACCAGTATTAGGGGTGAAGTGGTGGAGCAGGGGAAGCAGGTGGTCCTCAATGGGACTTTCTGTAGCCCCTGGTTTCTCTTATCCATTTAGGAAGTGTAAGGAGTACTTGGTGCTTTGTACTGTCTCTCTACAGAAATATACCACCTACATACCCCCCAATTAACATCGAGAGCAAGGGTCCTAAATTTCGATCATGCCAACACTCGGTAACCTGTCTATTGCAAACTGAAGAGACATGACATTAAAGTGATTGTCCATTCTGTCAAGTCTGCATTTACCCTATGTGGCATAGTCCACACTGTCAGGATTGTTTAGTGTCGGTGTCAGGAGCTGGCAGTCATGTGATCTCAAGTATGAGATTAATATACCTCTGGCCACATTTCGACTACCTATGTCCGGCATCGCACAATTCATTTCTATTGAGCAAGGTCTATTAGGCTTGTGGTCGCATTAAGTAAATTGCATACTTGTGGTCACAAGCCCCCTGGCACCGACACCGGAGAATCCTAACAGTGCACACACTGTGTGCTGTGAGGATTCACAAGTCTGCAGCCACATTCCATGACTGCAGACTTGATCTCCGAGCCTGGACAACCATTTTAAATGCAACATCTTAGAACCTAAAAACGTGCTGAAGTGACTGCTCTTTCAGTAGACAATGAGGAATTAGTACAAGATCTCTGGATCTAAAGTACTGCTTAAAAAAACAACTACTAAATGTCAGAAGCTGACAACTGCAAACCAGAGGATGCAATACCATTTGGGGCCACTGCACAATGAACGGAGCTGTGCCACTTCCAATGCGCCTTTGATCAGTGCAGATGCCAGGAATTGGCTATTAACCTCTCTGATATTGATGTCTTAGGCTAGTTTTACACTAGCGTTCTTGGGCGCAGCGCAGGGCCGCCACTAAGCCCCGCCCCCGGCCACGCCCCTCCATTCAGTTCCTCCTCTGATCGCATGAGGCTGCATGCGATCAACGTATCCTATATTTAGCGTTGGATACGCTGATCGTGCGCTGACCGTGCACTCGCCCTTTTGGCGCTGCGCCCAGCTCACAAAAACGCGCTGTGTTGCATTTTTGTGCTCTGAGCACAGTGCCAAAAGGGCGCAGCACCAGCAAAATCAGACCAACGCAAGGTCAGCGCACGATCAGCATATCCAACGCTAAATATAGGGTACGCTGATCGCATGCAGCCTCATGCAATCAGAGGAGGAACTGACCGGAGGGGGCGCTGCCGGGGGCGGGCCTTAGTGGCAGCCCTGTGCTGCGCCCAAGAACGCTAGTGTGAAACTAGCCTTATGGCTCGTACTCATTTGTGTATAAATCGGACCAGTGCAATCTGATAAAAACAAAATCGTATTGCACTCTGACGAATGTTATCCACGGATTCAGTGTTCATCTGCGATTTTTTTCTCAGCTTGGATAGGCAAGTAGTCGAATATACTGGAGGAGACTCGTCAATGCAATTCAATGAGTGTGAGAATAAAAAAAATTGCACAACACGTCTGATTTTTACTCACACATCTCATAAGAAACCCGACATTTAATCAGCCAGTTACAGTAAATTCATAGTGTGAACAGTCACAATATAATAGATTGAAGATGTCAGTGATATACAGTACATTGGGTATAGAAAGTATTTAGACCCCTTTAAATTTGTCACCGCTTCATTGCAGCCATTTGATAAATTCAAAAGAGTTCATTTTTTTTCTCATTAATGTACACTCTGCACCCCATCTTGACTGAAAAAAAAAACACAGAAATGTAGAAATTTTTGTAAATTAAAAAAGAAAAAACGAAATATCCCTTTGCTCAGACACTCATATTTAAGTCACATGCTGTCCATTTCCTTGTGATCCTCCTTGAGATGGTTCTACTCATATTTGCAAAAATTTCTACATTTCTGGGTTTTTTTGTTGTGAGTTCATTTTTCCCTTCACTATTGAGGTCTGATGAACTCCCTCCTCTGGTGAAGGAAGGTAGTGAGGCTGAATAGCAAACACCTGGGCAGCTAGATGATGACTGGGTGGCTGGAATTGAGGACTGAATATAAGGCTGCCGACGCCCTTCTTCCTGGCTGGTGATTTTCCCGCTGGATTCTTGGAGACCAGTTTTTCTGCTCTGCTTTGTACTCTTCAGTTTTGTTTTTGTTTTGCCTTGTTTTTTGGGAGTTCTGCCATCCCCAGCCGGGGGTGAGCTTAATTCCATTTTTGTCTCTGATCTGTTGATCTTTTGCTCTGTCTTCAGAATATACCTGAGTGCTGATATAGTCTTTTGAAGCCTAGCGACTTCAGGGCCTGTTTTTCCTATCAGTCGGTTGGCTCATTTTGATAGGGTTTTTGCGGATGGCAGACAGCAGCTTTCCTATCCTGTCCTATGTAGTTAGCTTGGGCCCCATAATTTGCTCAACCTATCTTTCTATCTGTGTTAGTGTTTTCATCTTGCTTCACCGTCATTATATGTTGGGGGCTGCCTATTGCTTTGGGGTATGCTCTGGGGCAGTTTTTCCCCTTTCTGTCTTTAGGCTATGTAGTTCTCCGGCTGTGATCGAGGGGTCTAGGGCACCGTAGGAACCCCCCACGGCTACTGCTAGTTGTTGTGGATAGGTTCAGGGGTCTGCAATCCGATAGCTGCCAACCTCTCTGGTTTTTCTGGACTTAGCTGGTGTTTTGTTTTTTCCTCCTTCGGTGACTCATCATAACAGTTTTTCTTCCATCAAGATAGGGTGCAGAGTGTACATTAATGAGGAAAAAAATGAACTTTTTTGAATTTACCAAATGGCTGCAATGAAACAAAGAGTGAAAAATTGAAAGGGGTCCGAATACTTTCCGTACCCACTGTATATAATTAGTGCAGTGCATGTGTAGTTTACAGTACATGTATTTAGCTAACATAAAATTAAAAGAAAAAAATGGCGTGGGGTCCCCCTTAACTTTAATAACCAGCTGAGGGAAAGCAGACAGCTGGGGGCTGGTGATATTATTCTGGTAATAAACATGGATCTTCCCAGCCTATTAATATTAGCTCACAGCCTTCTGCTTAGCCTTTACTGGATATTAATAGTGGAGGACCCCGCCAAAAAAGACATGGGGTCCTCTGCTTTTTCTAACAACCAGTAAAGGCTAAGCAGACAGCTGGTGCCTGATATTAGTAGGCTGGTAAGGGGCCATGTATATTGGCCCCCTTACAAACTAATAACACCAGCCTTCAGCCTCCCTTCTGGTGCTTAACCTCGGCTCTTTCCGATTGCCCTGGTGCTTTGGCAATGAGGGTAATGGGTTTTGGACTTAATGTCAGCTTTGTAATGTCCACACATTCCTAACCCTGTAGTCAAAAGAAAGAAATATACAAAGAGAAAAGTCCTTGAAATGTAAAAAGCACTCCCAGACCCTCTTTTACATGTTTAATACCAATAAAAGATAAAATAATCCCAAGGGATCTGCCATAAATCCATAAAAAGGAGGTCCCGCAATTATCCCTGACTCTAAAACATCCATAAGCTGTGCTGAGCGGTGACATCAGTTATGTGACCGCTCAGCGCGGATGCTGGAACACCCTGAAAGTAGCATGTGAATCCGGCTGCTGTGGAGAGCGGTGACATCAGTAAGTTATCGCAGTTCACAGCCGACGAACTGTGGTAACTTTAAAGACGTCACCATGCTCAGCGTGTGAACTTACCACAGGTTCTCACTACAGCTGTGAAATGCAATAACTGATGTCACTGCTCATCACAGCAGCCGGATTCATATGCTACTGTCACTGTGAACTGCACTTCTTTTTTTTTCAGGTCATCCCTTTTTAATAACCAGTAAAGGCTATGCAGACAGCTGTTAGCTGTTATTAATAGGCTGGGAAGATCCATGGATAGTGGCCCCTTCCCAGAATAATAACACCTGCCCCCAGCTGTCTGAATTCCCTCAGCTGGTTATTAAAAATAAGGGGGACTCCACACCATTTTTAATTATTTAATAAGTTTAAAAGGCCAAACACCCTTCAGTGCCACATGAAAGGCACTAAAGGGTGCATATTTATTATATTTAGGGGCTTGTGACATTAAATATCTACAGGATAGCTATACTATTTATTCTGGACGATCCCTTTAACTAATCAGAAAAGGCGTCAGCATCCGGCACACCTGGGCAAGAGCAGGGGCCTTGAGCAGGCGGGGGACCCACTCGCTGTGGGATACCGGCGCGCTATAGGGGCAAAGTGCTGGCGCCTGCAAGTGGGGCCCCCGCTTGCTCCAGGCCTTGGCACTTGTGATACTTACCTCTCCTTGTTCCAGTGCTGCAGCGTCTTCCACGTCCTCTAGCTGTGACGTTCAGGTCAGAGGGAGCGATGACGTGACTTGTATGCGCCCTCTGCCTGAACAGTCACAGTGCAGAGAGCCAGAAGATGCCGACTGTGAGGAGTCCAGAGCAGAGCAGTGGCCAGCGATGAGAGGTGAGCATTACATTTTTTTATGCTTTGTGCATTTTATGTGGACTATCAGAAGGGGTCCATTATATATGGAGCATCTTATGGGGCCAATTCTATATGGAGCATCTTATGGGGCCAATTCTATATGGGGCATCTTATGGAACCAATTCTATATGGAGCAATATATGGGGCCGCTCATTATACTGTATGGAGAATTATATGGGGCTCATTATATTGTATGTAGCAATATATGGGGCTAGTTTCCAAGAGAAAAAGGTCGCACTCAGCGGGATAATGATGACCCGTGGAAGCGCTCGAGTAGCGTGAAACAGCCGTAGTCAGCCATTTGACACACTCTCCTTCACATCTCCGACGTGACATGTAATTCATTGTCAATAAACATTCATCATTATCCCGCTGAGTGCGACCTTTTTCTCTTGGAAACTACATTCGTCTTGCTACGAGGTCAAGCACCCGGGAGTCCTGGATGTGAGCTCTCCGCCTGCTGCCAGCCACGGACCTTAGCACGGTAACAGCGGTGCCGTCCGCTTTCTTGCATTGACTTCATTAATATATGGGGCTCATTATACTGCATGGGGCCCATCATATACTATATAGAGAATTATATGGGGCCCATTATATATGGATCAATATATGGGGCTCATCATATAGTGTATGGAGAATTAAATGGGGTCCATTATTCTGTATGGAGCAATATATAGGACTCATTATACTGTATGGGGCACTATTTGGTGCCCATAATAATGTATGGAGGACGATACTGTCCGGTTTCTGAGCTATTATACAATTTACAATAGGTATCACTCATGCAACATAAGAAGTGAAATCTTTAGCATTGAACTACACCTGTATTTCTCTGCCATGTCTATGCATCAGGAATCGTGGTATGTGTTAAAGGAGCTCACTGATACTCTTTCACCCGGCGCCCACGAAAACCTGGAGCTGACTCTGATTATACATATAATATTTTTTTATCCTTTCTCCTTTAACTAGTCCCAAACCATCCACAGATCTCTTATACCTTTTTCATGCAAAATACTCAAACAAGAAATGGTATACAAATGCTAAGTGTGAGCAAGCCATTCCAATATCTGAGCACTCAGTGGTCCCCTCAGTGTTTGGACTTCCTATAAGAAGACCTCTGGTGTGCTGCTACCGAGCGTCTACACCTCACACAGATCCTCCATACATACTCTGGACACACTGGCCCCATGTAAATGCCTCATCTGTGTTCTGTATTCCATATTATTGGGCTATTAGGAACCGCGACGTCTAGAGCCACACAGGTTGCAACATTAAATACCTTCTCAAATATGTGAGAAATGTGTTTGTGCACATCTACCGAGGTGGAGGAGATGGGACCCCGGAATACTATGCAGAATGGTTTAATGTAGTCTGTATTATATGGCAATTACGCTGATTCTGTAGATTTTTGGGGCCAGAAGAGATGAATAAGGATATTCTTCTAGTCTGGGATTAAAAATGGACTAAATCCAGGACCATGGAGAAACAATATTTAGTCAATACTACTGCTATTATAGCTAACCATGACTATTTAATAAAACCTACAATTTAAATATTTATAATTATGTTTTCAATTATTACTTTATTAGTTATAGCATTAATTTTTATAATTAAAACTAGTATGATTACTATTACTTTTATTATTCCTGGTACTATTATGCTAGTATACATCATACTGTCTATAGGGCCATTACAGTATAGGAGCTATTGTGGGGCCATCATACAGTGTAGGGGCTACTGTGGGGCCATCATACAGTGTAGGGGCTACTGTGAGGCCATCATACAGTGTGGGGGCTACTATGGGGTCAACATACAGTGCGGGGGCTACTGTGAGGCCATCATACAGAGTGGGGGCTACTGTGAGGCCATCATACAGAGTGGGGGCTACTGTGGGGCCAACATACAGTGCGGGGGCTACTGTGAGACCATCATACAGTGTGGGGGCTACATATAGTTTGAGGAACATTATGCTATGTTTAGAGGAGCTATGTGTAGAGGGGAACTGTGGGAACATCATACTGCGTAGAGGGGAGCTGTGGGAGTATCATACTGTGTAGAAGGGAGCTGATGGAACATCATACTGCGTAGAGGGGAGCTGTTGGAACATCATACTGCATAGAGGGGAGCTGTGGAACTATCATACTGTGTAGAGGGGAGCTGTTGGAATATCACACTGTGTAGAGGGGAGCTGTTGGAATATCATACTGTGTAGAGGGGAGCTGATGGAACATCATACTGTGTAGAGGGGAGCTGTGGGAACATCATACTGTGTAGAGGGGAGCTGTTGGAATATCATACTGTGTAGAGGGGAGCTGATGGAACATCATACAGTGTAAAGGGGAGATGTGGGAACATCATACTGTGTAGAGGGGAGCTGTGGGAACATCATACTGTGTAGAGGGGAGCTGTTGGAACATCATACTGTGTGGAGGGGAGCTGTGTGAACATCATACTGTGTAGAGGGGAGCTGTTGGAATATCATACTGTGTAGAGGGGAGCTGTGAGAACATCATACTGTGTAAAGGGGAGATGTTGGAACATCATACTGTGTAGAGGGGAGCTGTGGGAACATCATACTGTGTAGAGGGGAGCTGTTGGAATATCACACTGTGTAGAGGGGAGCTGTGGGAACATCATACTGTGTAGAGGGGAGCTGTTGGAATATCATACTGTGTAGAGGGGAGCTGTTGGAATATCACACTGTGTAGAGGGGAGCTGTTGGAATATCATACTGTGTAGAGGGGAGCTGATGGAACATCATACTGTGTAGAGGGGAGCTGTGGGAACATCATACTGTGTAGAGGGGAGCTGTTGGAACATCATACAGTGTAAAGGGGAGATGTGGGAACATCATACTGTGTAGAGGGGAGCTGTGGGAACATCATACTGTGTAGAGGGGAGCTGTTGGAACATCATACTGTGTGGAGGGGAGCTGTGGGAACATCATACTGTGTAGAGGGGAGCTGATGGAACATCATACAGTGTAAAGGGGAGATGTGGGAACATCATACTGTGTAGAGGGGAGCTGTGGGAACATCATACTGTGTAGAGGGGAGCTGTTGGAACATCATACTGTGTAGAGGGGAGCTGATGGAACATCATACAGTGTAAAGGGGAGATGTGGGAACATCATACTGTGTAGAGGGGAGATGTGGGAACATCATACTGTGTAGAGAGGAGCTGTTGGAACATCATACTGTGTGGAGGGGAGCTGTGGGAACATCATACTGTGTAGAGGGGAGCTGTTGGAATATCATACTGTGTAGAGGGGAGCTGTGAGAACATCATACTGTGTAAAGGGGAGATGTTGGAACATCATACTGTGTAGAGGGGAGCTGTGGGAACATCATACTGTGTAGAGGGGAGCTGTTGGAATATCACACTGTGTAGAGGGGAGCTGTGGGAACATCATACTGTGTAGAGGGGAGCTGTTGGAACATCATACTGTGTAAAGGGGAGATGTTGGAACATCATACTGTGTAGAGGGGAGCTGTGGGAACATCAAACTGTGTAGAGGGATGCTGTGGGAACATCATACTGTGTAAAGGGGAGATGTTGGAACATCATACTGTGTAGAGGGGAGCTGTGGGAACATCATACTGTGTAGAGGGGAGCTGTTGGAATATCATACTGTGTAGAGAAGAGCTGTGAGAACATCATACTGTGTAGAGGGGAGCTGTTGGAACATCATACTGTGTGGAGGGGAGCTGTTGGAACATCATACTGTGTAGAGGGGAGCTGTGGGAACATCATACTGTGTAGAGAGGAGCTGTGGGAACATCATACTGTGTAGAGGGGAGCTGTTGGAACATCATACTGTGTGGAGGGGAGCTGTTGGAATATCATACTGTGTAGAGGGGAGCTGTGGGAACATCATACTGTGTAGAGGGGAGCTGTTGGAATATCATACTGTGTAGAGTTGAGCTGTGAGGACATCATATCATCATCATACTATGCAGCGGGGAGCTGTTGGAACTTCATTTTATATAGAGGGGAGCTGTGGGAACATCATACTGTGCAGATATTAATATTTGCCACATTCTAAAACCTCCCCAAATGAAAATATATAAAATCTGAAGTAATAATAAGTATACAAAATGTAAAACTGACTTCTGGAATAGTAACTGACCATCAATATTAGCTATATCACAACTTCTACAGATTTCACTTTTCTAGAGTCCTGAACAGCAAATTTGCCTTGTATTTGAGCAATAAATAACAATATCTGGCGTCTCCAAGAACTCATTCACATGTGCATATTTTGGACAGATATTGATGCTTTTTTAAAAAACAAAACACAAATATCGATGAAAAGATTAGAAAAAAAGGCAAATTTTGCTCTGCTTGCCAATATAGGGTTGTCTACTATGTTGGTTCCTGTATACGCCTCTCGTCCACCATCCTGCTCTGCATCCAACCTCTGGCATCGTTGTAGAGAGGATCTAACTTGACCCTGAGATGGAGTAGCGGAGCTGTATTAGTAGCAGAGCTGTATTAGTAGTGAAGCTATATTAGTAAGGGAGCTGTATTAGCAGAGGAGCTTTATTA
This sequence comes from Dendrobates tinctorius, assembly GCF_039654945.1. Classification (NCBI taxonomy): domain Eukaryota; kingdom Metazoa; phylum Chordata; class Amphibia; order Anura; family Dendrobatidae; genus Dendrobates; species Dendrobates tinctorius. Next base: position 7,261,128 of record NW_027361743.1, on the reverse strand, counting down.
CCAGTAGAGCTGTATTAGTAGTGGAGCTGTATTATTTGCGGAGCTGTATTATTAGTGGAGCTGTATTAGCAGCGGAGCTGTATTAGTAGCGGAGCTGTATTAGTAGAGCAGCAGTATTAGCAGAGGAGCTTTATTAGCAGCAGAGCTGTATTATTAGCGGAGCTGTATTAGCAGCGGAGCTGTATTAGTAGAGGAGCTGTATTAGAAGTAGAGCTGTATTAGTAGTGGAGGTGTATTAGTAGCGGAGCTGTATTAGCAGTGGAGCTGTATTAGTAGCGGAGCTGTATTAGTAGCGGAGCTGTATTAGTAGAGCAGCAGTATTAGCAGAGGAGCTTTATTAGCAGCAGAGCTGTATTATTAGCGGAGCTGTATTAGCAGCGGAGCTGTATTAGTAGAGGAGCTGTATTAGAAGTAGAGCTGTATTAGTAGTGGAGGTGTATTAGTAGCGGAGCTGTATTAGCAGTGGAGCTGTATTAGTAGCGGAGCTGTATTAGTAGCGGAGCTGTATTAGTAGAGCAGCTGTATTAGCAGAGGAGCTTTATTAGCAGCAGAGCTGTATTATTAGCGGAGCTGTATTAGCAGCGGAGCTGTATTAGTAGAGGAGCTGTATTAGAAGTAGAGCTGTATTAGTAGTGGAGGTGTATTAGTAGCGGAGCTGTATTAGCAGTGGAGCTGTATTAGTAGCGGAGCTGTATTAGTAGCGGAGCTGTATTAGTAGCGGAGCTGTATTAGAAGTAGAGCTGTATTAGCAGTGGAGCTGTATTATTAGCAGAGCTGTATTAGTAATGGAGCTGTATTAGTAGCGGAGGTGTATTAGAAGTAGAGCTGTATTAGCAGCGGAGCTGTATTAGTAGCGGAGCTGTATTAGTAGCGGAGCTGTATTAGAAGTAGAGCTGTATTAGTAGCGGAGCTGTATTATTAGCAGAGCTGTATTAGTGATGGAGCTGTATTAGTAGCGGAGGTGTATGAGTAGCGGAGCTGTATTAGCAGTGAAGCTTTATTAGCAGAGGAGCTGTATTAGCAGTGTAGCTGTATTTGTAGCGGAGATATATTGGAAGCAGAGCTGTATTAGTAGTGGAGTTGTATTAGTAGCGGAGCTGTATTAGTAGCGGAGCTGTATTATTAGTGGAGCTGTATTAGCAGCGGAGCTGTATTAGTAGAGCAGCTGTATTAGCAGAGGAGCTTTATTAGCAGCAGAGCTGTATTATTAGCGGAGGTGTATGAGTAGCGGAGCTGTATTAGCAGTGAAGCTTTATTAGCGGAGCTGTATTAGCAGCGGAGCTGTATTAGTAGAGGAGCTGTATTAGAAGTAGAGCTGTATTAGTAGTGGAGTTGTATTAGTAGCGGAGCTGTATTAGCAGTGGAGCTGTATTAGTAGCGGAGCTGTATTAGCAGTGGAGCTGTATTAGTAGCGGAGCTGTATTAGCAGTGGAGCTGTATTAGCAGTGGAGCTGTATTAGTAGCGGAGCTGTATTAGTAGCAGAGCAGTATTAGTAGCAGAGCAGTATTAGTAGCAGAGCAGTATTAGAAGCAGAGCTTTATTAGCAGCAGAGCTGTATTAGTAGCTGAGTGCCATTTGCATTCTGTTGTGAGAATTACTGGCAGGAAATAAGGATCATGATTTCAAGCTTATATCCTTTTCATTTTCTCATTGCCACTTCCTGCCTGTCTCCAACATCTGTTGCACCCCATCACAACGGCGTTTAGGAAAGTATTAACCATTTTCACCGTATCCTTCAGGAGACTTGGAAGACCAGTCACTGCACTGTTATTTCAGGCTTCCTCCTGTGCCTTCCTGATTCGTATTTGTATCGTCAGTGTGTTGTTTCTATCCTTGGATACAACACAAACTGTATGATAGTATTGCATTGCTCATGTCTGTGACGAGCTACAGATTACATTTTAATAATGTAATCTGTATTTACATTATAGCATTATAGTACGAATGCTTTTAGGCTATGTGCACACGATGCGGATTTGTTGCGTTTCCACAGCGTTTTTTTCTGCATGGAAATGTTCCAAAAATGCAAAGGATTACTAAAGCAAGGTTAATCAATGAGAATCCTGAAGTGTTGTGAACATGATCCGGAAATTTCCGTCCTTATTTGCAGCGTTTTATTTTCCGCAGCATGTCAATTCTTTTTGCACATTTGTAGCGTTTTTTTTCACTCATTGACTTCCATTGAGTCACTCAAATCTGCAGCAAAACCGCAGGTGTAAAAAGGTTTGCGGATTTACTGCGGATTTGGTGCCAAAAACGCTGCAGACTTGTCCAAGGAAATGATGTCTGAAGGAGGAAGAGTGTGTGGGCGGAGAATATAGAATAGTGCCCATCTTGGTTGAAGCACATCAACAATGGAGTCCTATCCTATGGAGGTTGGACAAGGAAATGACATCACATTTTTTTAAAAATAATATATCTTTATTTAGCTAACAAATCCACATACAAATCAAACAAATCCACATGTAAATCCGAGCCAAAAACGCATGAAATCCACACAAAAAAATGCATGGATGCAGAAATTTCCACAAGCAAATCTGCAACATGTGCACATAGCCTTAGTGTTCCCGAGTTACCTCCTGTATTATTACTCCAGGGCTGCACTCACTATTCTGCTGGTGCAGTCACTGTGTACATACATTACATTACTGATCCTGAGTTACATCCTGTATTATACTCCAGAGCTGCACTCACTATTCTGCTGGTGCAATCACTGTATACATACATTACTGATCCTGTACTGATCCTGAGTTACCTCCTGCATTATACCCCAGAGCTGCACTCACTATTCTGCTGGTGCAGTCACTGTGTACATACATTACATTACTGATCCTGAGTTACATCCTGTACTATACTCCAGAGCTGCACTCACTATTCTGCTGGTGCAGTCACTGTATACATACATTACTGATCCTGTACTGATCCTGAGTTACCTCCTGCATTATACCCCAGAGCTGCACTCACTATTCTGCTGGTGCAGTCACTGTGTACATACATTACATTACTGAGCCTGAGTTACCTCCTGTATTATACTCCAGAGCTGCACTCACTATTCTGCCGGTGCAGTCACTGTGTACATACATTACATTACTGATCCTGTACTGATCCTGAGTTACCTCCTGCATTATACCCCAGAGCTGCACTCACTATTCTGCTGGTGCAGTCACTGTGTACATACATTACATTACTGTTCCTGAGTTACATCCCATATTATACTCCAGAGCTGCACTCACTATACTGCTGGTGCAGTCACTGTGTACATACATTACATTACTGATCCTGAGTTACATCCTCTATTATACCCCAGAGCTGCACTCACTATTCTGCTGGTGAAGTCACTGTGTACATACATTACATTACTGATCCTGAGTTACATCCTGTATTATACTCCAGAGCTGCACTCACTATTCTGCTGGTGCAGTCACTGTATACATACATTACTGATCCTGTACTGATCCTGAGTTACCTCCTGCATTATTACTCCAGGGCTGCACTCACTATTCTGCTGGTGCAGTCACTGTGTACATACATTACATTACTGATCCTGAGTTACATCCTGTATTATACTCCAGAGCTGCACTCACTATTCTGCTGGTGCAGTCACTGTATACATACATTACTGATCCTGTACTGATCCTGAGTTACCTCCTGCATTATACCCCAGAGCTGCACTCACTATTCTGCTGGTGCAGTCACTGTGTACATACATTACATTACTGATCCTGAGTTACATCCTGTATTATACTCCAGAGCTGCACTCACTATTCTGCTGGTGCAGTCACTGTATACATACATTACTGATCCTGTACTGATCCTGAGTTACCTCCTGCATTATACCCCAGAGCTGCACTCACTATTCTGCTGGTGCAGTCACTGTGTACATACATTACATTACTGAGCCTGAGTTACCTCCTGTATTATACTCCAGAGCTGCACTCACTATTCTGCCGGTGCAGTCACTGTGTACATACATTACATTACTGATCCTGTACTGATCCTGAGTTACCTCCTGCATTATACCCCAGAGCTGCACTCACTATTCTGCTGGTGCAGTCACTGTGTACATACATTACATTACTGTTCCTGAGTTACATCCCATATTATACTCCAGAGCTGCACTCACTATACTGCTGGTGCAGTCACTGTGTACATACATTACATTACTGATCCTGAGTTACATCCTCTATTATACCCCAGAGCTGCACTCACTATTCTGCTGGTGAAGTCACTGTGTACATACATTACATTACTGATCCTGAGTTACATCCTGTATTATACTCCAGAGCTGCACTCACTATTCTGCTGGTGCAGTCACTGTGTACATACATTACATTTCTGATCCTGAGTTACTTCCTGTATTATACTCCAGAGATGCACTCACTATTCTGCTGGTGAAGTCATTGTGTACATACATTACATTGCTGATCCTGTACTGATCCTGAGTTACATCCTGTATTATACTCTAGAGCTGCACTCACTATTCTGCTGGTGCAGTCACTGTGTACATACATTACATTACTGATCCTGAGTTACAGCCTGTATTATACCCCAGAGCTGCGCTCACTATTCTGCTGGTGCAGTCACTGTGTACATACATTACGTTACTGATCCTGAGTTACATCCTGTATTATACTCCAGAGCTGCACTCACTATTCTGTTGGTGCAACCACTGTGTACATACATTACATTACTGATCCTGTGTTACATCCTGTATTATACTCCAGAGCTCCACTCACTATTCTGTTGGTGCAACCACTGTGTACATACAGTACATTACTGATCCTGTTCTGATCCTGAGTTACATCCTGTATTATACTCCAGAGCTGCACTCACTATTCTGCTGGTGCAGTCACTCTGTACATACATTACATTACTGATCCTGAGTTACATCCTGTATTATACTCAAGAGCTGCACTCACTATTCTGCTGGTGCAACCACTATGTACATACATTACATTACTGATCCTGTACTGATCCTGAGTTACATCCTGTATTATACCCCAGAGCTGCACTCACTATTCTGCTGGTGCAGTCACTGTGTACATACAGTACATTACTGATCCTGTACTGATCCTGAGTTACATCCTGTATTATACTCCAGAGCTCCACTCACTATTCTGTTGGTGCAACCACTGTGTACATACATTACATTACTGATCCTGTTCTGATCCTGAGTTACATCCTGTATTATACTCCAGAGCTGCACTCACTATTCTGCTGGTGCAGTCACTGTGTACATACAGTACATTACTGATCCTGTACTGATCCTGAGTTACATCCTGTATTATACTCCAGAGCTGCACTCACTATTCTGCTGGTGCAGTCACTGTGTACATACATTACATTACTGATCCTGTTCTGATCCTGAGTTACATCCTGTATTATACTCCAGAGCTGCACTCACTATTCTGCTGGTGCAGTTACTGTGTACATACATTACATTACTGATCCTGAGTTACATCCTGTATTATACTCCAGAGCTGCACTCACTATTCTGCTGGTGCAGTCACTCTGTACATACATTACATTACTGATCCTGAGTTACATCCTGTATTATAACCCAGAGCTGCACTCACTATTCTGCTGGTGCAGTCACTCTGTACATACAGTACATTACATTACTGATCCTGTACTGATCCTTTGCCTTAGAAAAAAAATGCAGCAAAAACGCAACGGGTGAACATAGCCTTATACTTCAGAGCTGCACTCACTATTCTGAGTCAGTAAGGAATGTGGAAGAAATTTTGACAACACAATTGTGAATGCAGCTCTGAAGTATAATACAGGCTACAGGATCAATATCCAATGTAAAGTTTACCAGGTACCCAATTTTGAAGTTAGAAAGTGTTAAATTTGTTGACAGATTTGTTTTTGAGAGTTCTTTTTTCCCTTTTAACCCCGCACAGTGCCATTTGGGGGGTTCATAACCTAAAAACATGTTATTAAAAAATATTGAAATTCATCATCATTCACTGGATGTCCATTGGTGATCGCCGCTCTCAGGATCTATCCCTAAATAACCGAGAGGCATGAACAACATTTTAGTGCCCTGCCCAGTACTGAGGACACAGCTGGTCTGAGCACATAGTTTGTTGAGCTTGGTTTTTCTTTCCTATGTTTATTTTCTAATAACAGGAAAAATTTACTCTGATTTTTACTTGTATTCCCAGAAACCTTAAGAGGACCTGTCACCAGGTCAAAAGTGTCCAGGCTTTTCTTTTATTTTTCAGCTTTTGACTTTCCTTTTAGATCTGCCCTATGGCATCTGTGATATGGGCATTTTTAAGTAGTGCTAAGTTTTATGATCTTTACTAAAGGGGTGGTGCTCACATGGAGAGCGGCCTAAAGACATGCCCCAGAGGACCTGCTGAGTCACGCCCCCTTGGAAAATAACAAAATTTGCACTAAATAAAATGGCTATTATCTCTGAAAGCGCATGGTGGGTTTAAAGAAAGAAAAAAGCAGAATACTTAGAGGAGCAGTGGGAATAAACTTAAAAGTAATATAAAAGTGTTGAGTTTTGCTCCGATACATTATTTTTTTTAATTTAAGTAACTGTAAATGTATAAGATAATAAAAGCAAAACTTAACAATTTTACCCAGGTGACAGGTCCTCTTTAACTAATATATGGCTGAAATAGTGACAGACTCAGAAAATAATCAGGAGCCAGAAAATCTACTGGATCCTGAAAGGGTTCTTTTTTTTATGAAGAAGTATCCCCTTTACTTACATTGATGGTAAAATAAAAAAAATAGAATGAGATGTTCCAAGTACCGTTTTGTTATTGCTTTATTATACGGTACTTAGTTACAGGATATTCTTGAAAAACTAGCAAACAGGTGTTGCGATGAAAATAAAACTGAGTTTAAAGGGTTCTTCTACTATTTTTATATTGATTAAATATCATTTGGATAGTTTATCAATATCAGATTGGTAGGGGGCCACCACTGAGTACCCCCACTGATTTGCTGTTCACGGTGCTGCCGCCGGCCAGATGTTTGCAGTTGCGAATTTTGACAGCCAGGTTCCTATCAACTGTGTAGTGGCCTCTGCTGGTACTGCGGATCTACCCCTTGTCTAATAAATAGGAGGGTTTCTGCAGTACCCAGCAGTGACCACTGCACGGTTCACGGATCTGTGTTGTCCAAATCCGCAACCACCAACATCTGAACTCCGGTGACACTGAGAAAAACTGATTGGTCAGGGTGCCGGATGTTGGACCCTCACTGATCTAATATTGACCTGGGATAGATCATCAATATACAAATAATAGAACAATCCTTCAAGCTGAATTAGGCTATACAGTAAAGCAAGTGTCAAAACTAGAAAGTGATGGACCCCAGTCCCAATCTTTAAAGGGATTTTCCCGAAGCCGCAAGTTAACCCCTATCCCTATGACATTGGATGACTTGCTAATGGCTTGGGATGGCTTTGGAACCCCCAGTGATTGTGGCACTGGGATTCTGGAACCTCGAGAATTGGGTTCTATGCTATTTATTTTTATCAATTTTTATCAATGAGCCAACAGACATTTAGTTACCTATTCGTGCTCATGGCCACTTTTCACTTTAAGACTAAACACACACGGTCATGTTGTCAGCCTATGCCAGGGAAAAACAAGGTTTCCTGACACCACCTACACTATCGTTCAAAAGTTTAGGGTCACTTAGAAATTTCCTTATTTTTAAAAGAAAATCACAGTTTTTTCCAATGAAGCTAACAGTAAATGATTCAGAAATGTACTCTATACATTGTTAATGTGTAAAATGACTATTCTAGCTGCAAAGGTCTGGTTTGTAATGCAATATCTTCATAGGTATATAGAGGTCCATTTCCAACAACCATCATTCCAGTGTTCTTATGGTACTTTGTGTTTGCTAACTGTGTAATAAGGCTAATGGATGGTTAGAATATCCTTGAAATCCCTTGTGCAAATATGTTAGCACAGCTGAAAACAGTTTCATAGAATCATAGAATCATAGAATCGTAGAGTTGGAAGGGACCTCCTGGGCCATCTGGGCCAACCCCCTGCTCAAAGCAGGATTCTCTAAATCATCCCAGTCAGATGTCTGTCCAGCCTCTGTTTGAAGACTTCCATTGAAGGAGAACTCACCACTTCTCGTGGCAGCCTGTTCCACTCATTGATCACTCTAACTGTCAAAAAGTTTTTTCTAATATCTAATCTGTGTCTCCTCCCATTCAGTTTCATCCCATTGCTTCTAGTCTTTCCTTGTGCAAATGAGAATAAAGTTGATCCTTCTACAATGTGACAGCCCTTTAGATATTTGTAGACAGCTATTAAGTCTCCTCTCAGTCTTCTCTTTTGCAAACTAAACATTCCCAAATCCTGCAACCTTTCCTCATAAGACAGGGTTTGCAGACCGGTCACCATTCTGGTCGCTCTTTTCTGAACTTGCTCCAGTTTGTTGATGTCTTTTTTAAAATGTGGTGCCCAAAACTGGACACAATATTCCAGATGAGGTCTGACCAAAGAGGAGTAGAGGGAAATAATGACTTCACGTGATCTAGACTGTATGCTTCTGTTAATACATCCTAGAATTGCATTTGCCTTTTTTGCTGCTGCATCACACTGTTGACTCATATTCAGTCTGTGATCTATTAGTATACCCAAGTCTTTTTCACATGTGCTGTCACTTAGCCCTATTCCTCCCATTCTATATATGCTTTTTCCATTTTTATTGCCCAGATGTAGTACTTTGCATTTCTCCCTGTTAAAAACCATTCTGTTAGTTGCTGCCCACTTCTCCAGTTTATTTAAATCTTTTTGAATCCTCTCTCTCTCTTCTCTAGTATTAGCTATCCCTCCTAGCTTTGTGTCATCAGCAAATTTAATCAGTTTACCCTCAATTCCTTCATCTAAATCGTTGATAAAGATGTTGAACAATACAGGGCCCAGGACAGAGCCCTGTGGTACCCCACTTGAGACATTCTTCCAACTGGATGTGCAGCCATTTACGACCACTCTTTGGGTCCGATCACTAAGCCAGTTATGAATCCACCTAACAGTTGCCTTGTCCATTCCATACTTAATCATTTTTTCAATAAGGATTGTATGAGAGACTTTGTCAAATGCTTTGCTGAAGTCAAGATATACTATATCTACAGCATTTCCTTGATCCACCCAATCAGTGATACCGTCATAGAAGGAAATTAAGTTAGTCTGACATGACTTATTAGTTGCAAACCCATGCTGACTCTGTTTAATCACTTCATTCTTATCCAGGTATTGACATACATGTTGTTTAATAATTTGTTCAAAGATCTTTCCTGGTATAGAAGTCAGACTCACCGGCCTATAGTTACCTGGGTCCACCTTCTTCCCCTTTTTGAAGATAGGAACAACATTTGCTCTTCTCCAGTCTTCTGGCACTTCTCCTGTTCTCCAAGAATTTTCAAAGATTATAGAGAGGGGTTCAAAAATTTCTTCTGCTATCTCCTTCAGTACTCTGGGGTGTAATTCATCTGGACCTGGAGACTTGAATTCATTTAGGCTAGCTAAGTGTTTCCTCACTATCTTTCTGTTTATAGATATCCTGGATTCTTCTATTCCCTTAATAGGACAGTGAATAACAGTTGATGTTACATTTCCTTTCTGAGAGAAAACAGATGCAAAATAGGAATTTAAAAGTTCAGCCTTCTCAACATCCTGTCTTACCATTTCATCATTTTCATCCTGTAAAAATCCTATAGCATCTTTGACTTTTCTTTTACTTTTGACATATCCCCAAAATCCTTTATTATTGCTTTTGACATCTCTTGCAAGCCTCAATTCATTTTCAGCTTTAGCTAATCTGATTTGTGCCCTGCAGGTTCTGCAGACAGCATTATATTCTTCTTTAGATATGCCTCCCTCTTTCCAGTTTGGCTGATTAGAGACGCTATAAACCTGACCTTCGCTTGAGCTAGTTGAGAATCTGGAGCATTACATTTGTTGGCTCCATTAAACTCTCAAAATGGCCAGAAAAAAAGGACTTTCATGTGAAACTCGACAGTCTATTCTTGTTCTTAGAAATGAAGGCTATTTCATGCGAGAAATTGCCAAGAAACTGAAGATTTCCTACAACGGTGTGTACTACTCCCTTCAGAGGAGAGCACAAACAGGCTCTAACCAGGGTAGAAAGAGAAGTGGGAGGCCGCACTGCACAACTGAGCAACAAGACAAGTACATTAGTCTATAGTTTGATAAATCGACGCCTCACAGGTCCTCAACTAGCAGCTTCATTAAATAGCACACGCAAAGCGCCAGTGTCAACGTCTACAGTGAAGAGGCGTCTCCGGGATGCTGGCCTTCAGGGCAGAGTGGCAAAGAAAAAGCCATATCTGAGACTGGCTAATAAAAGGAAAAGATTAATATGGGAAAAAGAACACAGGCAGTGGACAGAGGAAGATTGAAAAAAAAGTGTTATGAACAGACGAATCCAAGTTTGAGGTGTTTGGATCACACAGGAGAACATTTGTGAGACGCAGAACAACTGAAAAGATGCTGGAAGAGTGCGTGACGCCATCTGTCAAGCATGGTGGAGGAAATGTGATGGTCTGGGGTTGCTTTGGTGCTGGTAAAGTGGGAGATTTGTACAAGGTAAAAGGGATTTTGAGTAAGGAAGGCTATCACTCCATTTTGCAATGCCATGCCATACCCTGTGGACAGCGCTTGATTGGAGCCAATTTCATCCTACAACAGGACAATGACCCAAAGCACACCTCTAAATTATGCAAGAACTATTTAGGGAAGAAGCAGGCAGCTGGTATTCTATCGGTAATGGAGTGGCCAGTCCAGTCACCAGATCTCAACCCCATTGAGCTGTTGTGGGAGCACCTTGACCGTATGATACGCAAAAAGTGCCCATCAAGCCAAACCAACTTGTGGGAGGGGCTTCTGGAAGCATGGGGTGAAATTTCTCCAGATTACCTCAGTAAATTAACTGCTAGAATGCCAAAGGTCTGCAATGCTGTAATTGCTGCAAAGGGAGCATTCTTTGACGAAAGCAAAGTTTGAAGGAGAAAATTATTATTTCAAATAAAAATCTTTTTTTTTAGAACCTTGTCAATGTCTGGACTAGAGTTTAAATTCATTTGGCAACTCATCTGATTAATAAAAGTATGGGTTTTCATGGAAAACACAAAACTGTCTGGGTGACCCCAAACTTTTGAATGGTAGTGTGCGTTGTATCGTCAGTGGTGTAAAATGTTTAGGACCTTGTATACCAAATCCTGAAGGTGCAACTTCTATGGTTACGCCAAAGAGCAAGCCGAAAGAACCGAGCTACCGTTAACAGGAAGTGTCAGCCTACTGTGTCTCCACCGGTGTGAAAACTGCAAGCTTTCAAGATTAATTTTCGTGAATTTCACATGAAAGATAAAAAAAAAAAGTAATAAATGCATTTTTCTTTTTTCCTAAAGCAAGGAACATAATATTTGTAAGGTATAGAAATGTATCAAGCCTCTACATCAGGAATATGATACTTTTAACACATCGACTATATTTAACGGTGAAAGGGAAATGTTAGCGATCTCCCTGCAGTGAATAGTAGCAGTTCTTACTAATTAGAAATGACACAAGGCATTGACTATGATCACCTCTAGGTCTACGTGCTCCGTGGTTAACGCCAAATAAACACCTCGCGTTTGCTCAAAATGTTTTTATGCAAATGCAATGTTTTCGATGAGACTATATTTAGTCGCCTATCAAGGGTGTTTCTGTGCTTACTGTAATGACTTAGTGGAGATGAAGGATGTCTCCGCCAAATTGGTGCAGTAATAAAATGTCTCCAACTTGTAATAAGTGGTGCAAATATCAAATTTAAATGCCGCGCCGAAGATTTACCTAGACTAGACCAAAAATTCAGAGATGTGTGAAAAAGAAGGAAAAAAAAAGAAAAAAGTTCTTTCAGGTCAAATGGTGTATCATTTGTGTGTGTGGCTGCAGTATGAACGTAATCACCGAAAAACAGTGTTTAGAAATAATAGAGTAGATGCCATAAAAAATGCTAAAAAATACCACCACCTACTGCACAAATAATACTGTCATAATGTTCTTACATGATGCAGCAATACACTGCTCATATAATACCATCATAACCTCTTCAAATGATGCTATAATATTACCATTCACGGCTCAAATAATTCTGTCATATTATAACCACATATTGACGTCATAAATTGAATTTATAGAAATAATAGAACCTTCATTGCTCAAATAATGCTGCTATAATATGCTCAAATAATATTAGTAACAGTCAAATGAGGCCATTATATACAATTGTTTATACAATTTCCAAATAATGTTAGAAATAAAACTACCAAATACTGCCCAAATACACCTAAATAATGCGGCCATATTGTGCTCATACAATATCATTGTACCTTCCCAAATACTGTTATAAACAAATAGTATCATTTATTAAAACAATACCACCATTGCTTATATGATATGATCACACCATGATCAAATACAATAATACCACCATTCACTGCTCAGATACAACTGCCATAATATTACTGTAATATATGGTTATATTACTTGTATATGAGACCATTATACCATTTCCAAAGAATGTTTTAAAAAAAAATATAATTTATTGGTCAAATTATACCATCATGATATACCTAAATAATACCATGCCAATATAATGGTGATATTACTAATTCCATTCACTGTTCAAATAATTCTATCATAATATACTCCAAAAATATCAAACATATTTTATGCTATGATACCATGACCAAATAATACTTCCCATACATACCCAAATATTTTATCCATACATTGCTTATATAACAACATTAGAAAAATGGGCCAATGCAAACATTTGGGCACCCTGCATGGATAGTACCTAGTAGCACCCCCTTTTGAAAGTATCACAGCTTGTAAACGCTTTTGTAGCCAGACAAGAGTATTTCAATAATTGAGAGATTTTCATCCATTCTTCCTTGGAAAATTATTCAAGTTTTCTGAGATTCCTGGGTCATCTTGCATGCACTGCTTTTTGGAGGTGTAGCCACAGATTTTCAATGATAATGAGATCAAAGGACTTTGAGGGCCATTGTAAAATCTTCAGTTTGTGCATGTTGAGGTGAGGACGCAGGAGAGGTTTTCTTCTGATGACTCTTCCATGAAGGCCATATTTGTGCTGGTATCTCTGAACAGTAGAACAATGTACCCAAGTCTTTTGCAGTCAAGCGGAGGTTCTGATTTGCCTCTCTAGCAATCCTACGAGCAGCTCGCTGAAATTTGCTTGGTCTTCCAGACCTTATCTTGCTAACGGTTCCTGTTAGCAGCCATTTCTTAATTATATTTCAAACTGATGAAAGGGAAAACTGAAAACGCTTTGATGTCTTCTTATAGCCTTCTCCTGATTTGTGAGTCTCCACCATTTTCAGAGTGCTAGGCAACTGCATATAAGATCCCACTGCTGCTGTTTTTTGGCACAAGGTTAGAGGAGGCTGGGTTTTTATAAAGCTGGGAAATTTGCATCACCTGGCCTTTCCTAACGATGATGGTGAACAAGCCATAACTCTGACAGGCTAATTAAGGTCTGAAACCTTGGTCAAAGTTATCTGAGCACACACATCTCCACTGGTCCAAACTTTTGCATCGGCCCATTTTCCCTTTTGTAATTTTTAAAATGAAAATAAATAAATAAAATAAATAACAATAAGAGTTGAGCAAAACGGGTCGGTCAAATTCAAAAGTCGCCGACTTTAGCTAAAGTCGGATTTCACCGATAGAATCCCGACCATAGCGTGAGGTCGGCCATGAGGTCGCCGACCCGAGCGCCAAAGTCGCGTTTCAAATAATGCTTCCAGCACCTTATCTCAGCCAATGATGGAGGACGCACACTGTGGGCAATGTGATGACATGGGCAGTGGCCACCACCATCTTAGAGAAGGGCATTGAAGTGATTGGCTGGCTTTGTGTGGCATGACAGTGGGTAAAAAAGGCCGTGACCGCTGACCGCCCTCTTACTTCTGCCGATCTTAGAATAGGGAGAGGTGCTGCTGATTCTGAATAGGGAGAGCGCTAGGCAGGGAAGATGAAAAAAAAAATAGCTTCCTGGCAGAACTGCTATCCATTGGACAACCAGACCCCCTGGTCACAGCCGCACCTATCATACCTCCCAACTTTTGAAGAAGGGAAAGAGGGAGAAAGACAGCGTGCTGCTGCAAATTTTAGGCCACGCCCTGGCCACATCCATTTCGCAACTAGTCACACCCATGTCCACGTCCAACCGCACCCATTTAGCACTGCTGATCACACTGACTGGTACTGAGGGCACAGTGGCTGGCATTATGGGCACACTGACTGGCACTAAGGAAGAGAGAAAACAGACAGAGAGAAAAAGGAAAACAGAGAGAGAAAGAAAGGAGAGCGAGAGAAAGAAGAAAGAACAGAGAGAGAAAGAAAGAAAGAGGGGAAAGAAAGAACAGAGAGAGACAAAGAACAGAGAGAAAAAGAAAGAAGTAAAGAAAAGAAAGAAAGAACAGAGAGAAAGAAAGAGAGGAAAGAAAAAGAAAGAGGGGAAAGAAAGAACAGAGAGAGAGAGAAAGAAAAAAGAAAGATTAGAGAGAGAAATAAAATGAGGGAAAGACAGAACAGAGAATGAGAAAGAAAGAACAGAGAAAGAAAGAAAAAGAGAGAAAGAAATAAAGATAGATTCTATAAAGATACTATAGCAGCCCGGCTCACATTGTAGTGCCCACCTGAGCCTCCCGATGCAGGACATATCATGATCCGGTCACATGGCCGGCATCCCCGATTCCAAGGCGATCCTGCTGTCTGCGCTGTCGACGGAGGACATGGTGATGGAACTGAAGCATCCCTAGTTCCGTCACAATCGCCTCATGAAATTACCTCATCTCCGGTCAGCTTCCAGCATATCACTTCCAGTGGAACTTCATGTGTGAGTTTTAAAATGCTCCTCGGGGCTCTGCCGTGTACTCCTGTGTAAGTGGGAAAAGCCCGCTTTGTATGCTTCGTACACACTTAGATCCGCTCCGTACATCCCGTACACGCGCGGCTCCGCTCTGTGCACCTCGTACACGCGCGGCTCCGCTCCATGCACCTCGTACACGCGCGGTTCCTCTCCGTACACCTCGGACACGCGGCTCCGTTCTGTACACCTCATATACACGCGGCTCCGCTCCGTACACCTCATACACACAGCTCTGCTACATCTACCCTGTAAATGCCTCCTGACCCCACACATATGGTACTTACCTCATCCAGCACCATGACAACCAGCACAGCAGAGTCCGGCAGACACCAAGAGGCAGGGCTGTGCGCACAGGACCTGTGATGAGGTCACAGGAGGGGCGGAGTCAGGGTTCACATGATCAGGGGTCTGGACCAAGGCTCCTGATCATGTGACCCCCTGACTCCTCCCCTCCTGTGACCTCATCACAGGTCCTGTGTACAGAGAAGAGAGCAGGCAAGCGACGCTGTAAGTGGCTGCGGGGGGGTCTCAAGCTAGGGCGAGGATGGGGTGCGTGGCGGCTTATCTACTTGCAGTGCGCACAAGGCGACAGGAACAGCAGCCAGGCCAGTGGCCGCATCAGCTGGCAAGCGGCCAGATGAGCGGGCGCTGCCGCCCGCGGCCCACATGACAGCGACCCAGCGGGAAAATGCCCGGTTGGGCATATTACCAATCCGGGCCGGGAGCAGTCTGATTCTCAAACAGTATTGTATATCTGTTGTTCGCATTACAGTCACATCTATACAGAGTCAGCGTTTGTGTGTGACACTCCATAAATACATACACGGAGATTGTTAGTTACACAAAAAACGTATACAGCTGTACACTTCTGATACAGTACCGTATATCTGCTAGTTGGATTACGGTCAAATACAAACTGGGAGAGCGTCTGTGACTAACAAAATATATACGTAGATTTAATTTTTTTAATGCACCTTACACAGGTGGACGCTCCTCATACAGTACCATCTCTCTGCTGGTATTTTTGGTACATTTTCCCAAACATGAGGAAGTATGGTGGAAGAGGCCGCGGACGTGGGCAGGGGGGCGTGGCATCGGCTTGTTCTGGCAAAAGCACAATAGCAGCTAAGGCAGGAGGTGTTGAGCCTGCGTCATCGTCTGGCCCAAGAAGGCCTGTAAGGTTGTCTTTTCTTGGAGTAGGAAAACTGCTTTTAAAGCCGGAGCATCAGGAACAGGTTTTGGCATACATTGCCGAAACAGCCACCAGCTCTATTGCCTCCTCTTCTGAACGTTCGAAACCTGCAAGCACGGAGTCGTCAGTGCAGGGTTCTGGTCAGGAAACACACCTTTCCTTGTGTCCTTCAGCCCCACCAAAAGTTAAGGATGCGGCAGCCCACACTTCAGATTACTCTATGGAGCTCTTTTCACCTACCATGCCTGGGTTATCCAGTCAAATCCTGAATTCTCCAGTCCAAGATGAATCTGACATGGAGTGCACTGATGCACAGCCACTGCTAGATGATTCTGCTGGTACATTGACCCAGAGCACTACATTGCCCTCGCAGTCTACTGAGCCAGAATCTGACCCTGATGAAACTCAGGTGCCCCTTCCCGCATACTATACCACCTTACACGGTGACACAGAGGAAGGTAAAGAGGAAGGTGCAGATGACTTTGAAGAGGAGGTGATGGATGACCCAGTTCTTGACCCGGATTGGCATCCATTGGGGGAGGAGGGTGGCGCTGGCAATAGTTCAGATAACGAGAAGGATCCGCAGCAGGCACTGACATCGCAGCAGCGGTTATCTGGCAGGCCCGTAGCTGTCCAAAAACGTGGACCAAAAACGTGGACCAAAAACTAAAAGAGTTGCAGGACAGCTTGGCCAGACGGTCAACTTAGCACAGCGTGCAAGGCCAGAAAATGTATACCATAGTAGGAAGAGTGCAGTGTGGCACTTCTTTGTCCAAAATCCTACTGATGAGGCAAAGGTTACCTGTAAGAAGTGTGGAAAGACCTTTAGCCGAGGTAAACAACTCAGAAATTTGAATACCAGTTGCATGCTTAGACATTTAACCAACATGCACTTGCAAGCGTCGACGGACTACAAAACCTCAGGTAGCACATGTGCACCTACTCCGACTGAAGGTAGCCAGCAATGCTCCATCGCTTCCCCCACTGTAAGACCACTGCCACCGTTAAGCACACCATCAGCACTAAATGTTGAGGTGTCATCGCAAGGCCAAAGCAATCAGGGAATCACAATGGTTTTGCAACACAACACTGAATCTAGGCCATCACCACCAATACCATCACCAACCCCCTCTCACTCCATCCGGTCCACCGCTAATTCCCCCATATGCAGCTCAGCAGTCCAGCTCACCCTACCAGACACTCTGAGTAGGACAAGAAAGTACTCATCCTCTCATTCGCGTGCACTGTGTTTGAACGCCTACATTGCCAAACTAATCTCATTAGAGATGATGCCCTACCATTTGGTTGAAAGCGAAGCTTTCCGCGAGCTCATGGCATACGCAGTCCCACGCTATGACCTACCCAGTCGGCACTTCTTTTCTCGAAAAGCCATCCCACCCTCCACCTGCATGTGAAAGACCGCATTGTCCATGCACTTAAGCAATCTGTGAGTGGAAAGGTGCACCTCACAACAGATGCATGGTCCAGTAGGCATGGTCAGGGCCGTTACGTGTCCATCACTGCGCACTGGGTTAATGTGGTGGATGCAGGCTCCACAGGGGACAGCGGCGGTGGAACATTGCTGCCTAGCCGACGGTATAGGAAACAGTTGGCTGTAGGCGTTGGACCCTCCTCCTCCTCCTCCAGAAGCGAAAGCTCGTCCACAGAGTGCAGTCGCACGAGCACTCCATCCGCAGCTGGCAGTGTTGCACACAAGGTGTCCCACTATCGAACAGCTAGTGGTAAGCGTCAGCAGGCTGTGTTAAAGATGATGTCTTTGGGTGACAACAGACACACCGTGGAGGTAGTGGCCGACTACTTGCAGCGACAAACTGAGTCATGGCTGGGCAGTCTACATCTTGAGCCAGGCAAGGTAGTCAGTGATAACAGCCGTAATTTTGTGGCAGCCATAGCCCTTGCAAAACACACATATAACTTGCCTGGCTCACACTTTGAACCTGGTGGTGCAGTGCTTCCTTAATAATTATCCGGAGTTAACATCCCTGCTCCATAAGGTGCAAAGACTGTGCTCGCACATCCGTCGCTCGTCAGTACACTCCAGTCGTATGCAGAAGCTGCAGCGATTGCTCCACCTCCTCAAGCACCACCTATTCATAGACGTTGCAACAAGGTGGAACTCCACCCCGCACATGGTTGAGAGGCTGTGCGAACAGAGGCAGGCTGTAATGCATTTGTGGGAGGATACACGGGCAGCCAGTTTGAGGGAAGACATGGAATTGTCGGGTGTGCAGTGGTCAAAGCTGAAAGACCTCTGTAAAGTCCTTCAGTGTTTTGAGGAATGCACACAGCTGATAAGCGCAGACAACGCCATCATAAGCATGAGCATCCCACTTATGCGTCTGCTCATGCAAAGTTTGACGCACATTAAGGATCTGGCGTCTGCAGCAGAGGAGGAGGAACAGAAGAAGGAGGGAAGGCTTGCTGACAGTCAGCCATTTTCTGGTCAGGGAACTGTCCTGGACGAGGTGGAGGAAGAAGAGGAAGAGGAGGAGGATGCTTCTCAGGGGGCAAGAGAAAATGTTGGCATTCCAAGGTCCGGTACAGGGTTTGTGCGTGACTGTAGGGATGTGGATTTGCCAGAAAGTGCTCCTCCACCCAGCAGTGGCAGTGCATTATTAACACCTGGAACATTGGCCCACATGTGCGATTATGCCTTACGGATCCTAAAAAGGGACCCCCGCATTGCCAAAATGATGAAGGATGACGACTACTGGCTGGCCAGCATCCTCGATCCACGCTACAAAGGCAATTTACACAACATCATGCCACAGGAGAACCTAGAGATAATATTGGCTAACAAACAAGCAACTCTGGTAAACCATTTGTTTGAGGCTTTCCCAGCACACAGCAGTGGTGCTGGTTCTCCCATGAGCCGTAGTGGGCACAATGGAAGAGGTGTTCATGGTGCACACAGCCAAAGTGGTATTGGAGACAGGGGTTTCATGACCATGTTGTGGACAGATTTCTCAAGTACCGCTCACACGACTACTAATACTGCATCAATTAAAAGTGACAGGAGACAGCAGTTGTCAACTATGGTTACAATCTACTTCTCCTCCCATATCGATGTTCTCCCTCACAGGTCATTCCCCTTTGACTATTGGGCCTCTAAACTGGACACCTGGCCTGAATTGGCACAATATGCCTTACAGGAGCTCGCTTGCCCTGCTGCTAGTGTGTTATCTGAAAGAGTCTTTAATGCTGCTGGATCAATCCTGACAGAAAAAAGGACCCGTCTGTCGACCCAAAATGTTGATGATCTAACCTTCATTAAAATGAACCATGCATGGGTTTCAAAGGATTTTGTCCCACCTTCCCCTGATGACACATAGGTTGCCAGAAAACTGCCTCGCTTTTGTCCTCCCCTTCCTCGGACTTGCCCAAATCGGTCAATTGCAGCTGCTGAATGTCCAGCCTACACATCAACATATGCCATTTTTTAAACCTCCCTAACTGGGCTGCCCACACCCCCCCAAGGGCTGGGGTCAACACCCGGCACACCCGGGCAAGTGCCGTTGCTCTGAACAAGTGGATGGGCCCATTGATGGCAGATTGCTCTGGCACAGGGACCCTCATAGTACAATACAGTGTCTCTGACGGTGGGGGAGCCCACTAGCCGCCAGACACAGCAGCATACTATGAGGAGCCCTGTGCCAGTACCGTCGCTCACGAGTGTGCCCCCCCGCTTGGTCATGGCCACAGCGCTTGCAAGTTGCAATACTTACCTCTCCGTGCTCCACCGCTGTGTAGTCTGGGCAGTTAAATCCTTCACAGGGACAGCCACTAGAAATTTGGTGTAATGATCGATGATGGTTAAGATGTAGCTATGGCATGTCCTGCTGGCCTCTACCTTCAGATGATCAATGGCTACCATTTGTAATGGACGTCAACTTACAAGTGGATGCAGTGGTGGTTTATGATCACCTTTCACAGTTGTGATAGTCACAGACGTGTGACATTCCTGCCACCATTTTTCAATGTCTCCTCTCATGCCAATCCAATGGAATCGCCTACGGCCTGTGGCTTCTGTGTTTTGTACTTCAAAATGACCAGACACATCATGATAGGCAGTGAGGACCATGTCTACATCTCTCCCTGTGATCACAATTTGATGGAGACTAGTAACGGTGATGTGATCCACGCTACTGCGATAAAGCAATCTTTTCTTCACAAAGAAACGTTTTCGCTGTCTCCACAGACACAGTAATTGAGGGTCTGCATCGCCTCTGCAACATCTACCGGGAGGTTTTCCTGCGATGAGTAATTCCCAAATTTCTGCAAACACTCGACTTTCCGTCTGTACTTGTATCCATGTAGTTTCCAGTAGCGGAGAGTCTGGACTGGCTTACTGAGATCAAAATATATATGAAGATTTAAAAGTACCACAACACTGTATACTGGTGTACGCTTCGAATACCTTTCTCTTTTTCTACTTTTTAAATTCTGGTGTAATATATACTGAGCCTGTGAGTGTCTGTGTCTGACTCCGGAAGTATAGACGGAAATTTACAATTACCTCTAGACTGGATACACCTGGTATGTGCTGATACAGTACCTTTGTTCAAAATTTTTTATTACAGTATCATCCATAGTGAGTGAGCATGTGTAGTTTACGCCTTCTATATATACAGTGAATCGGAGATACCAATTTTTACCCTATACTCGATACAGCTTGTATCTTGTTATACAGTACCTTTGTTCGACATTTAGTATTACGGTCAAATCCATACTGAGTAAGCGCCTGAGAGTGACTACGGGACTATGTATACGGAGAATTCAATTGTACCCTATAATATATATACTTGCTATCTTGTTATCCAGTACCTTTTTACAACATTTTTTATTATGGTCAATCCCAGACTGAGTGAGCGTCTGAGGGTGACTCCAGAAATATATACCGAGATTTCAAATTTGGCCAACACTGTATACAGCTGTACGCTTCTGATACAGTAACCTTTTTTGCTATTTAGATTCTGGTGTAATCCATAATGAGCCTGTGAACGTCTGTCTGTTTCCCTGGAAATATATTTGGAGATTTAAGATTACCCCAACACTGTATACAGCTGTACGCTTGTGTTACATTACCCATTTACAGCTTTTCATATTCTTGTGTAATCCATACTGGGCCTTAGAGCGTTTGTGTCTGCCTCCTGAAATATATACGGAGATTCGGAATGCTTACACTATACTATATATACCTTGTATCTGGTGATACTGTACCCTTTTTCAACTTTTTATTTTATTGTGTAATCCATACTGAGCCTGTGAGCCTCTGTGTATGACTCATGAAATATATACGGAGATATACTGTTATCCCTAGACTGTATAGAGCTGCACGCTTCTGATACAGTACCATATATCTGCTGGTATTTTGGGTCCATTTTCCAAAACATGAGGAAGTATGGTGGAAGAGGACGCGGACGTGGGGGGCCACCTGTTACTGATGGTGGTGGTGGTGCATCTGCTGGTAGTGCCAAAAACACAGTAGCAGCTAAGGCAGGAGGTGTTTAGCCTGCATCATGGTGTAGCTCCGGAAGGCCTGTAAGGCTCCTTTTTCTGGGAATAGGTAGACTGCTTTTAAAGCTGGAGCATCAGGAACTGTTTTTGGCTTACATTGCTGAAACAGCCTCCAGCTCTATTGCCTCCTCTTCTGAAGTTTCAAAAATTGCAAGCATTGAGTCGTCAGTGCAGGCTTCTGGTCAGGAGCAATCCCTTTCCTTGTGTCCTTCACCCACACCAAAAGTGAAGGATGCGGCAGCACACACTTCAGATTACTCCATGGAGCTCTTTTCACATACCATGCCTGGGTTCATTTAAAATGGGCCCAACATATACTGGAGCATTCCAAATGGGGGACATCAGACACTGGAGCAGCATTTACGGGGCCCATTATACACTGGAGCATTAGAAATGGAGCCCATTATATATGGAGCATTATTAGTGCCCATCATACATTGGAGCATCATCCATGAGGCCCATCATATACTGGAGCATTCCAAATGGGGGACATCAGTCACTAGAGCAGCATTTACGGGGCTCATTATACACTGGAGCATTAGAAATGGAGCCCATTATATATGGAGCATTATTAGGGCCCATCATACACTGGAGCATCATCCATGAGGCCCATCATATACTGGAACATTCCAAATGGGGGACATCAGACACTGGAGCAGCATTTACAGGGCCCATTATACACTGGAGAATTAGAAATGGAGCCCATTATATATGGAGCATTGTTAGGGCCCATCATACACTGGAGCATTCCAAATGGGGGACATCAGACACTGGAGCAGCATCTATGGGGCACATTATACACTGGAGCATTAGAAATGGGACCCATTATATATGGAGCATTATTTGGGCCCATAACACACTGGAGCCTCGTCCATAGGAACCATCATATACTGTAGCATTATGTGGAGCTCATCATATACTGTATGGAACATTATATGTGACCAATTATTCTGTATGGAGAAATATATAGGGCTCATTATTCTGTATGGCGCACAATGTGGTGGCCATAATACTGTATGAAGTAATATACTGTCCTTTTTTCGAGCTATTGTACAATTTAAAATAGATCAGTCATGTCATGTAAGCAGTGAAGCATTTTTAATTGCACTATACCTATATTTCTCTGCCGTATTGGAGCATCATGAGTTGTGGTATGTGTTAAAGGGGCGCACTGACACTCCTGGGCCCAGGGCACACGAAAACCTGGAACCAGCCCTACCCCCCCCCCACAACTTTAGCCAAATAACCACCAGTTTCCAATGCGTAACTATTATTATTAAGTAAATTAAGGTTGACAAGCTTCAGTAATAAGAATTGATGTTTTTGGCATTGAAATGGGCACTGTAGGTATGTTTACTGTCCTTCACTCCCTGCTGACTTTGCTTCCCCATTGACTTGCATTGGGTTTCGTGTTTCAATCGGCCTCCGACTTTTCCCTATAGTCGGCCGATTTCGTTCGAATCGACTTTTGCGAAAGTCGGGTTTCATGAAACCCGACTCAACCCTAAAAAAAGGCAGTCGCTCATCTCTAATGACAATATATTTTGAGGGGGCTAAAATACCAAAAGATAATGTGTTATCTTTAACTTTAGGCCTTTTAGGGTATGTGCACACATTGCAGATTAGGCTGTGGAATTATTATTATTATTATGCATTTATATAGCGCCATTTATTCCATGGCGCTTTACATGTGAAAAGGGGAAATATAGACAAGTATAATAAACATGTGTAAGACAAGGGACACACAAGTACATAAGGAGAGGGGACCCTGCCCGCGAGGGCTCACAGACTACAGGGATGGGTGAGGATACAGTAGGAGAAGGTAGAGCAGGTCGTGCGGTAGTTCAGTAGAACAATTTTCTGCCGAGAACCCGCATCTCTTTGCAGAAAACGCAGGGCAAAACACTTGCGGATTTCTTGCGGATTTTAATGCTTTTTTGTTGTGCAGATTTGTTTCGGTCTGTGAACTTTCTCCCTTGTGCTTTTGGAGAGAGAATATATGCCAGACTAAAAATGCTGCTGCAGATCCACAAAAAGAATTGAAATGCTGCAGAAAAATCTGCGCGGATTTTTCTGCAGCATGTGCACAGCAATTATTAATTTACCATTTATTGACATTGGTTGTGCTCTACACTGCGGATTTGATGCAATTCCGCGTGTCCAAAAACGCTGCAGATTCGCATCAAAATCCGCAACTTGTGCACATACACTTAGAGATCATTTCATCTTCAACTTGCTTAACTGCTCACTATAACGGTAATTTTGACCAGGGGTGCCCAAATGTTTACATGCCACTGTAAAACCATCATACCATTCTCAATTAATACAATTAAAAAAAATACAACTGTCATGGGGTTTCCGCAACAGAGAGGAGCCAGAAGACCGCAGCATCTGATTACTCCTACTTCTGCGTGCAGAAGAAGCACTTCTCTTTCATTTTAATGGTGTTTATTCCTTTTGGCAGAGCAGGGGTTAATCTGCCTTGTTGGAAAACCCTGGGCTTTCAGCTGAACACAATTTGCCACTACCATTCCCTTTACTGTATAATCTGGCTCTTGATTCAAATCCATGTCAGAGCTAGCATTTGCTACATGGTTTAGAAGTAGAGGAGTTCATATGAGGAGTTCTGGAGGAGTTATCTGTGACTGTTGCGTGGTTTGTAAGTGTGGTCATTCCCTTCCCTCCTCTACTTTCATTTATTCCCCTTCCTCCACTCCCAGATGCATTCCTCTGTTATATGTGAGTGAATATTTTGTATGCCTTTATTTTGTATTGCCTTGTTTGTTGGGTTGGTGTACTGCGGTGCACAGTAGCACTCCTCTTCCCTGGGTGGGGGAAGAGAACAGACTGAGGGCTAACTCAGGAGATAAGGCAAGGGTGGCGGCCCCAGCATCTTCACCTTCAGAAGTATCGGGGGGAATAGGGAGAGCTAGGGCACCCCCTAGTGTCAGGGACAGGGAAAGATCCCCTGGTCCTGGGTCACCCGACAGCTGTGTCGTGACGACTATGCACTGCTCAGATTACTACCACCACAGAGTGCTCATATAATAGCATTATACCATGCCAAGATAATTGCTCATATTACTCAAATAATAAGCCATGAAATACCTAAATAATACTGACACACATTGCTCTAAAAATGTTATTATACCTATCATATGCAATATAAAAATAAAAAAGGTTGTCTAATTTTGGCATAGCATTGTAATCTTTCTACAGAAACACAAACCTCAAAACTTTTCTATCCACAAGGGTTCCTTCGGCCCTCCCCCCAAAAAAAAACAACAAAAAACACATATGGGCTTCTCACCAATCATTTTCCTAAAAAATATTGTTGTAAAATAGTAAAACGTTAACAATTCTTATTATTTAATGCCAAACTCGGAGCAAAATACAAAGAGAAACGTTCACTCCTCAGCAATGCCGCTGCAAATCCACAGGTAACACACGCAGAGTGAATCCAACACTGGAAGTCATTCTGAACTTATCAGCTGCAGGGAAAACATCTTTCTCCTCTGGACGTGAGAAAAACTCACTGGACTCTAAAATAAGCGATCGGAAGGAAGTGGAAGGAGCTCGGAGTGTGAATGGAATGTGACATTTTCCTCTATATGTAAACTTGGAGTTCACAGCAGAGATGTATAACCCTGGGTTCAAACATGTGGAATCACAGCCTTCCCTCCGATGAATATGTGCCTGTAGGAAGGAAGCGGTGAGAAACACACAAAATCGGTCTAAGAAACGGGGCGAATGGGCAGTAACTATAGGAGGGTACAGATGTGGCGGATATTCAGGTCCTGGTACCAATGGAGGCCTAAAAGTCCATCTGCCACATATGTCACTAGTACTCCGTTGGGGACAGATGGTACCAGTTTCTTAGTCTCTTTAAATAGGATGTTTCAATTAATTTTTCATTTTATACTCATTACCTCCTCTCCACTGATTCTGGAACAGTTTTTCTTTTTTATCTGTGCCCCTCCAGTCCAAAGTTACGCCACCTTGAATTAGAGGTGCAAATTTTCCATCAACCAACTAGGCACATAGATGCCTTAGATCTTTGTGAGCGTTTGCTATATCTCCTCTGACGCGCTGGCCAATCAAAACATGGCCACACCTATAATTCTGTGGTATACGACCAGTTGGCTGAAGGGCATATTTTTTTCAGGAATAAGGGTGGTATAACTTTGGAACAGAGGGGCACAGAAGAAAAATAAAAACTGTTCCAGAATCAATGGAGTAGGGGCAATTGGAGAAAGCGCTCAGATTATACAGTATTTAAAAATCTAACGAAAGGTCCTCTTTAAAGGGAATCTGTCACCCCTTTTTTGAGATATCATATAATGATATCATTCAATTGTGTGTCACATAAGGATTCTCATAGTACTTTTGCTTCCCCCTGACCCCGCAAATTTCATGCATAAATACCTTTTTTATATCGGTTCAGATGTATGTAAAC
Source organism: Dendrobates tinctorius (assembly GCF_039654945.1). Classification (NCBI taxonomy): domain Eukaryota; kingdom Metazoa; phylum Chordata; class Amphibia; order Anura; family Dendrobatidae; genus Dendrobates; species Dendrobates tinctorius. The sequence goes on along the minus strand of NW_027361743.1, from coordinate 7,234,986 downwards.
TGCCGCTGTCCGGTCCGCTGGGCGGAGCTTATTCACCTGCTCCCCCCCCCCTGTCTTGCTCTACGCATTTCTTCTTGTGTAGAGCAAGACAGGGGGGGGGAGCAGGTGAATAAGCCCCGCCCAGTGGACCGGACAGCGGCAGTTTACATACATCTGAACCGATATAAACAAGGTATTTATGCATGAAAGGTGCGGGGTCAGGGGGAAGCAAAAGAACTAAGAGAATCCTTTTGTGACACACAATTGAATGATATCATTATTGGGTAATCAGTGCCCTACTATGTACTAATAGGGGCAAGAATCAAGGAACAGCTGTCTGCAACTGGAAATATTGGTTTGACTTTATATCCCCATGTGGCTAAGCTCTTTAAAGGGAACCTGTCACCAGGTTTGTCCCGTATGAAGTAAGGCCAGTACCTTTCAACCCTGATATACAGCATTCTAATAAGCTGTATATACGTATACCCCCAATCCAGCCTGTATGACATGAAAAAGACCTTTTAAAATACTCACCTACAAGGGCTTCGCTGGTCTTGGTCCTGTGCCTTCTTTCATCTTGAGATGCCGTCCTTCTGTGCTTCATGTGGAGGACGCAGCCTATGTCATCCAAACAGTCTCCCCGGCATCACGCTCATATGCAGGTGCACTTGCCTTGACCAGGGCAGCGTAAAATGCTGCAGTGCGCATGCGCCAAGATCTTTAGCCTTTTCTTGCGCATGTGCACTGCAGTACTTTGCTCTGCCTTCGACAAGGCATAGAAGAACGCCTTGCCGGGGAGACTGTGTGGATGACGTAGGTGAACAACAGTGGTCAATTTTTGCTGTTATTTTATTTCCATTGCTCCCCTTGAGTACTCCCTTTTTAGGTGTGTGTGTGTGTGTGTGTGTGGGGGGGGGGGGTTCTGGCAGTTACCTTTTCTGCAACAGTTTTGAAGACTTTTTAAAGATTTTTTTTCCCGAAGCCTTTTTTGCATCTTCCACCTGGCCTGGTTTTTAAAAGCCACTTTAGTTAACAAAAAAAAAAAGGAAACTTAAAAAAACTCTTGAAATGAACAGCAAAAATGGATTTCCCGTAGAAATAGAGTTTTCCCAGCATTTTTTATGTTTTTTTGTGGAGTATTTTAGAGCTGATCCACTCCAGAAAAAAAGAAAAAATTTCAAAACACTCTATGACAATAGTCATAGGGTATGTTCACACGGTACTTTTTGATGCATTTTGTACAAGTTTTTTTTTTGTTACGCCAAATTGATCTCATTGGAGAAAAATCTGAAAAAAAAAAAAATTGATGTGCTTCATTATTTAAAAATACACAACAGGTAAAAAAAAAAAAAAAAAAACTGGAAGGGGAAAAAAAAATGCACTGCTTAAATTAGACTTTAGAAATCTCATTCATTGTGCCGTTACTGTAAAACATGCATCAAAACATGTGAACAAGCCCTAAGAGTTAAACCATGCAGAAAAATAGGCTGAACTAAATAGACTAATGGTATTTTTTTTTTCCTAAGGGGTCATGTAATATCATTATTAGGCTGAGTTCACATGTGGCTTTTTTTTCGCTTTTCCGTGGCGGTTTTAACAGCGCGATTTTGACGCGAAAAATAAGCATCCCATGCATTCCTATGGGATTCCGCAATGCTGTGCTAATGCTGCGTTTTTTACCGCGGCGGAATCGCTTCACAGTAAAAAATGCAGCATGCTCATTAATTTTCATCATTGGCTGTGCACACCATGCGAAAAGTAAGCAGAACATTTGCGGATGGTACCCACAGTTCGGAGGAGAGGAGACTGTCCTCAGGGCTTTAGGTACCATATCCCTGTAAAAAATAGAATTTAAAATAAAAAATATTGTTATTCTCACCTTCCGACGTCCCGCGCAGCCTTCCCGCCTCTCTCCACGCTCCCGGTCCCAGTAAGCCTTTGCAAGCGATGACGTCCGTACTCGCGGGATCGCGAAGTCTCGCGGTCATCGCAAATGACCGCGAGACGTCGCGATCCCGCGAGAACAGACGTCATCGCGGTAATTGTCGCAAAGGATCACTGGGATCGGGAGCGTGGAGAGAGGCGGGAAGGCTGCGCGGGACGTCGGAAGGTGAGAATAACAATATTTTTTTTTATTATTATTTTTTACATTTTATCTTTTACTATTGAGGCCGCATAGGTGGCCTCAATAGTAAAAAGTTGGTCACACTCGTCAAACACTATGTTTGACGAGTGTGACCAACCTGTCAATCAGTTCTCCAAGCGATGCTCCAGATCGCTTGGAAAACGCTAGCAATTCTGCAAGCTAATTACGCTTGCAAAATGCTAGTTTCTCCGCGGGAAAATCGCGGGAATTTAAAATGCGATTTTCCCGCGCGATGGAATTCCGGAATTCTCGCGAGAGTTCCGCTACGTATGAACCCAGCCTTAAAGGGTTTGTTCAACAGTAAAATATTTTTTTTAAAGGCAGGTATTGATTAAAATTAATAAATGGAAGCATACTCACCTTCCGGTGCCCCTACAGGTCCAGCCCTGACTGTCTTCCCCGTTCAGAAGTCACAGCACCGCCGCAGCCTGTAACTGGTGACTAGAAGGGCACAGTCATTATGATTTTTAAATGGGCCTTAGGCTATGTGCACACAGTGCGGATTCTGCTGCGGATCCGCAGATTTAGCTGCGTTGTACAGTACCATTGTTTTCAATGGTAAAATGAAAAACACTGTGCACATGCTGCGGATTTTTCCGCGCGGATTTGCTGTGTGTGTTCAAATCCGCAGCATGTCAATTCTTTGTGCGGATTCCGCTGCGGTTTCACACCTTCTCCATTGTAGAGGTGTGAACCTGCAGGGCTAAACCGCAGGCTAATCCGCAGGTAAACCGTAGGTCTTTTGACCTGAGATTTTACCTGCGGATTTTTAAATCCGCAGCACCTTTCACTACGTGTGCACATAGCCTTACACGTCCTCCGGAGCCAGCGCAGACGTCCAGAAGGGCCCGCACTGGGTCCGTGGGGGTGCTGGAGGGCGAGCATGCCTCAGTTTAATTTTTTTTTCTAAATGGATTTAATTTAAAACAAAAATATATATTTTACTGTCGAACAACCCCCTTTAATAAAAATCCAGCGTATTACAAGATTACATTTGGTTTCTATAACAAGTGGTGATTATAGTCTAGGAAACCATTCCTTGGCAAACGGATTCAAAAGGTTAAAGTAGAATTACAAGCACAAAACTATCCACGGAATGTGCAACCAATAAAAAAAGAAAAGGGACGTAGGAAAAAATAAAAAATACAGTCTGGTATAGCATTTATAAGAAATTGATGATTTGTTGGGTCAGACCGCTTTCATAAAAAGTTACCCATTTCCCCCCTCGCTTAGAAAATGAAGCCATCACACAGTTCCAGATGGCGCTACTGCTGCTCAACGGGAGGTCACATGAAGTCCTTCACAGGACTCGTCGGAAACGTCACCAATTTTTTGTTTTCTTTCATATCATGTTAGGCCACGTTCAGTATTTGGTCAGTATTTCACATCAATATTTGTAAGCCAAAACCAGGAGTGAGACAATCAGAGGAAATACCCATTCCTGGTTTTGGCTTACAAATACTGATGTAAAATACTGATCAAATACTGAACGTGTGAACGTGGCCTTACGGGTTGTGACTTCATTGGCTACATATAAGGTGGACATGGCTCACGGTCTACAAGTGGTGAATCACATTTCAAACATTTGGTGCTCCCTTCCTACTTTCAGCTCCTGCTCTCCTGTCTGCCAAACTCCTTCCAGGCAGAACAGGAAGATTTCAGTTCACAACAGCCCAAACCATTGGACCACGGCATGTGCAATGCATGCTGGGAAGTGACAGAAAATACATTCCAGCACCTATCGTGCTGATAGAATGTTGATTAAAGAGGAACCACCTAATTGAAAAAAAAAAAAGAATGTATGGCAAGCTACATGGATCTAGTAGACTAGTAGGAGCACCAAAAGAAATTTTAACTTCTAGGGTGGTATGACAGCAGCGAGGACATTTACAAGGTACATGGATAGGAGAATAGATCCCAACAGTGTAAAAAATGGTACAATTATTATTATTTATTTATTTTTTACACGTTATGCTTTTTCCCTATAGAAGGCAGAATATATTAGAAATGCATGAACGGTGTCAGTAATGCCATTGTAACAGTGAAATAATGTCATTTTCGCAATAGGGGGGACGAGGCCTAAAGCTTGGTGCCACCATGACCTCCTCTGCATAATAATCAGCCCAGTCTCTGATATAATAGAGCTGTACACAACACAGTTTTATTACATTTGCGGTAATATTTTTACTGTCTGTGGTGACTGTAAAAATTCTGAACTGCGAGATTTGAAGAAAAAGCAACTTTCTTGGTTTTATCCCCACCGGGTATAGGAATCATACACTGGTCCCCAGGACATGACCCTGCTTACAGCCATAATGTAGGAGGGTTTCGCCCAGGAGACAATGGCGTCTGGTCTCAGATCACCCCGGAGCCCCCTTTTGTCCTTAGAGAGATTGTTAACGCCAATGAAACGACAGGGGGCGATTTTTTTTTTTTTTAAAACATGAACTGTTGAGTTTTACTGTGCAGCGCAGTTTCCCACAACATTTGATATAATCCCCTAGTAATAAATTTTGCTTTATCTCACATCTCTTGTCATATATCCTCAGGTTACACTCCGCGTCGTTTACCGCGTACATTTTTTCGGCAGCACATTTTTGTTATGTTGCTCTCTGGTATAGAAAAAAAAAAAAGTAAAATGGACAGAAGAGGGTACTGCAATGTTTTACCCAAATTGTAAGAAACTACATAGTTATTAGCCCCTAATAATATTGAATTTTAAACATGCAGCTTAAAGAGGATTCATCACTTGCCATAGATATGTACTTTTTTTTACCTGGTGTAAATGCCGCTGCTCCCCTGAATCTGGCGATGTTTTTCTTTTGTTCCTGCGCCTCTCCATTCATGAGATATGGCCCCTTCTTTCCATAGTCTTGTTAGCCAAGTGGGCGTGGTTCTCATCTCTTCCTTTTGGGGGCGTTTTCTTGAGGATCATGCCTAGTTGGCTAAAACGACTAGACATACCGTATATACAGGAAAGAGGAGGCTATATCTCAGGAATGGAGAGGCGCAGGAACAAAAGAAAAACATCACCAGATTCAGAAGAGCAGCGACATTTACACCATGTTAAAAAAAATTATATATATATATATATATATATATATATATATAGTAAATGACAGGTTCTTTTTAAGTAATAGCATGTAAGGGGTTATTCCCATCATTAAATGTTATCACCCATTCACAGGTATGGTGATAACTTGCAGAAGAATCGGAGGGCAAGACCACTGAGATGCCCACGGATCCCAAGAGTTCATTCTGCCCGCTTTGTCCAGAAGTTACCGCACCTATCTCAATGGACCTTAGTACAGCTTACTCCTCTGCTAAAACCCCTTTAGGAAAATTTTCCATATCTCCTGAAATGTACGGTACGCACCCTCAAAAGTGGAGGTCTCCCGGATGAATTGACAAATCTCCCCTGCGCCTCCAAAACCTTCCAGAAAGGAGGATTCGTGGAAGGTTTCTTATTGTTGGAAGAACTGTCATGTGATGAACCTCCAGCATCCAAAACCATATTCAGGAAGCAAGTGATGGGGCGTGGTTAGAAAAAAGGGTCACAAAAACTTATTTTGCCTAAATCAACATTTTCCCGGAAGGCCTTTCCTGAAAGATTTGTTTAAAAGTCATATATACAAATGCAGTTACATCTACAGTTATATCTACAATACAGCTAGATAGGTGCAGACAATCCCAAATTTACCAGCAACAAGTTTTAAAGAGCAACTGTCACTTGCTCAAACAATGGCGTTAAACACCAAGTAAAAATCTCCAAGCTCCCCTTATTCTGTCGCTCTTTTCCATTTTGAGCTACGTCACTCCATTGCAGAAATAGTCACATTTGTTCATTCTGCAGCGCAGTATGTGAAATCTCTGCTTTGCAGTGCAACTGGGCATTTATTTAGTCTTCTCTGAGGGTGTGCTTTTTCACCATTCCCCTCCCAGATACTGCCAATCACAGCTCAGCAGCAACTGAGACTATAGACGACTAGATCAGATGCCGAGCTGTGATTAGCAGCGTCTGTAAGAGAGGAGTGAATGCACACCCCAGAAGACTATGAAGAAATGCCCAGTTGTACTACAAAGCAGAGATTTCACATACTGCACTCAAGAAGAAACAAATGTGAATATCTCTGCAATGGAGTGACGCAACACAAAAAGGAAAACAGTATCAGAATCAGGTGAGCTCAGGGATTTTTTTAAGGCATTTACATCTATTATTTTGAGCAAATGACAAGTCCTCCTTAAGAAACAATTCAAACAAATGTGAACATGTCTGTCACGGCACAGTTGTCGGGTGACCTGGGATCAGAGGCTCCTTCCCTGTCCCTAACACTAGGGGGCTCCCTAGCTCTCCCTATTCCCCAGAATACTTTTAAAAGGTAAAGATGCCGGGGCCTCCACCTTTGCCTTATCGCCTGAATCAGCCCTTCGTTTACTCTCTTCCCCCACCCAGGGAAGAGGGGTGCTCCTGTGCACCGTAGTACACCAACCCGACAAATAAGGCAACACCAACAAGGGTTAACCGAAAACTCCAGGCATACAAAATATTCACTCACATGTAACAGAGGAATGCACTGGGGTGTAGAGGTAGGGGAATAAACCAAAATAGAGAAGAATAGGGAATTATCACACATACAAACCAAGCAATAGTCACTAATAATTACTCCAACTCTCCTCATATGAACTCCCCTCCCTCCGGTCCCATGCAGCAAATGCTAGCTCTGACAAGGATTTGCAACAGAGCCCAGATTATAAAGGGGAAAGGAGTGGCTAACCGAGCTCAGCTGCGAGCACAGAGATATCCAACATAGCTGATTATTCCTTCTGTCAGAACAAGGGTTAAACACATTTAAAATGAAGGAGAAGTGCTTCTTCTCAGTGCCGGAGTAGGAGCAATCAGGCGCTGTGGTCTTCTGGCTCCACACTGTCGCGGTAACCCTGTGACAGTGTACTGATCCGAAGGGGAGATGTTTGCTTATACTGCACGCTGGCCATTCCTGTCCTGTTTGGGGGTATTCATGCCAAAGAACCTTTCTGCTTACGCATCTTTATTTTTACCAATGGACATGATGTTGGTAAGTATAGAAAAAATAAAAAAAAATAAATAAAAGTTCATTCTCCGGGACCTGCATGTGGTTTCTAAATCCTCCCCAGTCCTCGGGGGAAATTATTTTGTGAGGTCACTGGGCAATTGATTTACAACCCTGTGCAAAATGTCAGCACTATGAAAATAATTAAGTTAAAAAAAAAAACACAACAAACAAAAAAAAATATATATATATACCCAATTTTTCCAAAAGGAATAAAAATGAATTACACCAAACCCTTTTTGATTAGACCTCTCGGTATGGCGGGGACTTTGATTTTATCACATTTTTTAGGGAAACTATCGTCCATGAGCAGACTGCGGCTTTTCTAAATGGACATATAAAAAAAATAGTTTCTGGCCTTGACTTTGCGGGATACATTATGAAAGTAAAGTCAGAGGCGACACATCAAGAAAAGCGTGTGTTATGCCAAAGCGTGATTATGTTGGCATGGTGGCACGCTAACCTTGCAGACTATAGGCATCTTATATGGCCAGGAACTCCTGCAGAAAAACTATAAAGAGTTTATAAGCCAGTGGCGTGCTGGAAAGTTTATAAAGTGTGCTGTTTGCTTTGGGTAAACTATGATATAAAGTGGAGTGTTATCTGTACTGCTTCTGTGTTGGGCAGAATTTCCTTACTCTTCATGTCGTGGATCAGAGACTATTGGCTGAAGTGGAATTTGAGATCCCAACACGATTTCTTTGGGGCACATATATATATATATATATACACTCACTGGCCACTTTATTAGGTACACCTGTCCAACTGTGTGTTAAGACTTAATTTCTAATCAGCCAATCACATGGCGGCAACTCAGTGCATTTAGGCATGTAGACATGGTCAAGACAATCTCCTGCAGTTCAAACCGAGCATCAGTATGGGGAAGAAAGGTGATTTGAGTGCCTTTGAACGTGGCATGATTGTTGGTGCCAGAAGGGCTGGTCTGAGTATTTCAGAAACTGCTGATCTACTGGGATTTTCACGCACAACCATCTCTAGGGTTTACAGAGAATGGTCCGAAAAAGAAAAAAAATCCAGTGAGCGGCAGTTCTGTGGCCGGAAATGCCATGTTGATGCCAGAGGTCAGAGGAGAATGGGCAGACTGGTTCGAGCTGATAGAAAGGCAACAGTGACTCAAATTGCCACCCGTTACAACCAAGGTAGGCAGAAGAGCATCTCTGAACGCACAGTGCGTCGAACTTTGAGGCAGATGGGCTACAGCAGCAGAAGACCACACTGGGTACCACTCCTCTCAGCTAAGAACAGGAAACTGAGGCTACAATTTGCACAAGCTCATCGAAATTGGACAGTAGAAGATTGGAAAAACGTTGCCTGGTCTGATGAGTCTCGATTTCTGCTGCGACATTCGGATGGTAGGGTCAGAATTTGGCGTAAACAACATGAAAGCATGGATCCATCCTGCCTTGTATCAACGGTTCAGGCTGGTGGTGGTGGTGTCATGGTGTGGGGAATTTTTTCTGGGCACTCTTTGGGCCCCTTGGTACCAATTGAGCATCGTTGCAACGCCACAGCCTACCTGAGTATTGTTGCTGACCATGTCCATCCCTTTATGACCACAATGTACCCAACATCTGATGGCTACTTTCAGCAGGATAATGCGCCATGTCATAAAGCTCGAATCATCTCAGATTGGTTTCTTGAACATGTCAATGAGTTTACTGTACTCAAATGGCCTCCTCAGTCACCAGATCTCAATCCAATAGAGCATCTTTGGGATGTGGTGGAACGGGAGATTCGCATCAGGGATGTGCAGCCGACAAATCTGCGCCAACTGTGTGATGCCATCATGTCAATATGGTCCAAAATCTCTGAGGAATGCTTCCAGCACCTTGTTGAATCTCTGCCACGAAGAATTGAGGCAGTTCTGAAGGCAAAAGGGGGTCCAACCCCTTACTAGCATGGTGTACCTAATAAAGTGGCCAGTGAGTGTATACACACACACATATACTGTGTATATATATATATATATATATATATATATATATATATATAATTAGTATAAAACTTGCTGCTTTTTCCAAATCTGCAACATTTTAAAGATCAGTCATGGGGGGCGCTGTTGCAGTGGTGTCTATGATATAGATTGCTGCTAATAGTGGTGAAAGGAGGTACTGCAAGTATTGGAGCTAATCATAAAAGTATCCAGTACTTTAATATCTAGTTTTTATTGCTTAAAAAGCGCCATAATATTCCACAGCACAGTATAGAAATTCACTAAACAAAACTCCATACAGATGTTGCCTTTGGAGAAATATGAATACTGCTAACCACTGAGCCAGCTGGCACTGCAAAATATTATAAGCTGATACGGTAAGATAAAAGTCACTATTTCAGGAGAGGTTTACTATCCTCTATAAGCCAGAATTCTGGCACATCTTGCACCAAAAAATCCGGCTTATAAAACTTGTGTTTCAGGTTCCTGTGGATAGGCGATAACTTGTTTTCACCGGACAAACCAGGTACAAATTCAATACATTATCAGAATGTGCAAGGAGAACCCTAGAGAGGTAGCAATCAGCTCCACAACTACTGAGTTATGACATATAGCATAAACCAGGGGTGGACATACTGCCGATGCAGCCGCACTGGGGCCCGGAGGTGCAGAGGGGCTCAGACATATTTCTTGCACAGGGGCCCTAAGCTGTAAGTGTCCCCCCTGGCATAAACCTCTCCAGACAGAATAACGTGAAATAATGTTTGCTTGTTTTTTGTTTCCAAAACTGGTGGTCGTTTTGTGCCAGTTCTTAGGATATGCTGAACCAATAACAAAGGAACGACACATCTAGAGGTCTATAACGTATGGGTGGTCTCATCCAGATAAGTAGCAAAGCGTCAAATTACTGAGCAAATTATTCTTGTGCTTTCCCCCATTAAAACCTATAGATTACTTACAATGGGGACAGGTAGTTGTTGATGGCTCGACCTGGCACCCTGGAAACACTCACCATACTTAATATATGTAAAGAACTAAAAAAAAATATAATATACACTGCTCAAAAAAATAAAGGGAACACTCAAATAACACATCCTAGACCTGAATGAATGAAATGTTCTCATTGAATACTTTGTTCTGTACAAAGTTGAATGTGCTGACAACAAAATCACACAAAAATCATCAAAGGAAATCAAATTTATTAACCAATGGAGGCCTGGATTTGGAGTCACACACAAAATTAAAGTGGAATGTAATGTCCTTAAAACAAGTCAGAATGATGCTCAGTATTGTGTGTGGCCTCCACGTGCCTGTATGACCTCCCTACAATGCCTGTGCCTGCTCCTGATGAGGGATCTCTTCCCAGACCTGGACTAGAGCATCCGCCAACATGGATCTTATAGTAGCTGGAATTTTTTTTTCTTTTTTCTGGAGTAACTACACGCTGGACAAGTGATTCCTTGCTCCCACACACCACAGGCTGTTTTCAAGTGAGCTGGCAAGACCCTTTTTTTCTCTCTTGTGACCTCCATGTGCCTGTATGACCTCCCTCCTATGCCTGTGCCTGCTCCTGATGAGGCGGCGGATGGTCTACTGAGGGATCTCTTCCCAGACCTGGACTAAAGCATCCGCCAACTCCTAGACAGTCTGTGGTGCAACATGATGTTGGTGGATGGAGCGAGACATAATGTCCCAAATGTGTTCAATCGGATTCAGGTCTGGGGAACGGGCGGGCCAGTCCATTGCTTCAATGCCTTCATTTTGCAGGAACTGCTGACACATTCCAGCCACATGAGGTCTGGCATTGTCCTGCATTAGGAGGAACCCAGGGCCAACCGCACCAGCATATGGTCTCACAAGGGGTCTGAAGATTCCCATCTCGCTACCTAATGGCAGGCTACCTCTGGCGAGCACATGGAGGGCTGTGTGGCCCTCCAAAGAATTGCCACCCCATACCATTACTGACCCACTGCCAAACCAGTCATGCTGAAGGATGTTGCAGGCAGCAGATCGCTCTCCACGGCGTCTCCAGACTCTGTCACGTCTGTCACATGTGCTCAGTGTGAACCTACTTTCATCTGTGAAGAGCACAGGGCGCCAGTGGCGAATTTGCCAATCCTGGTGTTCTGTGGCAAATGCCAAGCATCCTGCACGGTGTTGGTCTGTGAGCACAACCCTCATCTGTGGACGTCGGGCACTCAGACCATCCTCATGGAGTCGGTTTCTAACCGTTTGTGCAGACACATGCACATTTGTGGCCTGCTGGAAGTCATTTTGCAGGGCTCTGGCAGTGCTCCTCCTGTTCCTCCTTGCACAAAGGCTGAGGTAGCGGTCCTGCTGCTGGGTTGTTGCCCTCCTACGGCCCCCTCCACGTCTCCTGGTGTACTGGCCTGTCTCCTGGTAGCGCCTCCAGCCTCTGGACACTATGCTGACAGACACAGCAAACCTTCTTGCCACAGCTCGCATTGATGTGCCATCCTGGATGAGCTGCACTACCTGAGCCACTTGTGTGGGTTGTAGAGTCCGTCTCATGCTACCACGAGTGTGAAAGCACAACCAACATTCAAAAGTGACCAAAACATCAGCCAGAAAGCATTGGTACTGAGATGTGGTCTGTGGTCCCCACCTGCAGAACCACTCCTTTATTGAGTGTGACTTGATAATTGCCAATAATTTCCATCTGTTGTCTATTCCATTTGCACAACAGCATGTGAAATTGATTGTCAATCAGTGTTGTTTCCTTAGGCCTCTTTCACACATCAGGTTTTCTGCTTCAGGCGCGATCCGGCGCTTTTGACTAAAACCGGATCCGTCGAAATGCAATGCCGGATCCGGTTTCCCCCCCATTGACTTGCATTAGAGCTGGATCGAGCCGGATGGCCATGCGTTTCATCCGATTTTCGCCGGATCCGGCAATGTGACGCGAGACGGCGTCTGGAAAAAACGGTGACTGTAACGTTTTTTGTATCCGTCGAAAAAGCCGGACACGCCGGATCCGGCGTGTCCGGCTTTTTCATACAATGAAAGCCTATGAGCGCCGCAATGCGCCGGATCCGGTTTCTTTGGTCTGAGCATGCTCAGTAGCTCTGCCCACAGGACATATATAAAAGCAAGACAATGGGACCCTCAGCCACACCCAACATGCCACCCAAGCCAAGAACCAGGAGCAGGAGAAGGCAGCAGACATCTGCAGCAGCACCATCAGCACCACCCCAAATGGAGCAGCATGCTGAACAACGGGAGGGGAGCCAGCAGCAGATGAGAGATGGTAATTATCAAATCCCCCATTCCTCCAAACTAGGGCTATGGAATATCAAGATATTCATTGGCCCTTTGTTTCTCTTTATTCAACAGCCGCCCAATAGATGCAGCAGCAGCAGCAATGGCAGCAGCAGAAACACCACCCACAGCCATGGAGTCTGGCCATGAGGAAGACAGCACATCTTCTGGGAGCCCTCCCTCGCATCGTCAGCGTTTGACGGTAAGTTTTTATTTCCAAAATCCATCATCTCTGTAATATATGTGTATTCATTGCCTTTTATTTCAAAACAGGAATCACAAGATGAAGAGGAGCTCCCAGAAGAAGAAGGAAGGGGTGGACAGACACTTGGAGTGGGCTCACAATTGGTAAGTTTTTTGCATCAAACGCAGAAACACAACATCACACTACACACAACACATAGAAAACAATGTTCTGCAGACCACACACAGCAAACAAATGCCTACATCCAAAGACATAACATTTTTTGTTTTCTTCTCTAGTCTTCCCAATCTGGTGCTCGGCCAAGAGGTCCTCGCAGTGCCTCCCAGGGTCGTCGGCGACAGCAACGCGGCGGTCACCAGCGTGTAAGTATAAATATTTTTGCTTTGTTTTTTTTGCACTTTTTATTTCATTTCTTTTGTGGAGGCTAATTATGTTATTTTTGTCTTTTTCTTTAACAGCCTTCACAGCGTGCTCCCGACTCTGACGGTGAGGATGGAGGGATTGATGTGGACCGCCTCATCGATCTCGTCAGAGAAAGGGAGCCGCTCTGGAATATGGCTGACCGCCGCCACGCTGACCTTATCGTTACCCGACGACTCTGGGAGGAAATCTGTTCTCTCCTTGTGGGCCGCTGGGAGGACCTCGAAGCTCGGGCCCAGATTAAAGAGCGTAAGTATATACAGTACCGGTTGCTTGATTTAAACCAGTGTTTCCCGAACTCCAGGCCTCGTGGTCCCCACGGATCATGTGTTCAGGATTTCTATTTACTTTGGAAATCCTGAAAACATGACCCCTGGGGACCATGAGGACTGGAGTTTGGGAAACACTGATGTTGTATACTAACCACTTTGTCCTTTCTCGTTTCAGGGGAGAGAATTGTGAAGCGGTGGCGGTCTGTGAGGGATCGTTTCAAGAAGGAGGTCAATAAAGAGATGCGGGCCCCGAGTGGATCTGGAGGACGCAGGAGCAAGTACAAGTACGCACGAGCCCTGTCGTTCCTCCGGGAGACAATGCTCACCAGAAGGTAAATATTACACACCACATGTGACAAAAAAATGTTTAGATGTCACTTTTTTTTTTCAGCCAGGGCCATACCATGTCACTATTTTAATTGTTTTTTTTCTCTTTATTCCACAGCACGGTGAGCAGCACTCGGGAGCCTGCACGATTGGACCCTTCTGAGGCGATCCCTGAGGAGACCGGCACCGAGGGACACTTCGACCGCCCCGGTAGATCTGCACCTTCCCAGCCTTCCCACACATTCGACCCATCTGTCCCATCCACCAGCTCAGGAGCATCGTGGCCACCTACATTACATGAAGCTGCTGGTGAGGAGATCGCTTTCCCTTTACCCCACCCTTCTGCCCCTGCCACCTCTAGTACACCTGCGGGTACTGGGCGGCAGCGGCAGAGGGGTCAGGAAAAGACTTATGCGCCAGAGTTCTTGCATCTGAATGCATCTTTCCTGAACTGTCTAAAAGTCTTGTCAGAGCAAATCTACGCAGGCTATCAGCAGATCAACTCCAGCATTCTGGAGGTGAAGACACTTCTGCAAACCATGCATTCAGAAGCAAGATCTTCGCCAAACCACACCTTTTTCAGGTCTGTTGTGGAGCGCATGGAAACGCTCTCTCCTGCCCAGCAGATGCATGTAATGCATTCATGCCACGCTGCTCTCCAGCAAGTTACCTCCCAACCTCCTCCTCCCACCACAGTAGTTCCACCACCTGCACCCCCTCCAGCCACTTTCCATCCTCCCCCTCCTATTACATCTACACCCCCTCCAGCCACTTTCCATCCTCCCCCTCCTATTACATACCATCCACCTCCCCAGCACCATCCACCTCCCCAGCACCATCCACCTCCCCAGCACCAGCAACCTCCCCAGTACCAGCAACCTCCCCAGTACCAGCAACCTCCCCAGTACCAGCAACCTCCCCAGTACCAGCAACCTCCCCAGTACCTGCAAACTCCCCAGTACCAGCAACCTCCCCAGTACCAGACATCTCCCCACTTCCAGCAACCTGCCCCGTACCAGACATCTCCCCACTTCCAGCAACCTGCCCCGTACCAGACATCTCCCCACTTCCAGCAACCTGCCCCGTACCAGACATCTCCCCACTTCCAGCAACCTGCCCCGTACCAAACTCCTTCCCCATACAACTTGCCATCAACATCATCTGCTCCTACAGTCCCTGCCCAACCCTCCACTCCACCACCCACCACCTCTTCTGCTTCCCACATGTCCACCCATTCTGTAGTTTTTTCCACACCTTCACCTCTAACTGTTCCTTCCCAGTCCTCTCTCCACACTCCCAGTGTCGAAGTGTCCCGCAGCCCCTACAGCAGTATTTCCACCACACACTACACAGATTTATAATGTGTGTATTTAAATAAAAATGACCAGTTTTATGGTTTCAAAGCTTTATTAAACAAGTTTATTAAAATTTTAAAAAAGTTTACTAAAAAAAACATTTTTCAATAAAAGTTAAATTATTTTACACTGGTTGTCTGTCATTTCTTTCTGCGGTGAAAAAGGTTAAATACAGGGTATTTAAAAGGTGAAATGGTATTCAAAACTAGGTATATAACTGTGGGTAAATTTTAGCTTTTTGCCACAGTTGTGTTCCTGGTTGTGTTTGAAGCAAAGTATTTCACCTAAAAAGTTGTGTTTATTATTGGTGATTTCCTAACAATGTACACAACTTTTGTTAAAAGGTGAAATACTTTGCATAAAACACAACCAGGTACACACCTGTGGCCTAAAGCTAAAAATAGAGACCATGACAAGATAGCCAACTTTGGTTGGCAAAGGTATATACTGTTGGTACAGAAGGTACACAAGTTTGGTTAGGGCACAAATCTTTCACACTCTGTCATCCTGCCAGTGTACTCTGCCTTGAGGTGACATAAAGTATAGTGCAAAATTGTCCCTCATTACTGAAACCGTCACAGAACTTCTAGTGGTAATGCCATGGTAATCTTGCAAGGTGGTTTCTTCAGAGGTGTCCTCAATGGAAATGGGTTCCTTGCAGATAACAAAATTGTGGAGTACCACGCACGCTTTGATCACCTCGTCCACAGTTTCTGTCTTGAGGTTGATCGCAGTCAATAGGACCCGCCATTTGGCTGTCAGAATACCAAAGGTACATTCAACCATTCTTCTTGCTCTTGTGAGGCGGTAATTAAAAATGCGTTTTGGTCTTGTCAATCCTCTGCTAGAGTACGGTTTCAAAAGGTGTTCTGACAGCTGGAAGGCTTCATCCCCTACACAGACAAATGGCATAGGTGGACCAGATGTTTGCGGCAGCGGTCTAGGGGGTGGGAACTGGAAGGTGTTTCCATACAGTTTACGCCCCATGGCAGACAGTTTGAAAACTTGAGTCATTGGAGCGGCCATAGGCCCCAATATCAACCGCAATAAATTTGTATTCCGCGTCAGCGATGGCCATGAGGACAATTGAAAAATATTTCTTGTAATTGAAATATTCCGATCCCGATCCGGCTGGCTTTACAATGCGGATATGTTTCCCGTCCACAGCGCCCAAGCAGTTGGGAAACTGACATATCTGTTGAAACTTGTCAGCAATTTCAATCCACCTCTCTGTTGTGGGCTCTGGTAAAAACTCTTCAGCTAAGGAGTCCCACAGTGCACGGCATGTGTACTTCACTATTCCAGATATGGTGGAAATCCCGAGTCTGTACTGGAAATGCAGTGACGAAAGGGATTCTCCAGTTGCAAGAAATCTGTGGGGAATTAAAAAACAATAAATTAGTTTTAAATCACAGCATTACATACCAAAACTCAGCTATAACACTTGGAGATACAAACTACCACCAACAAGATTGCAGTGAAAGTGTGCTCTGATGCGATCACATCCAATAAATGTGGCTTACCTTAAAGTCACCATCAGACGCTCTGTGGGTGAAACAGAGAAGCGGCAATAGGTGTCCGCTTTTCTTATGAGGTGTGCAATGCGCTCCACCAAGTAATCAAAATTCTCCATTTTCATCCTAACATATCCAAAAAATTTATCCGGGTTTCGTCGAAGGTCCATGCAGAGTGTAGAATAGACCCCACGCGTCATTCTCTTGGCTGTGATGGGGTGGATCCACAAACGTCGTCTACGATGCCTGATGCGCTGCTGTCTCGCTCTCTCCTTCTCCAGAACAATCACCCTCAAACGATTCGCCTCCGCTATAAAATCCGCCAAATTCTTCAAAATATTTCCAATGACAACATCCATCTTCGCCAGTAACTTGCTCTTCTCTCCAACCTGCACTTTCTCCTCTACAACCTGTCAAAGAAGGGCTGTAGGAACACGCTATATATAGTTTTCCAGTAGCCAATCCCGTTCGGAAGGCCACAAGGGTCAATTTTAAAAACCGGATCCGGCGTAATCCGTCGAAAAACGGATAGAAAAACGGATGAACCGGATGAGACGGATCCGGTTTTGTCTGTCAAGAAAAAGACGGATCCGGCAGAAAACCGGATCCGTCACATCCGGTTTTACTAAACATTTGCCGGATCCGGCGTTCCGGCACGACGCCGGATCGCGCCTGACGCCGAAAACCTGAAGTGTGAAAGTAGCCTTAGTGGACAGTTTGATTTCACAGAAGTTTCATTTACTTGGAGTTATATTCTGTTGTTTAAGTGTTCCCTTTATATTTTTGAGCAGTGTATATAGCTCCACATGAAAATTTAACTTGTCGAGAGAGAGAAAGTAAGAAAATATGTGAAAAAGATAAAGAAGGGAAAGGAAGAGAGAAAAAGAGAAAGAGAAACAGAGAAAGAAAGAGGTAAAGAGAGGCAAGAAAGAGAGAGAAAAAAGAGAGAGAAAGAAAGAGAAATAAAGAAAGAAAATAAATTTGAAAGAGATAAAGGAAAAGAAGAGAAAAAAGAGAGAGAAACAGAGAGAGAGAAAGAGATAAAGAGAGACAAGAAAGAGAAAAAAGAGAGAACGAGAGAGAAAGAAAGAAAGATAAAGAAAGAAAAGAAAAAATATGTGAAAGAGATAAAGAAAGGAAAAGAAGAGAAAGAGAGCGATAAAGAGAGGCTAGAAAGATAGAGAGAAAAGAAGAGAAAGAGAGAAAGAAAGAGAGAGAGAAAATATGTGAAAGAGAAAGAAATGAAAGGAAGAGAAAAAAAAGAGAAAGAGAGAGAAAGAAGAGAGAGAAAGCAAGAAAAAAAGAGAGAAAGATAAAGAAAGAAAAGAAAAAAATATGTGAAAGATAAAAGGAAAAAAAGAGAAAAAAGAGAGAGAAACAGAGAGAGAGAAAGAGAGGCAAGAGAGAGAGAAAAAGAGAAAGAGAGAGAGCAAGAAAGAGAGAAAATATGTGAAAGAGAAAGAAAGGAAAGGAAGAGAAAAAAGAGAAAGAGAAACCGAGAGAGAGAGAAAAAGAGATAAAGAGGGACAAGAAAGAGAAAAAAAAGAAAACAAGAGAGAGAGAAAGCAAGAAAGAAAGAGAGAAAGATAAAGAAAGAGAAGAAAAAATATGTGAAAGATAAAAGGAAAAGAAGAGAAAAAGAGAAGCAGAAACAGAGAGAGAGAAAGAGATAAAGAGGCAAGAAAGAGAGAAAAAATAGAAAGAGAGAAAGAAAGAGAGAAAATATGTGAAAGAGATAAAGAAAGGAAAGGAAGAGAAAAAAGAGAAAGAGAAACAGAGAGAGAAAGAGAGAAAGAGAGGCAAGAAAGAGAGAAAAAAAAGAGAAAGAGAGAAAGGAAGAAACACTAATTTCTCAAAAATGAGGAAATTATAAAAATTTTTAAAGATAAATGGGTCGCCCTCCCAGGGCTGTGGGGTACTCGGTACCGGGCCCGATGAGCTTCAATAGGAGATGTCACGGCAGCTGGGACCCAGCCCGTGGCCCTGGGCGCCCATTGTAAAAGGGGTTGTTTCGGTGTGCTTGGGATGATGAAAGTTTATAAGTGATTCGTGACGCCACCTGTGGTGTTCGGCAATGAATCATAGAATCATAGATATAAGCCGACGCTGCAGACAGATCCTCTGAGACAGATGGTGTGGTGTAGCAATGATGTTATAGCCCTCCACAGGCAGGGCTGTAGTCCCAGAGCAGAGTAGGTGAAGTGACACGTAGATGGTGTAGTGTTGGGCGCAAGGGATGTAGCAGTGCTGGGCAGGTTGGCGCAGGAATAAGTGGAGGACACCAGGGCATGTAGTTCCAAAGCTTTACTCACAGTCTGTTGTACAAACAGGTGCCTGCCTCCGTGCCGTGTCCTCCGGGTCAGGGACTCAGTCAACCTCCAGGCCACATGGAATACTTCTTTCCAACAATCCGCCAACATATGTGCCTTTCTGAACGTCTCCTCTTATAGCGCCTTTAGGTGAAGTACTCCTAGTACTGAGTTACACTGGAGTGCCTCCTGTCCGGTGTTCTTATGAACTCTACTTGTACGGCAGACAGCTGTAGCCTGCTTTGGGGACTCCTTGCTATTAAGTCCCGGCTCACTATCCAGTTGCTGTTGTGCCCCCAAGTCTTGTGTGGGAATAAAGTGGTCACTACTTCTATTCCTCCAGGACTATTAGTATCCATACAACCTCGGGGACTGGGCCCCGGCCTTGCACTTAGAACTTCTAGGAAGGGTTCACTTCTAACCCACGTCCTCTGTTCTCTTTTACTCCTCACGATCCATACTGATCTTCCTCTCTATGGAGAATCAGGCTTTCAGTCTATGTTGCTCTCTTTCCCTTTCCTGTGCCAGCAGACCCAGCTCACTGGGATGTGCTGCAGCACTTCCATCCATCTATCCCTCTCTCTGGGGATCTTCTTCTCTCCAACCAACTGACTACTAATCCTAACCTCTTCCCGCTCTTTGTAATGTAATCAAACTCCACCCACCTCCCAGGACGTTTCGTGTTCCAAGCAGGGAGCCACCAATGGGTGCTTTGCTATACTCTAAGCAGGGAGCCGCCGAAGGTGCTTTGCTACACTACTTTGTGGTGTGGGGTGCAGGTGTTGGAGCGTGGTCAGGAGTCTCCACCTTACCTGGATGGTGGGATACCACACCTCAGGAGGAGGTGCAGTACCTCTGTGGCGACTGAGCCTCAGGGGCGCCACAAAAACATATTTGGCATTGCCAACTCTGTAAAATTCTCCTCTAAGAAAATGTTAAATTTAGTTACTCTGTTTTGTAATGGTATTAAGAAAAAAAATCCTATACCGTTATATATATATTAATATAATACACACACATATATCCTACAATCTCAAACAGTTATTCAAAACTTTCAACTCCCACCTCCGCCCACCACTGCCCCCTCCAACCTCCCTCATCTCTGCTGAGGACTTTGCCACACACTTCAAAAATAAGATCGACCAAACAAGGCAAGTCTTCATTGTTCAACCACCACAACCCCTTTGTATACCAGACCAATGCCCAAACCCCATAACCTCCCTCCCCAATATCACTGAAGGGGAGCTTAATAGCCTCTTCTCCAAATCGCACCTCACAACCTGTGCACTTGACCCCATCCCATCCCACATCTTCCCCAACCTCACCACCACACTTATCCCATCCCTAACCCACCTCTTCAACCTATCACTAACGTCCAGTACCATCCCTTCTGTTTTTAAACATGCCACAATCACGCCTATCCTTGAAAAGCCAACCCTCGACCCAACCGCTATGTCCAGCTTTCGCCCAATATCACTGCTCCCATTCGCTTTCAAACTCCTGGAACAGCACGTCCATGCTGAACTTTCCTTCCACCTCTCATCTAACTTGTTCTTTGACAATCTACAATCGGGTTTCCGCCCCCATCACTCCACTGAGACAGCCCTGACCAAAATTACTAACAACCTACTTACAGCCAAAGCAAAAGGACAATACTCTATACTCCTGCTTCTAGACCTGTCCTCTGCATTCAACACAGTTGACCACTGCCTCCTACTACAGATCCTCTCCTCCTTTGGCATCAAAGACCTTGCCCTATCCTGGATCTCCTCATACCTTTCCAACCGAAAATTCAGCGTCTCCCACTCCCACACTACCTCCTCATCCCACCCTCTCTCTGTTGGAGTCCCCCAAGGCTCTCTTCTAGGACCCCTACCCTTCTCTATTTATACCCTTGGCCTGGGTCAACTCATAAAGTCCTATGGATTCCAGTACCACCTTTATGCTGATGACACTCAGATCTACCTCTCTGGCCCAGACGTCACCTCTCTGCTGTCCAGAGTCCCGGAGTGTCTATCAGCCATATCCTCTTCCTTCTCCTCTCGCTTCCTCAAGCTCAATGTGGACAAATCCGAACTCATCAGCTTTCCTCCATCTCACAGATCTATCACAATTAATGACATCATGCTTTCCCCAGTACCGGAAGTCCGCTGCTTCGGAGTAACCCTTGACTCTGCCCTGTCCTTCAAACCACACATCCAAGTTCTTTCTACCTCCTGTTGCCTCCAGCTCAAAAATATTTCCAGAATCCGTCCTTTCCTCAACTCTCAATCTACTAAAATGCTTGTGCATGCCCTCATCATCTCCCACTTCGACTACTGCAACATCCTTTTCTGTGGTCTCCCTGCTAACACCCTCGCACCTCTCCAGTCCATCCTTAACTCTGCTGCCTGACTAATTCATCTCTCTCCTCGCTACTCCTCCGCTTCTCCCGTCTGCAAATCTCTTCACTGGCTCCCATTCCCTCAGCGTATCCAGTTCAAATTACTAATACTGACCTACAAGGCCATCTATAACCTGTCTCCCCCATATGGCTCTGAACTAATCTCCCGATATCTTCCTTCACATAATCTCCGATCCTCCCAAGATCTCCTTCTCTCCTCCACACTTATTCGCTCCTCACCCAACCGCCTCCAAGACTTTTCCCGAATATCCCCCATCCTCTGGAATTCTTTGCTCCAACACGTCCGACTATCAACCACATTCAGATCTTTCAGACGGAACCTGAAAACCCACCTCTTCAAGAAAGCTTACAGCCTGCAATGACCCCACTACCTCCTTACCACTACCGGAGATATCACCTCAACCAACACTGGAGCTGCTGCAACCCCCCAACCTACTGTCTCCTTCCCCACCATCCTGTAGCATGTAAGCCCGAAAGGGCAGGGTCCTCTCCCCTCTGTATCAGTCTGTCATTGTAAGTTTGTTTACTGTAAGTGATATCTGTAATTTGTATGTAACCCCTTCTCATGTACAGCACCATGGAATCAATGGCGCTATATAAATAAATAATAATTTTTTTTTTTTGACGTGCCAGATTTACCTGCACCTTCCCCCAAAAATGCATAATCACATCTTATGTATTCCAAAATGATACCAATAAACACTAAGCCTTCAATGTGATATATACAGGGTGGTCCAAAATTAGGTGGACAGAAAATAACATTTATTTTGATTTATGTATAAAATTATATTTACTAACACAAGCATAACATTGACAATTCCATTTTATTCTGAACAATAATACAAAAGCCCTTAGATTTTATCAGTGCAGGGGCTCACACTGTTTTCCATCACAATTTGCACAGCGTTGAAGTCTGCCTCTTACGCTTCGACAAACATTTTTGCACAAGTCTCTTTGGGTATTAATTTCTTGAAATGCATCTCTTATGTAATTTTTCAAATCACTGACACTTTTTGGTTTTCGACTATAAACTTTGTCCTTGAGTACTCCCCAAAAGAAAAAATCCATTGGGGTCAAGTCTGGTGAACGTGCCGGCCAATCAAGTGGGTCTCTTCCGCCAATCCATTTATTAGGAAATGTTTCGTCCAGACACTCGCGGACTACTCTTGAATAATGTGGAGGGGCCCCATCTTGTTGGAAATAAAGGTAATTTGAATTACCGTATTTTTCGCTTTGTAAGACGCACTTTTTTCCCCCCAAATTTGGGGGTAAAATAGGGGTGCGTCTTACAATGCAAACATACCTTTTATTGTGCTGCCGCTGCGGGTGTCCGTTACTTGCCACCACAGCGCTGGGTCCTCTGGGTGCTGACGCCGCCGCGCTGGGTCCCTCGGGTGCTGCCGCCGCCACGCTGTGTCCCCTGGTGCCTGCCGCCGCCGGGCTCTGTCCTGTGCTGCGTGGGGGGCTCTGCCGTTCCATCCATGCCTGTGCGGTGGCTTGCTTCCTGGAAAATGGCCGCTTCGCAAGCGCAGATGGAGATCTCGGCACTGAAATCTCGGGAGATGAGATTTCAGCGCTGAAATCTCATCTCCCGAGATCTCCATCTGCGCTTGCGCGGCGGCCAATTTCCAGGAAGCAAGCCACCGCACAGGCATGGATGGAACGGCAGAGCTCCGCACGCAGCACAGGACAGAGCCCGGCGGCAGCAGGTACCGGGGGAACCCAGCACGGTGGCGGCAGCACCAGGTACAGAGTGGGCGGCAGCACCCTGGGGACAGAGTGGGCGACAGCAACCCAGCTTATAATCCGGAGCGTCGAATAAAGCGAAAAATATGGTAGGCTGTTGCTGTAACTGGGGAACAACTTGATTCATTAGAATTTTGAGATACTTATCTCTTGTGACTGTTCCATATAAAAAATTGTCCAAAAACACCAAAACTTGAAATACCACCCCAAACATTGACCCCAGGCTCATTTAGCTGTTGCTCTACTGTTACATGCATGTTCTCATTACACCAGTAATTACAATTATGTCTGTTTATGTGGCAAGATAATGTGACAGAAGCTTCATCACTCCACATAATGTTATCTAAAATTACTGGATTTTCTTCCATTTCGTTAAGCCTAATCTCACTATACTGCAGCCGCCTGTCTGGATCATCCCCCAATAAACCATGAATTAGACGTGGACGATAAGCTTTCCACCCAATAGATTTCAGGATTCGCATGATGGAAGCTCGTGAAATTCCCAATTCTAAAGAGACTCTTCTTTGGACTTTTTTGGACTCTGAACAAATGTTTCAGCAACAAGCAGTTAATTATTTTCCGTACAGGCTGTTTCTCTCCCTTCATAACCCTATTACACATACTGTCTACCTACATTTGGACCACCCTGTATACATATTTTTTTATTTATGGTAAGTGACAGGTCCTCTAACCACGTCCTGCCCTAACAGTGAACTAGCGATGTTTCGCCATCATGTGTTGCAGTGAGGGGAGAGAATAACCTCTATTTCCCGTTCCCATTAATGGGTCAACGCTACTATATAATTAAGCCCCCCCATACATTTTTACAAAAAAGTGACCCCCAAAGTCCTGTAGGGAACTTTTGTAAAGTAGAGTAACTTTCTTCCTCTCGCCTCTGGCTTTAGTAAAAGGGTACACAGTTCTGCCGAGCTCTCGTCTCTGCTGCTTGGGCCCCCGCCAAACAAAACATAAACTCCCCTCCCGTCTTGGGCTTCTCCATGACAACTCTGAACTCATCAGCACAGACAACAATTGTTCCAATCCATTGGGCTCCTAAGGACAGCTATAGATATTATTGAAGCTGATCTCCGCCAGCGAGCGGGAAGCAGAAAACTTAGATCACATTACCGTTTACTTATGCGAGATGAAAGGTGGGCGGCCATAATGGGGGTTTTTTAAGGTATACTTTAAGTGGTAAATGGCTCAGGATATTTGGAGATTAAAAGACAAGACCTGATGGCGTTCACATAATGTGCAGAGACGCCGGCGATATCCCATAAGTCATCAATTGCTAAGGATCGCTAGGCCTAATCATAGTATTATTCAAAGAGCGACTCGTGGGGATCAATATTTGCTTAAAAAAAGTTTGATGCCAATTAAAAGGGTTAATATTTGCTTTAATAGCGCGACTTTTGAACATTTGGTATTGCAGCTCAGACCAAAAGAAGACTTGTCATCACTTGCCATAAGTAAATATATGCATTTTTTTGCTACCTAGTATAAATGCCGCCGTTCTCCTGAATCCGGCGCTGTTTTTCTTTTTTCCCTGCGCCTCTCCGTTCCTAAGATATGGCCCTCTTTTCCCTATATGTAGATGTAGTCTTTTCCCTTTAGCCAACTGGGCGTGCTCTCCAAGAATTTACCTGTCAAGATAAAAAAAAATGAGGACCACACCCATTTGACTAAAATTGCTAGATTTATATAAAGGGAAGAGAGCACCATATCTCAAGAATGGAGAGGCGCAATTAATTTTTTTTTTTTAGCCAAGTGGGTTCAACACTTCTCTCGGGTGGCTTGATGAGGACCACACCCCCTTGACAAATCGATTTATATATGTGTGCATGCCATCGCTTTTATTTTGTGCCTTCTCTCTGTTTCTGAGATATGGCCATCCTCTTTCCTATATACAAATCTATTGTCAGCCAACTGGGCGTGGTCATCAAGAACACACCAGAAAAAAAACAGTTTATGACCATGCCCACTTGGCTAAAAGACTAGAATTATATAAAGGGGAAAGTGGAACGTATCTCAGAAACGGAAAGGTGCAAAAAAACAAAATAAAAACTCAAGATTCAGAAGAACAGCGGCATTTACACCAGGCAAAAAATTACATCATTATGGCAAGTGACGAGCCCCCTGCAATACCACATACAGCCAATTGTCAAGAGTGGCACTGTTTCTATGGATGAATTGTATAATTTCCACAAAATAGGCCACGTGAATGTGGCTATTTGGGGACAGTCATGGGGGGGGTGTATTTTCCATTAGAGATATTAGCAAATATGAAACTGCAATACCATTCCCAGCCAAAGGATCATAGAGGCGCTGCTTCTGAGAGAAAGCAGCCATAAAATTGTAATATCATGCAACGCCTTTAATCATTGCATAATGAGAGTTTTAGCAGCTTCCTAATATTATTTGTGATTTAATTCCACACCATTACCAAGATTTCTGCTTCATGTCAGTGAATGGAAACATTGAGGTTTAAAAACCCCATTGCAAAATTTAAAGGGATACTCCACTTTGAAACCATAATAGGAAACCATATCTATGGGATAAATACTCAGCAGGGTCATTACGTTTCAGCAGTATACGGACACGGCTGCATTATTGTGTAGGTCCTAGTCCAACAGTAAAAATCCGATGTGCCAGTCCTGAGAAATCAGAGCTTGGAAACCACATGCAAATTAGCCTGGAAGGACTTTGGAGGTGTGTCAATGTGCGCGGAGTGTACTAACACGCCCCTACTTCACTTCCAGGCTAATTTGCATGTGACTTCAAAGCTAGACTTCTCAGCAATGGCACATCGGAATACTATGAATTGATGGGCAATGACCTATACATTCATATTTACTTTTTCAGTAGTAAAATTGTCCTGACTGATTCCTTTTAAAGAGGATCTGGCACCAGGTCAAGAGTTTCCAGTTGTTGATTTTATTTTAATCCTGCTGCTCCCCTAATTATTCTTTTTTTTTTTTTATTTAAATCCACTATACAGTTCCAGAGATATGGGTCTTTTTATCTAGTACAAATTTTTATGGTCTTAACGAGGGGGTGTGGCTCCCTGGGTAATAATGTAGAGCATGCTGAAGACACGCCCCTGAGGATCCAGTTAAACACATGCACTTGGTAAATTCTATAAAAATAGACTAGAGAAGAGCTATGGTCGCCCTGGCCTAACACTCTCCATTCTGCGAGCCTCAGGACCACAATGGGGTACATGATACCAGGTTGGGTATGTTACCAGGAAATAGACCATGATGGGGAACATTATACCGGGATGGGTCATAGAATACCAGGAAATGGATCTGAATTGGCCCAAGAAGAGGACCAGGATGGGACACATACCAAGATGGGAGACATTACACCAGGTTGGGGAACATAAAACCAGTTGGGGGCCAGGATGGGGAATCAGAATGATGAATACTATACCAGGAAATGGACATTATACCAGGATGGCATTCATTATACCAGGAAGGGGACAAGGTTAGGGATCAAGGAAACCAGGATGCGTCACATTACACAATAAAGGGGACTAGGATGGGGTACATTATACTAGAAAGCGGACAAGGATAGGGAACATTATACACAGAAGGAGGTCATGTTGTGCGATTTTATCCCAGGAATGGGCCCAGTAAGGGGGATCTTATACAGGAAATAATATGTATGGGGCAGTCCTCTCTAGTTATGTATGGGGCAGTCCCTTCTTATGGAGCTGTAATGACCAGAGGTCCGAATAAGATCCAGTGGGTCACAAACTGAGACTGAGGCAGAAATCCCAAAAGAGTCTTTACTCAAACAGCAGATAAAGTAGAACTTAGTATGTGAAAGAAACAGATTGAATACCCTTATACAGTACACTCACTCAGCCGGAGCTGAAATCACTACGTCAGACTTCTTGCACTCAGACCATCCTCATGGAGTCGGTTTCTAACCGTTTGTGCAGACACATGCACATTTGTGGCCTGCTGGAGGTCATTTTGCAGGGCTCTGGCAGTGCTCCTCTTGTTCCTCCTTGCACAAAGGCGGAGGTAGCGGTCCTGCTGCTGGGTTGTTGCCCTCCTACGGCCCCCTCCACGTCTCCTGGTGTACTGGCCTGTCTCCTGGTAGCGCCTCCAGCCTCTGGACAATACGCTGACAGACACAGCAAACCTTCTTGCCACAGCTCGCATTGATGTGCTATCCTGGATGAGCTGCACTACCTGAGCCACTTGTGTGGGTTGCAGATACCGTCTCATGCTACCACGAGTGTGAAAGCACAACCAACATTCAAAACTGACCAAAACATCAGCCAGAAAGCATTGGCACTGAGATGTGGTCTGTGGTCCCCACCTGCAGAACCACTCCTTTATTGAGGGTGTCTTGATAATTGCCAATAATTTCCATCTGTTGTCTATTCCATTTGCACAACAGCATGTGAAATTGATTGTCAATCAGTTTTGCTTCCTAAGTGGACAGTTTGATTTCACAGAAGTTTGATTTACTTGGAGTTATATTCTGTTGTTTAAGTGTTCCCTTTATTTTTTGAGCAGTATATATATATATATATATATATATATCAAAAAAAGGGCAGCACTACCAAAATTAAATAATTGGTGCAAAACCTATGCAGCAGTGTCCAAACAGCCAAATTAACAAAAGTAAAAAAATAGGCAAACTTTTTAAAAAGTTTGATAAAGACGGGTCACCGTTGAAATGTTGCCACTTGAGGATCAGTAAAGTATCCACTTTTTTTCACATTTAATTTGAGTGCTGCCTATTTTTTTACATATATATATATATATATATATATATCTGTAGCTTGGATGCCATAAAATAGGGGGGCCCAAACACATTTCTTGCACAGGGGCCAAAAGCTGTCAGTGTCCGACCCTGAACTGACGTATCAGCAGGATGAGAAGTTTGTACAGGTTGGGAATAGATGGGTGACAGTACGGGAAGAGTGAGACGTGAAACATGTCTTTGCTGTAAATTCTGCAGCGGATCGTGGCATTAGTTGTCAAGTTGGTCTGAGACGGATGAAAAAAATGGGAAAAGTGAACAAATCCATCAGAAATAACACCAGCTGTCCATCACAATCTGTAATCTGTTAACCCCTTCGCTACCTTGAGATTTTCATTTTTTGCTCCCCTTCTTCCCAGAGCCATAACTTTTTCATTTTTCCGTCAGTATGGCCGTATGTGGGCTTTTTTTTGCAGGATGAGTTATACTTTTGAACAGCACCATAGATTTTACTATGTAATGTACTGGAAAGCTGAAAAAAATTCCAAGCGTGCTGAAATTGCAAAAAAAAAAAATGCAATTCCACAATCTAAAAATAAAATCATGATCTCTAAATGCTAAAACTGACCTGCCATTATGTTTCTCAAACTCATTACAAGTTTGCAGATACTATACATGGTTAGATTTTTTTTTTTTATTTAAGTGGTAAAAAAATCCAAAATGTGCAAAAAAAAAAAAAAAAAAGCGCCATTTTGAAAGGCCCGTAGTGATCCATTTTTTTGGATCTGGGGCTGGGTGATGCCTTTCCTTTTTTGTGCCAAGCTGACGTTTTGGGGTAGATACCATCTTTTCATCGCCTGTTATTGCAATGTTGCGGCGACTTAAAAAAAAATAATTCTGGCGTTTTGATTTTTTTTTCTCGTTGCGCCGTTTACCGATCGGGTTAATTTTTTTAATATTTTGACAGATCGGGGTTTTCTGAATGCAGCGATACCAAATATGTGTATTTTTTATTTATTTTTTATTGTTTTATTTTGAATGTGGCAAAAGGGGGGCGATTTGAACTAATTTTTTTTATATACGGTATATATTTGTATAGCAGTAATATCTGTCTTGGTATAGTGATTTTATTTTCAGTAGCAGCGTGGTCATCTGCTGAGGTTGTCCTACACCCACTATAATTGGGGGTTGCCACTATACTTGTAAACATGGTTACCTGGTTAGTTGCAAACCAGATGTGTTTTGCCCAACCTGTGCTGAACCACTAGCTACGCCTCTGCAATCAAGTTACCATTCTCACAAGTGTAGATTGTGGGAAAACACCTTTAAATCAAGCAGTTTATGGAGGAATTTGGTAACATGTCTCCTTATAGAGTTTGACATTTCATAGACTGTTATATTATGGGTTTCTTTCTAAGAAGATCATCCAATTTATTAATATTATTATTCACACCATTTAGTCACTGATAATTATTGCCTACCTAAATATATCTGTCTACCCTACCTGTCTCATATCTATTTATTAATCTACATATTTATCCATTTTTTTTATCTTTACATATAATGAAGTGTCAGTGAGGATGTGTGGGCACCCCGGCACTTCGTGAGTTAACGAGCAGGCAATGAAATGGAATGCAGATGTAAGAACACGTTTCAGGAATCCGAGGCACGCCATTTAGGAAATGCATTTTCCCACACAATTATATCGCTACAATAATCACAAGGTAGCCAGGGGAAAGCAAAAAGGAAGAGGCGAACTATTCATATATGGTTTTCTGCTACTTCCATATTTTGATCACCTTTAACCTGAATGTTTTCAAAAAATCTGGTTGTGTGATAGGAGCATCAGATTAGTATCTCATCAATAACAGGATCTCCTATTTATTGGATGATGTCTGAGAACTGGGGCAACGGTCCACCATCTCTAAGGGTATGTGCAAACGTTGTGGATTCCGGTGCGGATTTTTCTGCCGGAATATGCAGAATCCACAGGTAAAATAACCTGCGTTTTACCACCGGATTTACTGCAGATTTCTTGCGGATTTTCCCTGTATTTTTACACCTGCGGATTCCTAGAATGGAATAGGTGTAAAAACACTGCTGAGTCCGCACAAAGAATTGACATGCTGCGGAAAATAAACCGCAGAATTTTCCGCAGCATGTGCACAGCGGTTTGTTTTTTTCCCATAGGATAACACTGTCTGTACTGTATTCTCTGGCGAATCCGCAGCGGGTCTGCAGGACCAAATCTGCTGCGGATCCGCCCAGGAATCCGCAACGTGTGCACATACCCTAAAAGAGAGTTGTCTCCTATTTTTTTATTAGTAAGTATGGGCAATACAAAAACATCTATGAGCAAGATCCGCTGTTTACTTAACTCCCTTTCAATACCATGTAGAGCAGGGATCCTCAAACAGTAGCTCGGGAGCCACATGTGGCTCGCGATCTCACGAATTATGGCTCGCGGCTGTTGGCCAGCTTGGTGCATTAGCTCCACGTCTAGCAAAGAGCTAAGGAGAGCACATCTCAAAATGGTGAATTTTGTGAGCAGCCCTGCACAGAAGAGCAGATCTGGATGCACATATACGGGTCTTAACGGTTTAGAGATAATTTAAGGATGGTATGCTGGAGACAGGATGATACTACTACCGATCAGAGGAGGTGCTTGAAGCTGGATAGACAGAGTGATAGGAGTGATTGATGGGAGAATACTGAAAGGGGGATTGTGGGAATACTTGGATCTTGGTATACTGCTTCTGTGGAAAAGCTTTGGCTGTCATTATACCCATAATAGGGGCTTTGGTTGCCACTAATGTGAGGGAGTGTGGGGGCCAGATGTGGCATCCAACACTTTCTCAGTGCTGGATGTGGCTCGCGACCCTCTCTCAGAGCTGGATGTGGCTCGCGACCCTCTCTCAGAGCTGGATGTGGCTCGCGACCCTCTCTCAGAGCTGGATGTGGCTCGCGACCCTCTCTCAGAGCTGGATGTGGCTCGCGACCCTCTCTCAGAGCTGGATGTGGCTCGCGACCCTCTCTCAGAGCTGGATGTGGCTCGCGACCCTCTCTCAGAGCTGGATGTGGCTCGCGACCCTCTCTCAGAGCTGGATGTGGCTCGCGACCCTCTCTCAGAGCTGGATGTGGCTCGCGACCCTCTCTCAGAGCTGGATGTGGCTCGCGACCCTCTCTCAGAGCTGGATGTGGCTCGCGACCCTCTCTCAGAGCTGGATGTGGCTCGCGCCCCTCTCTCAGAGCTGGATGTGACTCGCGACCCTCTCTCAGAGCTGGATGTGGCTCGCGCCCCTCTCTCAGAGCTGGATGTGGCTTGCGCCCCTCTCTCAGAGCTGGATGTGGCTCGCGACCCTCTCTCAGAGCTGGATGTGGCTCGCGACCCTCTCTCAGAGCTGGATGTGGCTCGCGACCCTCTCTCAGAGCTGGATGTGGCTCGCGACCCTCTCTCCGAGCTGGATGTGGCTCGCGCCCCTCTCTCAGAGCTGGATGTGACTCGCGACCCTCTCTCAGAGCTGGATGTGGCTCGCGACCCTCTCTCAGAGCTGGATGTGGCTCGCGCCCCTCTCTCAGAGCTGGATGTGGCTCGCGACCCTCTCTCAGAGCTGGATGTGGCTTGTGACCCTCTCTCAGAGCTGGATGTGGCTCGCGACCCTCTCTCAGAGCTGGATGTGACTCGCGACCCTCTCTCAGAGCTGGATGTGGCTCGCGCCCCTCTCTCAGAGCTGGATGTGGCTCGCGCCCCTCTCTCAGAGCAGGATGTGGCTCGCGACCCTCTCTCAGAGCTGGATGTGGCTCGCGACCCTCTCTCAGAGCTGGATGTGGCTTGTGACCCTCTCTCAGAGCTGGATGTGGCTTGCACCCTCTCTCAGAGCTGGATGTGACTCGCGACCCTCTCTCAGAGCTGGATGTGGCTCGCGACCCTCTCTCAGAGCTGGATGTGACTCGTGACCCTCTCTCAGAGCTGGATATGTCTCGCGACCCTCTCTCAGAGCTGGATGTGGCTCGCGACCCTCTCTCAGTGCTGGATGTGGCTCGCGACCCTCTCTCAGAGCTGGATGTGGCTCGCGACCATCTCTCAGAGCTGGATGTGGCTCGCGACCCTCTCTCAGAGCTGGATGTGGCTTGTGACCCTCTCTCAGAGCTGGATGTGGCTTGCACCCTCTCTCAGAGCTGGATGTGGCTCGCGACCCTCTCTCAGAGCTGGATGTGGCTCGCGACCCTCTCTCAGAGCTGGATGTGGCTCGCGCCCCTCTCTCAGAGCTGGATGTGGCTCGCGCCCCTCTCTCAGAGCTGGATGTGGCTCGCGCCCCTCTCTCAGAGCTGGATGTGGCTCGCGCCCCTCTCTCAGAGCTGGATGTGGCTCGCGCCCCTCTCTCAGAGCTGGATGTGGCTCTCAAGGTCAGAAAGGTTGGGGACCACTGATGTAGAGTATGGAACAACCTGACTGATGGGCCTCCATTATTAAGCCATGTGAATGTCTCAAGTGGGCTAAACTCTTAATGTCATCATAGAGGGATAATGCACAGATACATCACATTACAGGGATAAAACGTACAGTGATGTCACAGACACTGGATAATCCACACAGGGATGTCACAGTACAGGGATAATGGACACTGAGAATTGTCACATCACACAGAGTTATAACACAGTAAATGGATATCACACATGGCAATATCAGGAATTATCAGCGATATCATAGTGTAGGAAAACTGCAAACAAGATAACCTAACCTACATAAAGAAGGTCAATATGTGCAGTGACACAGGAAAGAAAAGTCACGGCGATGTCACCATGCACATATAATAAAAACATGATATACAGGAAGAAAGTAGTGACACCATAGCGCAAAATAGAGAAAAAAGTTCTTGAGCCCTGCATTATCTACCCCGGTAGTTACACGCATGCTGTAGCTGGATGTGCTGTAGTTCAGCTGTTGGGTCTGGTGTTTGAGATTCTGCTAGGAGAGAGGGAAAAAGAGCAGCCTTGTGCGCAATCTGGACACATATCAGGTGATGATCGTCTAACATAAATCAGAAGTTGAAAGGTCATTCTGATTTTAAAATCTGTGTCTGACGGCAAAATTAAGAAAAAAAAAAAAAGGAAATTAAATCTCTGAAGATTAAATAGGGAGTGTTGCCCCTCATAGTTTCCTGCAGGAGTTTGTAATTAGTTGGGCAGGACCTAATATCTGAATATTTGGCAGATAGGCTGGTTGTCCATTTTAGTTGCAATTTATTATTAAAAGTAGAATATACTCAAGGCAAAACAGAAAATGTGACGGCGTCTGGATATACACGATAATGGCGGGGCTGCAGGTGCTGCGCGGCGCTGGGTGGGTCACACGTCACACCTCTGCTAATTGCGGCCGAAGGTGTTTTATAAATATGAGGGGCGATTCTGGATGAGGTCTCAGTTACTTTTCTCAACACTGTTTAAACAAAATTAATTAGTATTAAGTAAGTGGTTCTCAAGTTTAGGTGACATATCGGAGGTAGTGAGTCACACTTGGCTTTCCTTTCATCTACTTACTACTAAAGTGTCAGGATAAGTCTCCACCTTCTAAATGAGGAAATAGGGTCCATCGTTCATGACATACAGCAGAGGTAGGCACACCAAATGTTTGACAACAAGCTCCATTTGAAGGGTTGATCTAATGACTGATCATCAGGAGCGCACTGCTCCCCTGCCTCATGGGGTCTGTGCATTACTGGAGACTGACAGTTTGGATAAGGGCTTCTTTTTTTGCAGGTCTACTTATAGTTTTAACTTTTTTCTTGTGCTTTGCTTATATAGCGCCATCATATTCCGCAGCGCTTTACAGACATTACTGACCCCATTGGGGCTCACAACCAAAATTCCCTATCACTATCTCTTTGACGTGAGGGAGGAAACCTGTGCAAACGCAGGGATAACATACAAGGGCATCTCATAAAATTAGAATATCATCAAAAAGTTAATTTATTTCAGTTCTTCAATACAAAAAGAGAAATATATATATATATATATATATATATATATATATATATAAAGATGAGAATGTGTGTGTGTGTGTGTGTGTGTGTGTATGTATAAAGCCATGCCCACTCCACATAGCCCCGCCCGCTGGCGAGTGGAGTGCAAGGTTGCAGAGGGAAAGTGCGGGATGTGGGTGGAGAGCAGAGCTGCGAGGGAGAGAGCGGGACACGGGTGGAGAGCGGGGCTGCGGAGGATAGAGTGGGACGGTGCGTGGAGAGCAGGGCTTTGGAGGCAGAGAGCGGAGCTGTGGAGGCAGAGAGCAGGGCTGCAGAGGCAGAAAGCAGGGCTGCGGAGGCAGAAAGCAGGGCTGCGGAGACATAGAACGGGACGGCGCATGGAGAGCAAAGCTACAGAGGGAGAGAGCGGGACGGCAGGTGGAGAGCGAGGCTGCGGAAGGAGAGAGCATGATGGCGGGTGGAGAGCGGGGCTGTTAAGGGAGAGAGCGGGACGCAGTTGGAGAGCTGGGCTGCTGAGGGAGAGAGCAGGATGGCCAGTGGCGACAGAGGCTGCGGAGAGAGATCGGGACAGCGAGTGGAGAGCAGGGCTACAGAAGGAGAGCGGGACAGCCAGTGGAGAGCAGAGCTGCGGAGGAATAGAGCGGGGCTGTGGAGAGCGGGGCTGTGGAGGGAGAATGTGGTACAGCAATTGGAGAGTGGGGCTGCGGAAGGAGAGAGTGGGAAAGTGGGGCTGCTGAGGGAGAGAGCAAGATGGCCAGTGGAGACAGGGGCTGTGGAGGGAGAGAGTGGGAGAGTGGATGGAGAGTGGGGTCGCTGAGGGAGAATGCGGGATGGCGGGTGGAGAGCTGGGCTTCGGAGGGAGATTGCGGGACAGCAAGTGGAGAGCAAGGCCTGCGGAGGGAGAGACTGGGACGGCAGTTAGTTACTATGCCCGGGCAACGCCGGGCTCATCAGCTACTATATTACATAGAGTCATTACAGACAGAGTGATCTATTTCAAGTGTGTATTTCTGTTAATGTTGATGATTATGGCTTACAGCCAATGAAAATCCAAAAATCATTATCTCAGTAAATTAGAATATTTAGAAACGCGTATATCTGCACAGAGATCCAAGCTTCAGAGACTGGGAGTTCTGTGGAAACTGTTTGGGTAAGAATACAAGGACAGAACAATGGAAAGGACACCATTGTAGGCATTTACTACAGGCCGCCTGTGCAAGCTGAAGATATGGATGAACTCTTTACGCATCAAATGGCCAAGTTCTCCAAAAAATATGACATAGTTGTCATGGGAGATTTCAACTATCCAGACATTTGTTGGGAATCTCTCTCAGGCAAAACTAACAGGTCAAGGAAATTCTTATCCTCTCTTGCTGACAACTTTATCTTCCAAAAGGTAGGGGAGAAAACAAGGGGAACTGCTACCTTGGATTTAATCCTTATAAACAGGGAGGAAATGGTTGAGGAGGTAAAAGTGGCTGGGACCCTAGGAGGTAGCGACCATGCTATTTTAGAATTTTGGATAACTAGAGGAGGAAGACCTGTGAAGACTCAGACGTCAAGGTTAGATTTCAGAAAGGCAGATTTTAAGGATTCAGAAAGAGAATTGGAGGGATCCAATGGCTGGATATCCTTAAAGACAAAAATGTCCAGGAAGGATGGGAAATCTTGAAAAATGAAATTCTCAAAGCACAATTGTTAACAATTCCGAAAAGAGGAAAGAATAGGAAGCATTTAAGGAAGCCAGGATGGATGAACACAGAACTTAAGCACATGCTAAAAAGGAAGAAAAAAATGTTTATAACATGGAAAGAGGGAGGCATATCTAAAGAAGAATACAATGCTGTCTGCAGAACCTGCAGGGCACAAATCAGATTACTAAAGCTGACAATGAATTGAGGCTTGCAAGAGATGTCAAATGCAATAATAAAGGATTTTGGGGATATATCAAAAGTAAAAGAAAAGAAAAGATGCTATAGGATTTTTACAGGATGAAAATGATGACATGGTAAGACAGGATGTTGAGAAGGCCGAACTTTTAAATTCCTATTTTGCATCTGTTTTCTCTCAGAAAGGAAATGTAACGTCAACTGTTCTTCACTGTCCTATTAAGGGAATAGAAGAATCCAGGATATCTATAAACAGAAAGATAGTGAGGAAACACTTAGCTAACCTAAATGAATTCAAGTCTCCAGGTCCAGATGAATTACACCCCAGAGTACTGAAGGAGATAGCAGAAGAAATTTTTGAACCCCTCTCCATAATCTTTGAAAATTCTTGGAGAACAGGAGAAGTCCCAGAAGACTGGAGAAGAGCAAATGTTGTTCCTATCGTCAAAAAGGGGAAGAAGGTGGACCCAGGCAACTATAGGCCGGTGAGTCTGACTTCTATACCAGGAAAGATCTTTGAACAAATTATTAAACAACATGTATGTCAGTACCTGGATAAGAATGAAGTGATTAAACAGAGTCAGCATGGGTTTGTAACTAATAAGTCATGGCAGACTAACTTAATTTCCTTCTATGACGGAATCAATGATTGGGTGGATCAAGGAAATGCTGTAGATATAGTATATCTTGACTTCAGCAAAGCATTTGACAAAGTCTCTCATACAATCCTTATTGAAAAAATGACTAAGTATGGAATGGACAAGGCAACTGTTAGGTGGATTCATAACTGGCTTAGTGATCGGACCCAAAGAGTGGTCGTAAATGGCTGCACATCCAGTTGGAAGAATGTCTCAAGTGGGGTACCACAGGGCTCTGTCCTGGGCCCTGTATTGTTCAACATCTTTATCAACGATTTAGATGAAGGAATTGAGGGTAAACTGATTAAATTTGCTGATGACACAAAGCTAGGAGGGATAGCTAATACTAGAGAAGAGAGAGAGGATTCAAAAAGATATAAATAAACTGGAGAAGTGGGCAGCAACTAACAGAATGGTTTTTAACAGGGAAAAATGCAAAGTACTACATCTGGGCAATAAAAATGAAAAAAGCATATACAGAATGGGAGGAATAGGGCTAAGCAACAGCACATGTGAAAAAGACTTGGGTATACTAATAGATCATAGACTGAATATGAGTCAACAGTGTGATGCAGCAGCAAAAAAGGCAAATGCAATTCTAGGATGTATTAACAGAAGCATACAGTCTAGATCACATGAAGTCATTATTTCCCTCTACTCCTCTTTGGTCAGACCTCATCTGGAATATTGTGTCCAGTTTTGGGCACCACATTTTAAAAAAGACATCAACAAACTGGAGCAAGTTCAGAAAAGAGTGACCAGAATGGTGACCGGTCTGCAAACCCTGTCTTATGAGGAAAGATTGCAGGATTAGGGATTGTTTAGTTTGCAAAAGAGAAGACTGAGAGGAGACTTAATAGCTGTCTACAAATATCTGAATGGCTGTCACATTGTAGAAAGATCAACTTTATTCTCATTTGCACAATGAAAGACTAGAAGCAATGGGATGAAACTGAATGGGAGGAGACACAGATTAGATATTAGAAAAAACTTTTTGACAGTTAGAGTGATCAATGAGTGGAACAAGCTGCCATGAGAAGTGGTGAGTTCTCCTTCAATGGAAGTCTTCAAACAGAGGCTGGACAGACATCTGACTGGGATGATTTAGCGAATCCTGCTTTGAGCAGGGGGTTTAGACCAGATGGCCCAGGAGGTCCCTTCCAACTCTACGATTCTATGATTCTATGATAACACCAGATTGAAAAAAATATTTTAAAATCTGAAATGTTGGCCTACTGAAATGTATGTTCAGTAAATGCACTCAGTACTTGGTCAGGGCTCCTTTTGCATCAATTACTGCATCAATACGGTGTGGCATGGAGGCGATCAGCCTGTGGCGCTGCTGAGGGGTTATGGAAGCTCAGGTTGCTTTGATAGCAGCCTTCAGCTCATCTGCATTGTTGGGTCTGGGGTCTCTCATCTTCCTCTTGACAATACTCCATAGATTCTCTATGGGGTTAAGGTCAGGCCAGTTTGCTGGCCAAACAAGCACAGTGATACTGTTGCATGTAAACCCGGTATTGGTACCTTTGGCAGTGTGAACAGGTGCCAAGTCCTGCTGGAGAATGACATTTACATCTCCAAAAAGCTTGTCGGCAGAGGGAAGCATGAAGAGCTCTAAAATTTCCTGATAGATGGCTGCGTTGATTTTGGTCTTAATAAAACACAGTGGACCTACACCAGCAGGTGACATGGCTCCCAAAGCCATCACTGATCGCCTCCATGCCACGTGGCATTGATGCAGTAATTGATGCAAAAGGAGCCCTGACCAAGTATTGATGGCATTTACTGAACATACATTTCAGTAGGCCAACATTTCGGATTTTAAAATCATTTTTCAAGTTGTTGTTATAAAGAATTCTAATTTCCTGAGATAATGACTTTTGGGTTTTCATTGGCTGTAAGCCATAATCATCAACATTAACAGAAATAAACACGTGAAATACATCACTCTGTCTGTAATGACTCTATATAATATGAATTTCCATTTTTTTTTATTGAAGAACTGAAATATATTAACTTTTTGATGATATTCTAATTTTGGAGCTGCACCTGTACAAGCTCCTTGCAGACGTTGTCCTTGGTGGGATTTAAACCCAGGACCCCACCGCTGCAAAGTAACAGTGCCAACCACTGAGCCACCATGCTGCCTCTATTCCATTTATTTATTAGTGTAAACATTATGTATTTTTCCATTTGATGTCCTGGAAAACGAAAAAAAAAAAAAACCAAGTACTGTGAAATTGTTTCAAAAATTCCACCACTGTTTTTTTGAGTTTCGTTTCTACAGAGTACATTCTGCAGTTCGATTACAGAAATACCAAACTTGTCTAGATTTTTATCTTTTTTCACAGCGTTTAACATACGGATTGAATAATTACATTTTTTAAGAGCAAACTTTTCTGGACACAATTATATCAAATTAGTTTTTTTTTTAATTTTATTGTCCTCAATTGAATCTGTGATCGTTCAATTAACTGAAAGGTCACCATATATAGTGTAAATCACCTGTGCCTGAGCTTCAATGACGACCAAGATGGCTGTTACAGGAGCCTTTACCGAGCCCTGAGATGCCATGCTAAATCATCAGAGTCTTGCAATCATGAGGGGGCATTTAGGTAGTTAAAGAGGAACTGTCACTTGC
Source organism: Dendrobates tinctorius (assembly GCF_039654945.1). Lineage (NCBI taxonomy): Eukaryota > Metazoa > Chordata > Amphibia > Anura > Dendrobatidae > Dendrobates > Dendrobates tinctorius. The sequence goes on along the minus strand of NW_027361743.1, from coordinate 7,196,109 downwards.
TAATAACACTGAGTTAAATACCTTGTAAAAATTCCGAACCTCCCTTGATTTTTCTGGGTTACGCTTTTTCACTTCATTTCATAGATTTTCACATTTTTTGCTTTTGGTGCTCAGTATGTGAAATCTCTGACTTTAGTTCAATTGGGAGTTTCTTCACAGTTTTCTATAGGGATGTGCACTTGCACTTCTCCTTCCTAGACGCTGTTAATCACAGCTAAGCAGCGACTTATCGTGAAGGAAGATTGGAAGCATCTGGGAGGGAGAGATGGAAGTGCCCGTCCCTAGAGAAGACGGTGACGAAACACCCGATTGCATCACAAGCAGAGATTTCACATATTGCATTTCAAAAGCAATAAATGTGAATATGTCTGCAATGCAGGAACGCAACATAAAACAGAAAAAAAGTGGCAGAATCGGGTGGAGCTCAAGAATTTTTACAAGGTATTTCACTGAATTTTTTTAGAGCAAGTGATAGGTCCTCATTAAACTACAGTGATTGGGGCATGGTCCGGCCACTGTAGTTAGAGGCAGATGCCAGAAATGTATTACAGCCGACATCTGCCAGGCATGAAGGAAGCTCACTTACTAAGCCGGTTTTAGAATTTGCTTAACGACCACTGATGAAGATTTACAAAAAGGAATTTTAGATTAAAAGGTAATAGGGTGAATCAGCCATAAAACACCTTTAAATTACTTTTCTATGGACTTAAATTTAGTAACTATGATGCTTTTTAGCAAGGCACAATATTAATAGAAAGGTCTAACCTTGGTTATGCACGCTCTCATTTGGTAAATACCTATTTTGCCAATAACATAACAATTTTAAATCCTCTTCTCATATAACTGTGACTTGTGCTGTTCCTTTCTCACTGGTCCAAATGCTGTACTGTCTCCTGTCCTGCCCATGGGGTTGTGTTTGTTATTTAACTCTCCCAGGCTGCCTGAGTATTCAGGTATTTGGCATTCTGCTATAAGATAGCTCTACTACATCACTGTCCTAGCTCTGCTACACTGCACCACCATGCAAACTGAACTCGGCTACATTGCTTTGCCAGATCTGCTACACTGTACCGCAACATCAATCTTAGTGAATTGAAGACTGCTGCATTGTCTTCACACCATCGTATCGCTTGGTCAACTCTTTTACATTGTGGTAAGAATCCAGTTATATTGTTATATCTCTACTACACTGTTTTGCTAGTCACGATCCTGCTCTGCTAGTATTCACAGTCCCAGCCCTGCTAGTCTTCACAGTTACAGCCCTGCTGTCTTCACAGTCCCAGCCCTGCTAGTCTTCACAGTCCCAGCCCTGCCAGTCTTCACAGTCCCAGCCCTGCCAGTCTTCACAGTTACAGCCCTGCCAGTCTTCACAGTTACAGCCCTGCTAGTCTTCACAGTTACAGCCCTGCTAGTCTTCACAGTTACAGCCCTGCTAGTCTTCACAGTTACAGCCCTGCTAGTCTTCACAGTTACAGCCCTGCTAGTCTTCAGTTACAGCCCTGCTAGTCTTCACAGTTACAGCCCTGCTAGTCTTCACAGTTACAGCCCAGCTAGTCTTCACAGTTACAGCCCTGCTAGTCTTCACAATGTCAGCCCACTAGTCTTCACAGTTACAGCCCTGCTAGTCTTCACAGTTACAGCCCTGCTAGTCTTCACAGTTACAGCCCTGCTAGTCTTCACAGTTACAGCCCTGCTAGTCTTCACAGTTACAGCACTCCTAGTCTTCACAGTTACAGCATTCCTAGTCTTCACAGTTACAGCCTTCCTAGTCTTCACAGTTACAGCCCTGCTAGTCTTCACAGTTACAGCATTCCTAGTCTTCACAGTTACAGCATTCCTAGTCTTCACAGTTACAGCCCTGCTAGTCTTCACAGTTACAGCACTCCTAGTCTTCACAGTTACAGCATTCCTAGTCTTCACAGTTACAGCATTCCTAGTCTTCACAGTTACAGCCTTCCTAGTCTTCACAGTTACAGCCTTCCTAGTCTTCACAGTTACAGCCCTGCTAGTCTTCACAGTTACAGCACTCCTAGTCTTCACAGTTACAGCCTTCCTAGTCTTCACAGTTACAGCCCTGCTAGTCTTCACAGTTACAGCACTCCTAGTCTTCACAGTTACAGCCTTCCTAGTCTTCACAGTTACAGCCTTCCTAGTCTTCACAGTTACAGCATTCCTAGTCTTCACAGTTACAGCACTCCTAGTCTTCACAGTTACAGCCTTCCTAGTCTTCACAGTTACAGCACTCCTAGTCTTCACAGTTACAGCACTCCTAGTCTTCACAGTTACAGCACTCCTAGTCTTCACAGTTACAGCCTTCCTAGTCTTCACAGTTACAGCCCTGCTAGTCTTCACAGTTACAGCACTCCTAGTCTTCACAGTTACAGCATTCCTAGTCTTCACAGTTACAGCCTTCCTAGTCTTCACAGTTACAGCCCTGCTAGTCTTCACAGTTACAGCATTCCTAGTCTTCACAGTTACAGCCTTCCTAGTCTTCACAGTTACAGCCTTCCTAGTCTTCACAGTTACAGCCCTGCTAGTCTTCACAGTTACAGCACTCCTAGTCTTCACAGTTACAGCATTTCTAGTCTTCACAGTTACAGCATTCCTAGTCTTCACAGTTACAGCCTTCCTAGTCTTCACAGTTACAGCACTCCTAGTCTTCACAGTTACAGCCTTCCTAGTCTTCACAGTTACAGCACTCCTAGTCTTCACAGTTACAGCACTCCTAGTCTTCACAGTTACAGCATTCCTAGTCTTCACAGTTACAGCACTCCTAGTCTTCACAGTTACAGCACTCCTAGTCTTCACAGTTACAGCATTCCTAGTCTTCACAGTTACAGCACTCCTAGTCTTCACAGTTACAGCACTCCTAGTCTTCACAGTTACAGCATTCCTAGTCTTCACAGTTTTAGCCCTTCAACATGGGCTCAGAATCTCCGCTGCAGCCCATTCTCCATCTAACTACTCAGGGCCACCTATCTGTGCTGGTCAAGAACTGTTAAGCAGGTGAGACATAATGTTCCCCTGATATTTCTCGAAGAAATATAATAGATAAATTGACAACTGTTGGTTTCCAGATGAGGCTCAGTTCCTGTACACTCTGACACTATCCAATCCAATCAGTCAGTATCAAGCCGTGTAAAGAAGGAACCAACGTATTGATAAGATAAATGGCAACATCTAGCTGTCAATTTATTAATAGATTTCTAGGAGGAACAACTGAGGAATTGCAAGATGTCGAAAAGATACTCCGAAATTCTTATTAGGAATATTAGCATTTCACATGTAAAGCGCCATGGAATAAATGGCGCTATAATAATAATAAATAATATTAATTTAGGAAAGCAGGTCAGAAGGGTCAATAGGTCTTCTTTTAAAAGAGAACCTGTCACCAGGTGAAAAACGGCCATTATTTTGTCCCCCTCCCCGTGGTGTCTGCTGTTTTCTGTTTTAAATCTGCCATACGGTTCCAGAGATATGGACCCTTGGTAAAGACCATAAGAATTAGCGCTAAATGGAAAGACCCATGTCTCTGGATTTGTGTGGCAGATTTAAACAATAAATCAAAAGGCAAAATACTCAGGACAGAAGCAAGAGAAAAACACGACAAATACCTGGACACTTTTCACCTGGTGACAGGTTCTCTTTAAAAAAAAAAATATTAATTTTGTATGCTGGTACCCACCACTAGGGGGAGCTCACTACATAGAGCATTATTATTGGACGCGATGGATACATTTAGGGTGGCCGCCCTCTGCCTTCAAAACAGCATCAATATTTCCAGGTACACTTGCACACAGGTTTTGATGAAAGGCCATTCCAAAGATCTTGGAAAACTAACCGCAGTTCTTCTGTGGACTTAGCTTGGCCAAATCGTTCTGCTTAAAATCAGAGATGTCTTGCAAGGCCATCAGCTAAGAAATGGCAGCAACTGTTTGGAGAAGTCTGGCCAGAAGTGGTTGTCATGGAAGAATTGCAGCCAAAAACCATATATTTGACATGGAAACAAGGCCAAGTGACAAGAAACATATGACTTCATCGTTCCATATCCAGGAATCAAACCTACAACCTCTATCATTGCAGGCAGCAGCTAAAGCTAGGCTGGTACACAGAAATACATTGATATATACACTGTATCTCTATGCTCCTTGTGAAAAAAGCAGGTGGTAAGGTTCTGGATGGCAGATATGTGCCACTGAGGTGGTTGGCCTCAGAATTGCAAAATCTGTACTGGTAACCTTAGGTTACTGAGAAGGTTAATTTCACTGTATTTTAGGTCTGGGATTTAGGAGCAACTAAAACAGTCTGGGTGGAAAAAGGTTATTCTTATAATCCACCCTGGTACTTACAGGCCTAATAACAGCAGCTGGGTGGTGCTGGAGCTGAACAGAGGTGTATTTGTCCGGTGAATGCATTTAATACTACTTTGGCTAATTCTGCCTGGAAAACAGATAGGTGAGGCTGCTACATTTACTCCTGTGCAACACACTTGCCTACAACTTTTGTACAGTACTGTATATATAAAGCTTCATAGAACTTCTTCAAAAAAAGGACTTAAAAAAAAAATAAACAATAACTTCTTGCAAAAAAAATAATCCAAGCAATTGATGAGTCTCAGTTCATGAATATATATCTGGAGATCGGCTCTGTGTCAGCGGATTGTCCATCATGGACATGATGGCTCCGTCCCGTGTGAGCTCATCGGGAAACCGATGCCGAGAATCAGTCGTCACTACATCATGAACACAAAAACAGCCTGAATGAATCACACAGTAACACTAAAGAGAGTTTATCCGAAAATGCCATGTGTACCAAAACAGAGAAAAATAAAAGGGCCAAATTATAGCAAATTTATATCCGATATTAGACAGAAATTTCACGTCTTTCTTTTAGAAACAGCGCCACCACTGTCCATGGGTAACGTCTGGCAGTGCAACTCAGCCGCAGTCACTTAAATAGACTGCAAATACCTGACCTGGATTTTGGTGCAGCTCTATACAGTGGCATGTGGAAGATTGGGCACCCATGGTCAAAATGACTTATTGTGAACACCCAAGCAAGTTGAAGATGAAATGATCTCTAAAAGGCCTAAAGTTAAAAAGGTATTCCCATCTCCAAGATCCTATCCCAATATGCAGAAGGTGTAATAATAATATGAGCAAATACTTCCAATTAGAAATGTAGTATAGTTCTTCTGATTCGCTAGGTCACTTACCTAATGCAGGGCTCTGTAGTAGTTTAGGTATCCATAGTTATGACCACTTATATATTAACAGTTAAGTTAGTTAGACGACTCTTAGTGGTCATAACCATGGATACCTAAGTTACTCCAATGACCAACATGGGGTAAGCGATATAGCGAATCAGAAGAACTATACTACCGTACATTTCTAATTGAAAGTATTTGCTAATATTATTAGTATTATTATTACTACTATATATTGGGATAGGATCTCCATACAACACAAATTTCCAAGGGTGCTCAAACATTTGCATCGACCATTTTCCTTTTTGTAATTTTTAAAATGTAAAAGATGAAAAAATATATATATTTATTACAAAGGAAATCTGTCATGTTTAACTTTAGGCCTTTTAGAGATTATTTCATCTTCAACCTGCTCAACTGTCCACAATAACACTAATTTTGACCGGGGGTGCCAAAACTTTTACATGCCACTGTACGCTTAGAAAGCATAGGAATCCTAACAAATACACAACAGAACCCCTTATGATTCAATTAGATCTTTCAGGATTAATTTGAAAGAACAGATGTCATGTAACTATTCAGCAGTCTCGTTGTCATTACAGACAAGATTACAATGACTGATAACACCTCTATATACAGTAGATAACACCGAATCCACCATTCACAACAGATGATATCACAGCTCACCTCCTCCTCCTGTACAATGACTGATAACACGTCTATATACAGTAGATAACACAGAATCCACCATTCACAATAGGTGATGTCACAGCTCACCTCCCCCTCATGTACAATGACTGAGAACACCTCTACATACAGTAGATAACACCAGATCTACCATTCACAATAGGTGAAGTCACGGTGGCTCAGTGGTTATCGCTGCAGCCTTGCAGTGCTGAGTCCTGGGTTCGAATCCCACCAAGGACAACATCTGCAAGGAGTTTGTATGTTCCCCCCGTGTTTGCGTGGGTTTCCTCTGGGGACTATGGTTTCCTCCCACATTCCAAAGACATACTGTGATTATGTCACAGCTCATCTCCTCCTGTACAATGACTGATAACACCTCTATATACAGTAGATAACACAGGATCTATCATTCACTATAGGGGATGTCACAGCTCACCTCTTCCCTTCACAATTTAGTTTCCCAAGAACAGAGCATGCTCAGATAACACTTCTGTACAAAACTAATAGGGTCTGAGTCAGTCTATTGTTGCTAATATCCATCTAATTTAGGAACCTTAAATTAATGATCTAGAAAAATTAAATCAAAGACAAATAAAAATGAATAGAATATGAAAACCCGCTTTAAAAAAATAAGACATTTTCTGATGGAACTTGCCCTTTAAGAAGAGAAGTTTATTTCACCAACACCAATTTCTAAGGCTGGTTTCACATTAACGTTTTTTTGCGCAGCGCATCGTGTGCGCACCTATCTTTAACATGGCGTGCGCATGGTCTGGCGTGCGCATGGTTTGCATGCGCTTGTATGTGTTTTCGTGTGCATGCGTTTTTTTAAAGGTGTGCACCTAGGCACGCCAGACGCAACCTGCTGCACTTTTGGGTCCGTCCAACAGCGTCAAAAAAATGCTTGCGCACAGAATGCGACAAATAACGCATTACAGTCTATGGGAACGCAGGCGAGCGCATGGACATGTGTACGCCTGCGTTTGCAAGCGCATGCGTTTTAAGAGATAACATGGCTAGAAACTGGTTAAAACGCATGCGCCTAAAAAACGCAATCGCATGCAAAACGCATGATGCGTTTTTTTTTACATGCGTTTCTATTGCGCACGAAGCGCAGCGCTAAAAACACTAATGTGAAAGTAGCCTAAAATACTGCAACCTTTGGTTGCAACAAGTTTTGCAGAAAATGAACCCTTAGGCTACAAGCAAATGTGTAATCATCTACAAGTTATTTGTACGCTTTTTTCTTTCATAAATTCAGCTTGCATAATATCCCTACATAGTGCCAAAACAATACTGCAATATACAGCTAGAATACCACCACCTTATAGTGCTCAAGTAATATGCCGCAGAGTCCGCATAATATCACCATACATGTAATGATCACGATTGCAGAGGGTGTGAGTGCAACCGGGCGCGTGCGGGAGGGGAACCTGCTGACGCCAGCGGATGTACATCTGAGGATGCGCATTCAGCTGAAATGTAACCCTGGATGGGGAAGAGGACACATACCAGGAAGGAACCCAGAATGGGGGGAGACACAGATACCAGGAAAGAACCCAGGATGGGGGGAGACACAGATGCCAGGAAGGAACCCAGAATGGGGGGAGACACAGATACCAGGAAAGAACCCAGGATGGGGGGAGACACAGATGCCAGGAAAGAACCCAGGATGGGGGGAGACACAGATACCAGGAAAGAACCCAGGATGGGGGGAGACACAGATGCCAGGAAAGAACCCAGGATGGAGGGAGACACAGATACCAGGAAAGAACCCAGGATGAGGGGAGACACAGATACCAGGAAGGAACCCAGAATGGGGGGAGACACAGATACCAGGAAAGAACCCAGGATGGGGGGAGACACAGATGCCAGGAAAGAACCCAGGATGGGGGGAGACACAGATACCAGGAAGGAACCCAGAATGGGGGGAGACACAGATACCAGGAAAGAACCCAGGATGGGGGGAGACACAGATGCCAGGAATGAACCCAGGATGGGGGGAGACACAGATACCAGGAAAGAACCCAGGATGGGGGGAGACACAGATGCCAGGAAAGAACCCAGGATGGAGGGAGACACAGATACCAGGAAAGAACCCAGGATGAGGGGAGACACAGATACCAGGAAAGAACCCAGGATGAGGGGAGACACAGATACCAGGAAATAACCCAGGATAGGGGGGAGACACAGATACCAGGAAATAACCCAGGATAGGGGGGAGACACAGATACCAGGAAAGAACCCAGGATGGGGGGAGACACAGATACCAGGAAAGAACCCAGGATGAGGGGAGACACAGATACCAGGAAAGAACCCAGAATGGGGGGAGACACAGATGCCAGGAAAGAACCCAGGAAGGGGGGAGACACAGATACCAGGAAAGAACCCAGGAAGGGGGGAGACACAGATACCAGGAAAGAACCCAGGATAGGGGGGAGACACAGATACCAGGAAAGAACCCAGGAAGGGGGGAGACACAGATACCAGGAAAGAACCCAGGATAGGGGGGAGACACAGATACCAGGAAAGAACCCAGAATGGGGGGAAGACACAGATACCAGGAAAGAACCCAGGATGGGGGGAGACACAGATACCAGGAAGGAACCCAGAATGGGGGGAGACACAGATACCAGGAAAGAATCCAGGAAGGGGGGAGACACAGATACCAGGAAGGAACCCAGAATGGGGGGAGACACAGATACCAGGAAAGAACCCAGAATGGGGGGAGACACAGATACCAGGAAAGAACCCAGGATGGGGGGAGACACAGACACCAGGAAGGAACCCAGAATGGGGGGAGACACAGATACCTGGAAAGAACCCAGGAAGGGGGGAGACACAGACACCAGGAAGGAACCCAGAATGGGGGGAGACACAGATACCTGGAAAGAACCCAGGAAGGGGGGAGACACATATACCAGGAAGGAACCCAGGATGGAGGTGGGGGAAGGACACATACAGTGGAGAAAATAAGTATTTGATCCCTTGCTGATTTTGTAAGTTTGCCCACTGACAAAAACATGAACAGTTTATAATTTTCAGGGTAGGTTAAGGTTAACATTGAGAGATAGAATATTAAAAATAAAATCCAGAAAATCACATTGTATAAATTATATAAATGTATTTGCATTTTGCAGTGAGAAATAAGTATTTCAACCCCTACCAACCATTAAGAGATCTGGCTCCTACAAACCAGTTAGACGCTCCTAATCAACTTGTTACCTGCATTAAAGAAAGCTGTTTTACATAGTCACCTTTATAAAAGACTCCTGTCCACAGACTCAATCAGTCAGACTCTAACCCCTACAACATGGGCAAGACCAAAGAGCTTTCTAAGGATGTCAGGGACAAGATCATAGGCCTGCACAAAGCTGGAATGGACTACAAAACCATAAGTAAGACGCTGGGTGAGAAGGAGACAACTGTTGTTGCAAAAGTAAGAAAATGGAAGAAATACAAAATGACTGTCAATCGACATCCATCTGGGTCACCATGCAAAATCTCACCTCGTGGGGTATCCTTGATCATGAGGAAGGTGAGAGAGCAGCCTAAAACTACACAGGGTGAACGTGTTAATTATCTCAAGGCAGCTGGGACCACAGTCACCAAGAAAACCATTGGTAACACATTATGCCGCAAAGGTTTAAAATCCAGCAGTGTCTACAATGTCCCCCTGCTCAAGAAGGCACATGTGCAGGCCCCGTCTGAAGTTTGCGAATGAACACCTGGATGAGTCTGTGAGTGATTGGGAGAAGGTGCTGAGGTCTGATGAGACAAAAATTGATCTCTTTGGCATTAACTCAACTCACCGTTTTTGGAGGAAGAGAAATGCTGCGTATGACCCAAAGAACACCATCCCCACTGAAGCATGAAGGTGGAAACATTATGTTTTGGGGATATTTCTCTGTTAAGGGCACAGGACTACTTCACCGCATCAATGGCAGAAAGGATGGAGCTATGTACCGTAAAATCCTGAGCAACAACCTCCTTCCCTCCACCAGGACATTAAAAATGGGTCATGACTGGGTCTTCCAGCAAGACAATGACCCAAAACATACAGCCAAGGTAACAAAGGAGTGGCTCAAAAAGAAGCACATTAAGGTCATGGAGTGGCCTAGTCAGTCTCCAGACCTTAATCCCATAGAAAACTTATGGAGGGAGTTGAAGCTCCGAGTTGCCAAGCGACAGCCTCAAAATCTTAATGATTTAGAGATGATCTGCATAGAGGAGTGGACCAAAATTCCTCCTGACATGTGCGCAAACCTCATCATCAACTACAAAAAACTATTGTTTGCCAACAAGGGTTTTGCCACCAAGTATTAAGTCTTGTTTGCCAGAGGGATCAAATACTTATTTCTCACTGCAAACTGCAAATATTTTATATAATTTATACAATGTGATTTTCTTGATTTTTGTTTTTGATATTCTATCTCTCAATGTTAAAATTAACCTACACTTAAAATTATAGACTGTTTATGTCTTTGTCAGAGGGCAAACTTACAAAATCAGCAAGGGATCAAATACTTTTTCCCCCCAATATATACAGCAAAGAATCCAGAATGGTGGGGGGACACATATACCAGAATGGAACCCAGGATGGGGAGGAGGGGAAACATGTACCAGGAAGGAACCCAGGATGGGGGAGGGGGAACATATACCAGGAAGGAACCCAGGATGGGGGAGGGGGAACATATACCAGGAAGGAACCCAGGATGGAGGAGGGGGAACATATACCAGGAAGGAACCCAGGATGGAGGAGGGGGAACATATACCAGGAAGGAACCCAGGATGGAGGTGGACACATATACCAGGAAGGATCCCAGAAAATGGATAATGTACCTCTGGTATAAAACACACTATATGGAGAAAAGCATTGGGAATCAAGTCTTTACCATTGAATGTCCTTCATTGCAGGACATATACACCTCACTCCTGTGTATAACCTTTGGCCCCTCACCCCCGATGTATAGCGTCCAGCCCCTGAACACTGGTGTATAATGTCCATCCCCACAACACTGGTGGATAACATGCAGCTTCTCGTCTACAGTGTTTAATATCCAACCCCATTGCCTCCGGTGTGAAACAGTCCAGGGAGCACTGCATGGCATGTAAGTCTCCATACAGCAGCTTGGTGCACTCCTTATAGGACTATTTTCAAATTATTAAATTGCTGTTATACAGCATAAAAAAATAAGCAAGCTTGCAACTGACTTGATTTTTCTATCTGCACTCATTCTCTTGCAATGACATCTGTTATCTTACATGGTGTACAGCTGGTTTCCATGAAGCTCAGCTACCATTGCCTGCCTAGAAACGGTCCGAGAGTGAGCAGTAAATTACATTCAAAGAGAGGGGTTAACTCTTGACATACCAGCCACCTCATGCAGCCCATTAATTTCTAGTTCAAATCTGCTGTTATCTCCATGTGCAAATACAGGGATAATAGTGTAGACTCAGAACAAACCACTGATATCTGAATGTGAAACAGCAGACCTTGTGCTGAGCTTTATAGTTTTACTAATATCACAACTCTGCTGCCCACTAAGGGTGGTTTCACATTAGCGTTTCAGGGCACAGTGACGGCCTGCACACCGCCGCCGCTAAGCCCCACCCCTGCCACGCCTCCTCCGGTACCTCCGCCTACGGGCGCATGACGCTGCATGCGTCCTGCGTCCCCTATCTTTATCACTGGGGACGCAGGCCGTGCGCAGTATGCATTTGGAGGCGCATGCGTCCTTTTGACAGTGCGCCGACCAGCGCCAAACGCAACCTTTTGCAATTTGGTTGCGCTCGGCGCACAGTCAAAAGGACGCATGCGCCGCCAAACGTATACTGCGCACGGCCTGCGCCCCCAGTGATAAAGATAGGGGACGCAGGACGCATGCAGCGTCCTGCGCCCATAGGCGGAGCTACTGGAGGAGGCGTGGCAGGGGTGGGGCTTAGCGGCGGCCATGCGCAGGCCGTCGCTGCGCCCTGAAACGCAAATTTGAAACCACCCTAAGACTGTCACTGACAGAGGAGTGGAAGTAAAAAATGTCATGATCCAGTCCAGAGGTTTTTTTTCTGCTGTCTTCTCTTTGAACTGGTCATGCGGGGGTTAATCCCATCTGCCTCGTTTTGGAGCTTGCTGGGCTTTTTTAGTCTTCAGCAGCTTGCCGGCCAGCATCAGCTATACTGCAAGCTTCCAAGCTAGTGCCTCTGACCTGTATTCCGTTAGTGTTCCTTCTGCCCCTGATTACTTGGACTTGTGTATGACTCTGCTTGATCTCTGGACTCTGAATCTGGTTTTTCCGTTTCTGATACCACGCTTTCCGACTGGCTTTTGACCCTCTGGCTTGTACCCTGACAACGCATTATGTCTTATGTTTCTGATACCACATTCCTGGTAGGTTCTGACTTCTTGCTCATCCTTGACTACGCACTTGCTGTCTCCATTTGTACCTCTGCTCCTGACAGTTGCTGACTTCGGCTAGTCTGACCACTCTTTTGTTACCTGTGACACCTGTGCTGTTGCTGTGTGTGCAACCTCGCCTCCCTCACCAGCACCCCCTGGTGGAGATTGCGCTGTACTGCACTGCAGCAGCACGTTACAACAAGACTGTAGAGCTGTGAACTACTCAAGAGACAACATGAGAATACCTCTTTTAAAAAAAAAAAAAATCTGACCTCTTAAAATCACTCGCCTGACCAACGATTTGCCTACTTTGAACTGATGAGGTGCAAAAACCACTGAGACAGGTGTCTCCAAATAGAGTTATTTTCCTTTTGGAGAAAATTCTGATTTAGGCTTATATCCCAAGTCTTGCTGCAAGGCTTTTTAAAGGGAACCTGTCACCATGATATAGAGCAGGAGGAGCAGCTGAGGCGATTGCTAGATGGTTGTAAGAAAATATTCAGTATAACCTGTTTTTTTTTTAATCATTTAACCCTCTGCTCTTCCTGGGATTTTTGGTAAAGTGGGAGGTCCAATCAGTGACTGACAATTTTTTTTGTATAAGTGTGCGCACAGATATAGCTGTCAGTCACCAATAGGACGGCCCTCGGGACCCACGCATCCCAGAAAGAGCAGAGGTTTATCATGTGATAACATGTAAGACGTGACGTGTTACTTACAGCGATTAGAGCAGAGTTTCGCTGGCCCAGTCCATTAGAAGCTTGCTGGCCTCCATTAATGTCATTGCCCTCGTCATTGAGCAGTGGCGGCTGCTGTGGGTGATGGTGGCGGTAGTCTGGCAGTGCAGCACAGGAGCTCTTGCTGTGTTTGCTGCTTTTTCTGGTGCCCTGGCCATGCTGGACAAGGGTCAGCAGCTGCAGGGTGTTCTCCCGTTCTCGATCAATGCTTTCCGCCCTGCTGCGTTCATAGCGACCCTCGCAGTTTATTTGATGTTGGCGACAAACTGCTATTCGAGCTCGTAACCGCTCCACTATGGCGTTGTGCAACCGGGGAGCCACCGTTCCTCCGCCGAGCAGACCCACATTAGATACTCCTCCAATGGCAAGAGTCCCCGCCGGGGCCTGAGGGGGCGCTGTTTCCCCCATAATTCTGGAGGCGCGATTTCCAAAATTCAGTTACAGGCAAAGTTGTATCCTTACTGCAACATAAATGGAGGAGAAGACACCAAGAGATGGTCCAGGAATCAGCACCGCGGATTTATCCCAAAGGGATGAGATCCTAAGAGGGAAAACAGACACCGTCCATCACAAGAGAGGACAATCAGCCGCGTGTGCAGGACACCGAACCCTAATGTTCTCTAATACTACTCAGCTCTTATATCTGCTCCTGGGAAAGCTGGGTGACAACCAAAATGGAGAACAGGAAGATCACCACGGCTAAACTACCAGGATGTGCGAAGATCGCTGCAACATTATCTTACAATGGTGACGTTACTGTACTGTAATACTGCTGCGTGCATCATCTCTATACACCACTGTGTGCATCATCTCTACACACCACTGCGTGCATCATCTCTACACTCCACTGCGTGCATCATCTCTACACTCCACTGCGTGCATCATCTCTATACACCACTGCGTGCATCATCTCTACACACCACTGCGTGCATCATCTCTACACTCCACTGCGTGCATCATCTCTACACTCCACTGCGTGCATCATCTCTATACACCACTGCGTGCATCATCTCTATACACCACTGCGTGCATCATCTCTACACACCACTGCGTGCATCATCTCTACACTCCACTGCGTGCATCATCTCTATACACCATTGCGTACATCATCATCTCTATACACCACGCCATCAATGCGTGCATCATCTCTATACACCACTACATGCATCATCTCTACATACCACTGCGTGCATCATCTCTATACACCACTGCGTGCATCAACTCTATACACCACGCCATCAATGCATGCATCATCTCTATATACCACTCCACCACTGCGTGCATCATCTCCATACACCACTGCGTGCATCATCTCTATACACCAAGCCACCACTGCATGCATCATCTCTATACACCATGCCATCACTGTGTGCTTCATCTCTATACACCACTGTGTGAATTATCTCTATACACCACTGTGTGCATCATCTCTATATACGACACCACCATTGGTGTGCATCATCTCTATACACCATGCCATCACTGTGTGTATTACCCCTGTACTGGGTCATACTGTGTAGTATCCCTGTACTGGTACACCACTGTGTGTATTGTCCCTGTACTGTGACATCACTGTATATTATCCCTGTACTGTGACATCACTGTGTGTATTATCCCCGTACTGTGACGTCACTGCGTGTATTATCCCTGTACTGTGACGTCACTGCATGTATTATCCCTGAACTGTGACGTTACTGTGTGGATTATCCCCGTACTGTGACATCACTGTGTGTATTATCCCTGTTCTGTGACATCACCTGTACTGTGACATCACTGTGCGTATTATCCCTGTACTGTGACATAATTGTGTTTTATCCCTGTTCTGTGACATCACCTGTACTGTGACATCATTGTGTGTATTATCCCTGTACTGTGACATCTCTGTGTATTATCCCTGTACTGTGACATCATTGTGTGTATTATCCCTGTACTGTGACATCACTGTGTGTATTATCCCTGTACTGTGACATCACTGTGTGTATTATCCCTGTACTGTGACATCACTGTGTGTATTATCCCTGTACTGTGACATCACCGTGTGTATTATCCCTGTACTGTGACATCACTGTGTGTATTATCCCTGTACTGTGACATCACTGTGTGTATTATCCCTGTACTGTGACATCACTGTGTATGTATTATCCCTGTACTGTGACATCACTGTGTGTATTATCCCTGTACTGTGACATCACTGTGTGTTTGATCCCTGTACTGTGACATCACTGTATGTATTATCCCTGTACTGTGACATCATTGTATGTATTATCCCTGTACTGTGACATCATTGTGTGAATTATCCCTGTACTGTGACATCACTGTGTGTATTATCCCTGTACTGTGACATCACTGTGTGTATTATCCCTGTACTGTGACATCACTGTGTGTATTATCCCTGTACTGTGACATCACTGTGTGTATTATCCCTGTACTGTGACATCACCGTGTGTATTATCCCTGTACTGTGACATCACTGTGTGTATTATCCCTGTACTGTGACATCACTGTGTGTTTGATCCCTGTACTGTGACATCACTGTATGTATTATCCCTGTACTGTGACATCATTGTATGTATTATCCCTGTACTGTGACATCACTGTGTATGTAGTATCCCTGTACTGTGACATCACCGTGTGTATTATCCCTGTACTGTGACATTACTGTGTGTATTATCCCTGTACTGTGACATCACTGTGTGTATTATCCCTGTACTGTGACATCACTGTGTGTATTATCCCTGTACTGTGACATCACTGTGTGTATTATCCCTGTACTGTGACATCACTGTGTGTATTATCCCTGTACTGTGACATCACTGTGTATGTAGTATCCCTGTACTGTGACATCACTGTGTGTATTATCCCTGTACTGTGACATCATTGTGTATATTATCCCTGTACTGTGACATCACTGTGTGTATTATCCCTGTACTGTGACATTACTGTGTGTATTATCCCTATACTTTGACATCATTGTGTGTATTATCCCTGTACTGTGACATCACTGTGTGCATTAGTTTATTTAAAGGAGACAACCCCTTTAAATCCTGCATGACAAAATCTGCAGTGCGTTACGAAGCAGCAGAATGGAGGCGATTTTACCAAATCTCATTAAAAAAAAAATAAATCTGTAGCAGAAATTGACCCGCGGTGCGGATTTTGAGTCCGGATTTTCGCGGTGGATTTAACCCTTCGCCATACATGCGGTTCCATGTGTAAACATGTGAATTGCGATTCACTTTTCCGCTGCGATATCATTTGTGTGCGCAAACGTGCGCCCCAGCAAAAAGTGATTGTCACCCAGCTTTCCCAGAAGCAGATAGGTGTCTAGCCACACCGGAAAGTCGCACAGAAACCGGGTTCCTCAGGCCATGCTGAGATTTGTAGTTCTTCAACTACTGAGAAGCTGAGACATCTTTGTAATCAAAAGACGTATAGATGTAGCGGGGCCGAACTGATCGCGACGTAGCAGAGGCGAGTTTGTCATGTGACACTACTGATGATATCCTTCAATGCTTTTACATAGGACTGCAGGTCAAACCTGCTGCACCATCTGTGAGATCAATGCACTAAAAAGTGAACTGGTGATCTGAGCTCTGCTCCATCTGTGCACTTCCCCAGCAGCCTTACCTTATGAGACTCCAGCCTGCACCCTGCGATGGGAGGAAACATGCATTCTTCAGTGAGGGAGCAGTGCAGGAGATTTTCCCAGGCTCTTGTTCTTCCCAATGTCCTCTTCTCCCAACTTTCTCCAACTTCCAGGCAAAGTTTCCCCAGCTCTGCTATATGTGCACAGTGACCTCCTATAGGCACCAGCATCAGCCTGGGACTGGACCTTGGAATTTTGGAACTTTTCTGGCTGCTGGTTGTCAGCCCCGTCCGCTCTTACTCACTGTGCCCTGCACTTTCCCCACTACACAGACTTTCATTGTGTGAGAGTCTGGGGAAGCTTGGTATGGACACACATGCTCTATGGCGGCATCTAGCGGACAAACGTTGTAACTGCAGCTTCTGCGAGCAGGAATGGAAATCAGTAATGCACAAGAGTGCCATCTGGTGGACATTAGTGAGAATGCAGTCCGAACTTAATAGAAGTAGCCAAATAAAAATTATTATTATTATTATTATTATTATTATTATTATTATTTTTTGAAATGTATCCCTCTTTAACACCTTGGGGACCACAATAATATATTTTTTTCTTCCTCGTCATTTCAATTGTCAACTTTTTTGGGGGGGCGATATAGGTGTATGAGGCTTTGTTTTTTTTTTTATTCCTAGATGTTTTTGTTTTCAAATAATTTTATTGGTTTTTTAGAAATAAACAGGGTAGGGAAAGGAAGGGAGGGAAGGGAGTGGGGAATAAACAACCTTGTACAGGTACGGAAAAAAATTTTAAAAACTAGAGAACCCACAAATAGGCATAGAATAACATATACCGAATAACAACATTAAAGAAAAAAAAATCGGCAATCCTTATTATGGGGTAACATTCTTGGAAGGAGATACAGCTCCCAGTACTAAAGTGCCCAGGTTTAAACTTCAAAATATAGTGCCTCTTGTTAAGTCTATTTGATATGAAATTTGCTGTTCCAGGTCTTCCATTTTTTTGAGTATTTGTGAATGTGATTGTTGTTAATCGCAAATCTGCGTTCTAAATCGCTGTTCTGGCCTATCTTGTCAAGTATGTCTGAAAACTTGGGAACCTCTGCTTTCTTCCACCATTGTGCTAACATGGTCTTGGTCACTAAGAGGATGTGTACGATAATGTGTCTTACCGAATCATCAAATTGTTCCATGTCTAATGAAAGAAGTGCTCATTCGGGTGTAATTGTGAAGTCCTTAGCAATGAGGTTAATGTGCTGCGTGACATTCCTAGATGTTTTTAACCCCTTCCAACTGCTTATTTTTGATGTTGCGTTTTCGCTTTTTTTCTCCACTTCTTCTAAAAGTCATAACTTTTTTTTCATTTTCCGCCGACACATAACCGTACGCGGTTGTTGGTTTTTTGTTTTTTTTTTCAAGACAAGTTGTAGTTCAGAATGACGATATTTGTTTTACTATATAAAGTACAGGAAAATGGGGGGAACAAATGCAAATTAGATGTAAAAAGCCTAAATTTCATCAAGGTTTTGCTTTTACGGCATTCATCGTGACTTGGTACCAGGAGAATACATGAAAAAAAAAATCAGAAATTTGTAAATAAAAACAGTTTGGTTTGTGTCCCCATTTTCTGAGAACGGAAGCCTTTTTTTTATTTATTTTTTTAATCAACGGAGCTGTATCAGATTGTTCGTTTTGTCGGCGAGCTGTCATTTTCATGGTAATATTCGTGTGTACATTCAACGTTTCAATCACTATTTTTTGCATTTTTGAAGAGCAGTGTATTGCCCTTTAAATAGGAAATCTAGCATTTTGATTGGGTTCAATAATTTTAGATTTATGCATAATTTTCTGAACACTGTGATACTGAATACGCTTTTTAGAAAAATATTTTTATTAATAGGTAAAATTAGATTTGATTGCGAAAAAAAATCCCCAAAAAATAAATAAAAAAATAATTAAATATATATATACTACAATTGACCAATTGATTGCATGATATGGGGATCTAATAGATAAAAGAAAGGTGTTTATATATTAACATATATTGACATATATTACATACTTGTTTAAAATATTTAAAATATTTTATATACAGCTCTGGCAAAAATTAAGAGACCGCTGCACAGTTTTATAAAAATCAGCTTCTCTACGAGTCTGACAGCCATTCCATTCTAGTGTCAGTTGAATTCCAACCAGAGGACACCTCATTCTACTTAATGTGCTTCTGATTAGGTGATCACCTGAACCAAATCTTATTTTACAAAGGAAAGTATAAAAAAACTCTGCTGTGGTGTTCACAATCCTCTTGCAATAGGGCAAGCTGGATGGCAAAACAAGTGCTAGTAACATCCCAAAAGTAATAGGAACGAAAAAATAACTTTTAACCATGCCAAAGGAGTTGAAAAGAAGAGTCTTGATTAAGGAAAATAAGGGCTCAATTCAGGCTTTACTAGCAGAGGGATACAGTGAGCGTCATTTTGCCTCCATCCTTAAAATTTCTAAAACGACAGTCCATTACAACAAGGTCAAGCAGCAGACATTGGGGACAACAAAGCTACAGACCCACAGAGGGCAAAAACGACTCTCCACTGACCGGGATGACCGTCATCTTATTCGAATGTTACTCAGCAACCGCAGGATGACATCAAGTGACCTCCAAAATGAATGGAAAATGGCAGCTGGGGTGAAGTGCACGGCAAGAATAGTTCATAACAGGCTCCTAGAGGCATGGCTCAAGTCATGTAAAGCTAGAAAAAAGCCTTTCATCAATGAGAAGTAAAGGAGAGCCAGGCTGACGTTTACCAAAGACCATAAGGATTGGACCATAGAGGACTGGTAAGGTCATCTTCTCTGATGAGCCTAATTTTCAGCTTTGCCCAACACCTGGTCGTCTAATGGTTAGACGGAGACCTGGAGAGGCGTACAAGCCACAGTGTCTTGCACCCACTGTGAAATTTGGTGGAGGATCGGTGATGATCTGAGGATGCTTCAGCAAGGCTGGAATTGGGCAGGTTAATCTTTGCGAAGGACGTATGAATCAAGCCGAATACAAGGTTATCCTGGAAAAACAGCTGATTCCTTCTGCTCAGGCAATGTCCCCCAACTCTGAGGACTGGTTTTTCCAGCAGGACAATGCGCCATGCCACACAGCTAGGTGTTAGGGCTGGCGGAACGCACCAAATTAAAAAATAATAGTAGGTGCGTTCGCAGCCTGGGGTCCACCGTGCAGAGGTGGTACACTGCTGCTAAGTAATGGCGGAAGAATTAAGCCGTGTGAAACCAGTCACACATGGGTTACGTCACCCAATGTGAACAGGGCGAACTCTGTTACTGCACAGAGCCGCACCACCGCTGAAAGTAGATGCCGGAGCCTGTTAACTCACAGAGCCCGGCCAAAAGAGCGCACAGTGTACGGCTACAGAACTCTACCCCAAGGCCACAAGGTTAGAGTCCTTCTAGGCCCACTGAATGCGCGGCGTCGCTGCCGCGAGCGCCGCTATAGACGCTGGATATGGAGCACGTGCACTGAGGCGTGCCGAGTCCCTGGTGAGGCGAGATGCCTGACTTAGCCTCAGACCTACCTATGCCTAAGCCTGGGCGCTAGCAGGCTAGGCTGCACAACACATGCATACCAAGGGTAGGGGTTTCTTAATGAGTCATTCACCAGAGACATTCATACGTGCATACATCACTCACTCCACATAGTCTGAAAATACAGTCTATACTAGCGCATGGGCGAGCGGCCATGCGAACCTTTTATAGCCACGGGCGTCTGGGACCTTCCTGGCTTCTCGGATGGGCTAATCCGAACACGAGCAGGACCTGAGCACGTGACCCTCGATCTCCAATGGGAGATCACTCCACGGGCATGCTCAGTGGCCCGACATGAGGATTTAGTCCCTGGAGAATCTCGCTGCTGAGCAGCATGCATTGTCATAGCTGTGCCAGAGGTGGCAGCAGCAAGCAAACCCACAGAGTTGGTCTGGGCAGAGCGCCGGGACCGACAAATCTGCTGAGCAGGCTCCACTGCGGCCGAAGAAGAATGGGAGACCGCTGGGTGCAAGGCTCTGGATTACTGCTTTGCAGTGGCAGGAACCCGACGCCTAACATTACCCCCCTCCTAGGGCCCGGTCCCCTCTGAGCCTCGCTACGCTCAAATGCCGCAATGAGGAGCGAAGCGTGGATGTTCTTCACTGGCTCCCAGGTCCGAGCCTCTGGACCATGACCCTTCCAATCCACCAAATAAAACTTTTTGCCCCGCATCACCTTGCATCCCACGATGGCATTGACCTCAAACTCGTCTGAAGACAAGTCTGATGTCCCGGCAGATGACTCGGAGAACCGGGACAAGTGAACAAGCTTAAGGAGGGACGCGTGGAATGGATCAGAGATAGCCAAGTGTGGTGGAAGGGCCAGACAGTAGACCACAGAGCTAATCTGCTCGAGGATCATGAAGGGGCCAATGTAGCATGGTGCGAACTTAGTGGACTCTACTCGCAGCCTGGTGTTTTGGACGGAGAGCCACACCAAGTTGTCAGGGGCAAAAGTCGGAGCAGGGCGCCGGTGTGCATCAGCGGAGGTCCTCATTCTCTCCTTGGAAGCCCGGATAGCATCCTGGGTGCGATGCCAAATGTCGCGTGCCTCCACTGCCCAGTCTGCCACCCTGGAGTCGGTGGATGACACGAGCATGGGCACAGGGACGTGCGGATGCTGGCCGTAATTTAGGAGGAATGGGGTCTGACCGGTGGAGTTGGCCACAGCATTGTTCAAAGCGAACTCTGCCCACGGCAGCAAGGAGGCCCAGTCGTCCTGCCTGGCCGAGACAAAATGTCGAAGATATGTGATCAGGGTCTCGTTGGCTCTCTCTACCAACCCATTCGTCTCGGGATGATAGGCCGAGGAGAGATTCAGCTCCATGCTGAGCAGGGAACAAAGCTCTCTCCAAAACCGGGACGCAAACTGAGGACCCCGGTCACTGACAATCTTGTCCGACATGCCATGTAGGCGGAAAACGTGCTTAATGAATAATACTGCCAGGCCCCGCGCAGAATGTAACCGGGAGAGAGGTACCAGGTGCACCATCTTAGAGAAATGGTCAGTGACAACCCAAATGACCGTGCTGCCACTGGACTTTGGTAGCCCCACTACAAAATCCATACTGACCATCTGCCAGGGCCTGTCCGCTACTGGCAGAGGAAAAAGAAGCCCAGCGGGCCGCTGCCGAGAGGACCTATTCTGGGCGCAAGAGACGCACGCCTGAATATAGTCCCTGACTTCACGGGGCATATGCGGCCACCAGTACGTCCTCGCCAGAAGCTCAGAGGTCCGTTTTATCCCGAAATGTCCACCCACCCTGGACGAATGAGCCCAAGAGAGGACCTCCGGTCGCAGACGGGCAGGGACAAATGTCTTGCCCGGAGGTACTGACTCAAGGGCAACCGGAGCCACAGTCCTCAGGCTCTCGGATGGGACGATCAGCCGAGGCTCCTCCTCCTCTTCCTCCGATGACACCACGGAGCGAGAGAGAGCATCGGCCCGGACGTTCTTCTCCCTGCAGGGAAAATGGAGGGTGAAGTGGAACTGGGAAAAGAACAAAGACAATCTGGCCTGGCGAGAATTTAGCCGCTGGGCTGTTTGTAAATACACCAAGTTTTTGTGGTCGGTGAACACCTGGAAAGGATGGCGAGCCCCCTCCAGGAGATGTCTCCACTCCGAGAAGGCCAACTTCATCGCTAGCAACTCCCTGTCCCCGATTGCATAATTCCTCTCCGCCGGTGTGAAGGTCTTGGAGAAAAAGAAGCATGGGTGCTTCCAACCTTGCGTGTCCTTCTGAAACAGGACCGCTCCAGCACCGACGGAAGAGGCATCCACTTCCAGAATGAAGGGCTTATCTACATCGGGGCGATGTAGAATGGGAGCGCTAGCGAAATGGGACTTAATGGAGAAGGCCTTGGAGACCGGTTCCGACCACAACTTGGGGTTTGCACCCTTCTTGGTGAGGGCTACCAAGGGTGCTACCAAAGTCGAGAAGTGGGGGATGAATTGGCGATAGTAATTTATGAACCCCATAAAGCGCTGCACCGCTTTGAGAGAATGAGGTTCCTGCCAATGGATAGTAGCTTGTAGCTTGGCAGGATCCATGGCTAACCCCCGGGTGGAGATGATATAGCCCAGGAAAGGCAAGGACTCCTGCTCAAACACACACTTCTCCAACTTGGCATAGAGGGAGTTTGCCCGCAGGCGATCGAAAACTTTGCAAACATCTCTCCGGTGGGAGTCAATATGTGGTGAGTAGATGAGAATATCATCCAGATAGACTACAACTGAGGTGGTAAGCATAGCCCGGAAGATATCGTTCACAAAGTCTTGGAAGACGGCCGGGGCATTACAGAGACCGAAGGGCATCACCAGGTATTCATAGTGCCCATCCCTGGTGTTAAATGCCGTCTTCCATTCGTCCCCATCACGTATGCGAATCAGGTGTAAGCCCCCCGCAGATCAAGTTTGGTAAACACTCTCGCTCCCCGTAGCCTATCAAACAGCTCTGATATCAGGGGCAGAGGATACTTATTCTTAACGGTGATGGCGTTAAGACCCCTGTAATCAATGCAAGGACGTAGTTCCCCACTCTTCTTCTGGACGAAGAAGAATCCCGCCCCCGCTGGTGACACTGACTTCCTAATGAATCCTCTTGCCAGATTCTCCCTGAAGTATTGAGACATGGCCTCTGTCTCCGGGAGAGATAGGAGATAGACTCAACCCCGGGGAGGCTCAGCACCAGGCAAGAGGTCAATAGGACAGTCATAGGGGCGATGCGGTGGAAGGGTCTCCGCCGCCTTTTTGGAGAACACGTCCGCATAGTGTCTATAGTGTTTGGGGAGCGAGGAGAGATCTGCGGGAACCTCTGTGGAGGCAACCTGAACGCACTCCCTCAGACATCTACCCTCATATGATTTACTCCACCCAATAATCCTCCCTGAGGACCACTCTATATGGGGGAGTGGTACTGCAACCAGGGGACCCTGTTATGATTGAGTCACCGTAGGAGGCAAAAACAGAAATGCTAGCTAAGTCCAGAAAACCAGAGAAGTTGGCAGCTATCGGATTGCAGACCTCTGAACCTATCAACACAACTAGCAGTAGCCGTGGGGGGTTCCTACGATGCCCTAGACCCCTCGATCACAGCCAGAGAATTAAATAGGCCTAAAGAAAGAAAGGGGAAATCTAAACTGCCCCAGAGCAGACCCCAAAGCAATAGGCAGCCCCCAACATATAATGACGGTGAAGCAAGATGAAAATACTAACACAGACAGAAAGATAGACTGAGCAAAGAGGGGCCCCAGCTAACTAGATAGAAAAGGACAGGAAGGCTGCTGTCTGCAATCCGTGAAAAACCCTATGAAAATAAGAGCCAACAGACTGACAGTGAAAAAGGCCCTGAAGACGCTAGGCTTCAAAAAAGCTATGTCAGTACTCAGGAATATACTGAAGACAGAGCTACAGGCAAAAGGAGATTCAGCTCACCCCAGCAGGGAATGGCAGTATACTGAAAGGCAAGGAAAACAAAAAACAAAACAAAAAAGCTAACAGGCAAAACAGAAAACTTAGCTTTAGAGGAGCAGGAATCAGACTGGTGTCCTAGAAGTCCACAGAGAAATCACCCGCAGGGCAGAAGGGCGTCGGCAGCCTTATATCCAGTCCGTGACTCCACTCAGCCAGTCATCCTCATTAGACTCAGGTGCCTGATAATCAGGCTCATTACCTTCCTTTACCAGAATAGGGAGTTCACCAGACCCCAGTGACGAAGGGGAAAATGAACTCACAACAGTACCTCCCCCTTGAGGAGGGGTCACTGAACCCTCAACCACACCACCAGGGCGATCAGGGTGATCCCGATGAAATGCACGCACCAATCTTTTGGCATGAATGTCAGAGGCAGAGACCCAGGAATTATCCTCCTGACCATAACCCTTCCACTTAACCAAATACTGGAGTCTCCGTCTAGCTAGACGGGAATCCAGTATTTTCGCTACCTCATATTCCATGTTACCTTCAACCAATACAGGGTCTGGAGGTGCCACCCCAGGAACAACTGGTTCAACAAACCTCTTCAACAAGGACTTATGGAACACATTATGGATTTTAAATGTGACAGGAAGAGCCAAACGAAAAGAGACCGGATTAATAATCTCCAAAATCTTGTAAGGTCCAATAAATCTAGGCTTAAACTTAGGAGAAGCCACCTTCATAGCAATATTTTTTGATGATAACCACACCATATCACCAATCTTAAACTGGGGACCAATGGTGCTATGTCGATTGGAAAACCGCTGGGCCTTTTCCTGGGAGAGAGATAACTTATCCACCACTTGGTCCCAGATCTGGTGCATTCTCTCCACCACAGTGTCAACACCTGGGCAGGCAGAAGGCTCCACCTGCCCTGAAGAAAATCGAGGATGAAACCCAAAGTTACAAAAAAAAGGTGACATCAAAGTGGCAGAACTAGCTCTATTATTTAAAGCAAATTCGGCCAAGGGCAAAAATGAAACCCAATCATCCTGATCAGCGGAAATAAAACATCTCAAATACGACTCCAAGGTCTGGTTTGTTCTCTCTGTCTGCCCATTGGTCTGAGGGTGAAAAGCAGAGGAGAAGGACAACTGAATTTCCAGCTTGGAACAGAAGGTCCTCCAAAATCTAGACACAAACTGAACTCCTCTGTCAGATACAATGTTCTCAGGAATCCCGTGTAAGCGAACCACCTGTTGCAAAAACAGGGGCACCAACTCAGAGGAAGATGGCAACTTAGGGAGTGGTACAAGATGAACCATCTTAGAGAACCTATCACAAATCACCCAAATAACAGTCATTCTTTGAGAGACCGGCATATCAGAGATGAAATCCATTGAAATATGGGTCCATGGCCTCCTGGGGACCGGCAAAGGCATCAACAACCCACTAGAGCGAGAACAAGATTTAGACCGGGAGCAAGTCCCACAGGACTGCACAAAATTCCTGACATTATGAGACAAGGTGGGCCACCAAAAAGAGCGACTCACCAGATCTCTAGTACCAAAAATACCTGGATGACCAGCCAATGCAGAGCAATGAACTTCAGTCATCATTCTCTTCTTCCACTGGTCAGGAACATACAACTTTCCACTGGGACAACGCTCAGGTTTGTCCTCCTGGAACTCTTGCAGAGCAAGTCTCAAATCGGGCGAGATGGCAGAAAGAACTACCCCTTCGCCTAAGATGGTAGCAGGCTTGGTCACCACAGGAGAATCAGCAAAGAAACTCCTAGAGAGGGCGTCTGCCTTGACATTCTTAGTTCCAGGAAGAAAAGAGACCACAAAATCAAAACGTGTAAAAAACAAGGCCCACCTAGCCTGTCTAGGGTTCAAGCGTTTAGCCGACTCTAGGTAAATCAAATTCTTGTGGTCAGTGAGGACCACAACTTGATGTTTAGCTCCCTCCAACCAAAGTCTCCACTCCTCAAATGCCCATTTCATGGCCAACAGTTCCCGATTCCCCACATCATAGTTACGTTCGGATGGAGAGAACTTTCAGGAAAAGAAAGCACAGGGATTCATTTTAGATGTTGCAGGATCCTTTTGGGACAAAACAGCTCCTGCACCAATCTCAGAAGCATCCACCTCTACCTGGAACGGGAGTGAGACATCAGGTTGCCGCAAAACCGGGGCGGAGGTAAATCTTCGCTTCAGCTCCTGAACGGAAGCAACAGCCTCAGGAGACCAATTCAACACATCAGCACCCTTCTTAGTCAGATCAGTCAATGGCTTGGCAATACTAGAAAATTTTGCTATAAATTTCCGATAAAAATTAGCAAAACCCAAAAACTTCTGGAGGGCCTTCAAAGAAGTGGGCTGAACCCAATCATAAATGGCCTGTACCTTGGCCGGGTCCATTTCAATAGTTGACGGAGACAAAATAAATCCCAAAAATGAAATCCTCTGTACTCCAAAAAGGCATTTTGACCCTTTGACATACAGGGAATTCTCCCTCAAGATCCGGAACACAGTCCGAATATGTTCCACATGAGAATCCCAATTCTTGGAGAAGATCAAAATATCATCCAGATAGATAATCAAAAATTTATCGACAAAGTATCGGAAAATATCGTTCATGAAGCACTGGAAGACAGAAGGGGCATTAATGAGTCCAAAAGGCATCACCAGGTACTCAAAATGTCCCTCCGGAGTATTAAACGCCGTCTTCCATTCATCCCCCTGCTTAATGCGGATAAGATTATATGCCCCCCTGAGGTCAGGCTTGGTAAACCAGCAAGCACCTCTAACTCTAGAGAATAGATCCGAAATCAGGGGTAACGGATACTGATATTTAATAGTAATTTTATTGAGGGCACGATAATCAATACAAGGCCTTAAAGAACCATCCTTTTTGGCCACAAAAAAAAAAACGGCACCTAAGGGTGAAGAGGATGGTCTAATATGACCCTTCTCCAACGACTCCTTAATATAGGACCGCATAGCCTCGTGCTCGGGTACAGATAAATTGAAGAGCCGACCCTTGGGAAATTTACACCCCGGGCTTAGTTCAATTGCACAGTCATAACTCCTATGAGGAGGCAAGGACGCAGACTCATTCTCACTAAATACATCATAAAAGTCCGCCAAATAGTCAGGAACATCATGCGACTGAGGAGAGGTGGAAAAAACCGGAGCCTCACTAAAGGCACACCGACAACCCCAACTCACCACAGACACAGATTTCCAATCCAAAACTGGATTATGAATTTGCAACCAGGGAAACCCCAGAACAACGGCATCATGCAGACCATGCAATACCAAAAATCTGCAATTTTCTTGATGGTCTGGGGCGACCCGCATGACCACCTGGGTCCAAAACTGAGGTTTATTTTTCGCCAAAGGAGTAGCATCAATCCCCCTCAAAGGTATAGGTGTCTGCAGAGGTGTCATCGGAAATCCACAACGTTTAGCAAAATCCAAGTCCATTAGGTTTAGCGCTGCTCCCGAATCCACAAAAGCCTTGGCGGAAAATGTGGACAGGGAGCAGATCAGAGTAATTGCCAGAAGAAACTTAGGTTGAACACCACCAACAGAAAACGTGTGTGCAAAGCGTTTCTCTCGTTTAGGACAAACAGAAATAATATGCGAGGCATCTCCACAGAAAAAACACAGCTTATTACGCCTTCTGAACTCCTGACGTTGCGCCTTAGACAAAACTCTATCACATTGCATAGGTTCAGACGTCTGTTCAACCGGTGGCAACACCTCTCGTGCAATCCTGCATTCACGTAAACGCCGATCAACCTGAATAGCTAATGACATAGAATCGTCCAGACCAGAGGGAACAGGAAATCCCACCATAGTATCTTTTACGGCTTCTGACAAACCCTTCCGAAAGAGAGCAGCCAAGGCATTATCATTCCAGGTAGTAAGGACCACCCACTTTCGGAACTTTTGACAGTACAACTCTGCAGAATCTCGACCCTGGATCAATGCCAACAGGGTCTTTTCAGCCTGATCAATAGCATTAGGTTCGTCATACAACAACCCCAAAGCTTGAAAGAATGCGTTCACATTAGTCAGAATAGGATCATCTGGTTTCAAAGAAAACGACCAATCCTGGGGATCGCCACGCAGCAAAGAGATGACAATTTTAACCTGCTGCGCGGAGCTCCCTGACGAGTTAGGCTTCAAGGCAAAAAATAATTTACAATTATTTTTGAAACTCAAAAATTTAGATCAATCCCCAAAAAATACATCAGGTGTAGGGATCTTTGGTTCAACAGCATGCGAACGAGCAAGGTAGGCGGAAATTCCCTGCACTTCCGCAGCGAGCTGCTCCACACGATCAGACAATTGCTTTATCTCCATTGAGAGAGAAAAAAAAAATTCCCCCTATGGCCTCAGAGATATAGAGGAAAGAATATACACACACCTTTTTTTTTTTTTAAACACAATTCTTTCCTGCTATTGAGTACCCTAGGATCTGCGGTATGGCGGGTTATTCTGTTATGATTGAGTCACCGTAGGAGGCAAAAACAGAAATGCTAGCTAAGTCCAGAAAACCAGAGAAGTTGGCAGCTATCGGATTGCAGACCCCTGAACCTATCAACACAACTAGCAGTAGCCGTGGGGGGTTCCTACGATGCCCTAGACCCCTCGATCACAGCCGGAGAATTAAACAGGCCTAAAGAAAGAAAGGGGAAATCTAAACTGCCCCAGAGCAGGCCCCAAAGCAATAGGCAGCCCCCAACATATAATGACGGTGAAGCAAGATGAAAATACTAACACAGACAGAAAGATAGACTGAGCAAAGAGGGGCCCCAGCTAACTAGATAGAAAAGGACAGGAAGGCTGCTGTCTGCAATCCGTGAAAAACCCTATGAAAATAAGAGCCAACAGACTGACAGTGAAAAAGGCCCTGAAGACGCTAGGCTTCAAAAAAGCTATGTCAGTACTCAGGAAAATACTGAAGACAGAGCTACAGGCAAAAGGAGATTCAGCTCACCCCAGCAGGGAATGGCAGAATACTGAAAGGCAAGGAAAACTAAAAACAAAACAAAAAAGCTAACAGGCAAAACAGAAAGCTTAGCTTTAGAGGAGCAGGAATCAGACTGGTGTCCTAGAAGTTCACAGTTAAATCACCCGCAGGGCAGAAGGGCGTCTGCAGCCTTATATCCAGTCCGTGACTCCACTCAGCCAGTCATCCTCATTAGACTCAGGTGCCTGATAATCAGGCTCATTACCTTCCTTTACCAGAATAGGGAGTTCACCAGACCCCAGTGACGAAGGGGAAAATGAACTCACAACAGGACCCCTAGAAGTACCTGGTCAATACCCTCGGGCATGACGAGGAGGGATATCGTCTCCTGATGAGATGGAGCCACTGAGAGTAACAAGGGGGCGGTCTGGTGGGTTATCTGTGAGGGTAGAGTGGCGCTGTTCACCACTCTGACCGTGACTGGTGTAGACATCATAACCAGGGGTATAGCGTGCCGTTGAGCGAAGGCTGACGTCATAGAATTGCCCTCTGCCCCGGAATCCACGCAAACCTCCACCGCTAGAGTGGAAGAATCAACCTCAAGTGTCCCCTTAAAGGACAGCTTGGAGGAAAATGCCGCTGATTCTAGTGCGCCGCCTCCTACGGCCACTAGGCGAAAGCGTTCTCCCAGCTGCTGTGGGCACCGGTTGGCAAGGTGACCGGACTGCCGGCAAACATGACAGGTCACAGGAGCTCGAGTGGACCGGGGCCTGGATCCCTCACGGGAAGCCCCCTGACGCTCGTACACCCGATTGGAAGATTCCAGAGGTTTAGCAAAGCTAGGTGCCAACCTAAAACTCTGCCTACACTGGGCCTGCTCCAACCTTCGCTTGGTGAAGCAAAGATCAATACGGGTGGAGACAGTGATAAGCTACTCCAGTGTATCGGGAATCTCACTGGTGGCCAGAGCGTCCTTCACATGGTCAGCCAAACCTCTCCAGAATGCCGGAATGAGGACCTTATCTGGCCACTCTAACTCTGAGGCCAGGATCCAGAACTGGATGGCAAAGTGGCTGACCATGGACGAGCCCTGTGATAATGCCAGCAGCCGGAGCGCGGTGTCATGGGTGACTCGTGGCCCCAGGAAGACCTGCTTCAGAGTGTCCAAGAACCGCGAGACACTCTGCACCACATGATCACCACGCTCCCACAGCGGTGTGGCCCACTCCAAAGCCCTGCCCGACAAGAGGGAAATAATAAATCCCACTTTAGCCCGCCCAGAGGGGAATCGTGCGGCCAGCAGCTCCAGCTGTATAGAGCACTGGCTTACGAAACCCCTACAAGAAGCACTATCACCCGAGAACTTCTTGGGCAGAGGGAGGCGGGACAAAGTCGGGGCAGGGATGGCTGTGGTCACACGGGAGACAGCCGCTGTGGCTGCCTGAACAGCGACCGCAGTAACATCCGCAGCTGAGGCTGAACGCTCGAGAGCCGCCAACCTGCCCTGCAGCTGCCGGATGCAGTGCAGCAGTCGCTGTTCATCCGCCATTACTAGCCAGACCCTGGCGCTAGTAAAATGTTAGGGCTGGCGGAATGCACCAAATTCTAAAATAATAGTAGGTGCGTTCGCAGCCCGGGGTCCACCGTACAGAGGTGGTACACTGCTACTAAGTAATGGCGGAAGAATTAAGCGGTGTGAAACCAGTTAAACGTGGGTTACGTCACCCAATGTGAACAGGGCGAACTCTGTTACTGCACAGAGCCGCACCACCGCTGAAAGTAGATGCTGGAGCCTGTTAACTCACAGAGCCCGGCCAAAAGAGCGCACAGTGTACGGCCACAGAACTCTTCACGGGGTTAGAGTCCTTCTAGGCCCACTGAACACGCTGGATATGGAGCACGTGCACTGAGGCGTGCCGAGTACCTGGTGAGGCCAGATGCCTGACTCAACCTCAGACCTACCTACGCCTAAGCCTGGGCGCTAGCAGGCTAGGCTGCACAACACATGCGTACCAAGGGTAGGGGTTTCTTAATAAGTCATTCACCAGAGACATTCATACGTGCATACATCACTCACTCCACAAAGTCTGTAAATACAGTCCATACTAGCGCATGGGCGAGCAGCCATGCGAACCTTTTATAGCCACGGGCGTCCGGGACCTTCCTGGCTTCTCGGATGGGCCAATCCGAACACGAGCAGGACCTGAGCATGTGACCCTCGATCTCCAATGGGAGATCACTTCACGGGCATGCTCAGTGGCCTGACGAGAACTTAGTCCCTGGAGAATCTCGCTGCTGAGCAGCATGCATTGTCATAGCTGTGCCAGAGGTGGCAGCAGCAAGCAAACCCACGAAGTTGGCCTGGGCAGAGCGGGCTCCATTGCGGCCGAAGAAGAATGGGAGACCGCTGGATGCAAGGCTCTGAATTCCTGCTGTGCAGTGGCAGGAACCTGATGCCTAACACTAGGTCAATCAATGTGTGGATGAAGGACCTCCACATCAAATCCCTGTCATGGCTAGCCCATTCTCCAGACCTGAACCCCATTGAAAACCTCTGGAATGTAATCAAGAGGAAGATGGATAGTCACAAGCCATCAAACAAAGAACTGACTAAATTTTGTAACAGGAGTGGCATAAGGTCACCCAAAGGCAGTGTGAAAGACTGGAGGAAAGCATGCCAAGGCGCATGAAATCTGTGATTAACAATCATGGCTATTCCACAAAATATTGATTTCTGAACTCTTCCTGAGTTAAAAGATTAGTATTGTTGTTTCTAAATGATCATGAACTTGTTTTTGTAGCATTATTTGAGGTGTGCAAGCACTCTGCATTTTTTGTTATTTTGACCATATCTCATTTTCTGAAAATAAATACAAAATTTAGTGCTTGGAAATTCGGAGACATGTTGTCAGTAGTTTATAGAATAAAAAAGCAATTTACATTTTACTCAAAACTATAAAGAGAAAAATCAGATACACTGAACACTTTGCAGTGGTCTCTTAATTTTTGCCAGAGCTATATATATATATAGATTTATTTTTTTATTTAGTTTTTTTAGGTTTTTTTTCCACAATCAAATCAAATTTTACCTGTTAATAAAAATATTGAAAAAAGCATATAATATATGTTAACATCTAAACAATCAAAAGGGGTCCGACAATTGAGACCCCCACTGATCCCGAGAACCAGAGCTCTTCCTTGTAAATAGAGCAGCTGTTGATCATGCGCACCTCCGCTTCATTCATTCTTCATGGGACAGAATATGGATAGAGGAGAACTTCCAAACTTGAGAACCCCCCCTTTATTTAGTTTATACCCATTTTGACATAGCTTTATGAGAGAAGTACACCGGCCTCATCAGGTCCAAGAGATCTATCCACTAATATATAGTTAGCACTGCAAATCTGGGGATAAATCCAACAAGGTGACTCTTTCAGGGAATAGAAAAAAAAAGTCTTTTTTTTTTAGTTTACTTTCTTTTTGCGCTGCCGGATTTTGTGCAAAATTTTTTAAACGGGCTCACGCTGTTCGATGATTTAGTGCAAACTCAAAGATGAATTTTTTTCTAGCTCTTTTTCATGTTTTTATTTTTTATTTTTTAGCAAATGTCATGCAATCTTTTCAATCAGCTTTAAGAACGTTTGTCTTCAATAACGCACAGTTGCGCAAGCGTAAAAACCGAGGCATAATACCAAACGAAAAGAGATTAAACCAGGTAAAGTTAGCTAAGAAAAAAAAAAGCAACGTAAATCGCATATAGGGTGGAAATTATAAAACTCACTGGTGCAACCATTTTTACTGCAGAAAGAAGTACAAAAGCAATGAATTTTACAAATAAACAAAAATTTGCCAGCGTTTTTGAAAATCACATCAAAATCAAAAGTAACTCACAAAAAATACATTAAAATAAAAAAAAAAACACAGAAAAAAGGCAGTATTAGGCCGGTTTCACATTTGTGCTTTATAGCGCAGCGATGGCCTGCGCACGGCCGCCGCTAAACCCCGCCTCCTCCCGGCTCCCTGCCCGCCCCATCCGGTCATCGCCGCCTTCTAGCGCACATGGTCGCTTGCGATCTGTGCACCCTATTTATAGCATAAGGTGCGCAGATCGTGCGCTAGCAGGATTTTGCCGTGCGCTGCGCACTTTTGAAGGTGCGCTGTGCGCGCTGAAATGCAACATGCTGCGTTCGGCGCACATGGGCGCACCTTCAAAAGTGCGCAGTGCACGGCAAAATCCTACTAGCGCACGGCCAGAGCACGATCTGTGCACCCTATGCTAAAGATAGGGTGCGCAGATCGCAAGCGTCCATGTGCGCTAGTAGGCGCCGATGACCGGATGGGGTGGGCAGGGAGCCGGGAGGGGGCGGGGCTTAGCGGCGCCATGCGCTGCAGGAAATAAACGCTAGGGTGAAACTAGCCTTTCTTACCAACACCAAGTCATAAAGCCAATGCACTACAGAATGCAGGAGACTCTCATGATAAAGGCGGCGACAGCACAGGTGTAAAATACAGATGAACCAACCGCTCACACACCGACCATTCATGGAGGGGGCGGTTGCCTAGTGTTTAGGGTTGAGCGTGCATGTTCAGGTGCTAACTGAGTGACTTCGGCAGGGCTAGCGTCAGCACACGCCGCACCTGAGCAGGCGGGGGGGCCCACTCTCAGTCAGGGCTCCAGCAATTGCGATACTTACCTCTCCCTGCATCACTGCTGCGATGTCTTCCGCATCTTTTGACTGTGACGTACAGGTTAGAGGGCGCGATGATGTCATGTTTGTGCACCCTCTGCCTGAGCTGAGGAGTCCGGAGCAGAGCAGCAGCCAGTGAGCAGAGGTGGGTATTTCATTTTTATTATTTTTAATGTTTGGAGCAATATACAGTATGGGGCAAATTATACACTGGAGCATCATATACAGTTGTGCGCAAAAGTTTACATACCCTGGCAGAATTTTTGCTTTCTTGGTCTTTTTTCAGAGAATATGAATGATGACACCAAGACTTTTTCTCCACTTGTGGTTAGTGGTTGGGTGAAGCCACTAACTAGCGACCATGCTATTTTAGAATTTTGGATAACTAGAGGAGGAAGACCTGTGAAGACTCAGACGTCAAGGTTAGATTTCAGAAAGGCAGATTTTAAGGGATTCAGAAAGAGAATTGGAGGGATCCAATGGCTGGATATCCTTAAAGACAAAAATGTCCAGGAAGGATGGGAAATCTGAAAAATGAAATTCTCAAGGCACAATTGTTAACAATTCCGAAAAGAGGGAAGAATAGGAAACATTTAAGGAAGCCAGGATGGATGAACACAGAACTTAAGCACATGCTAAAAAGGAAGAAAAAAATGTTTATAAAATGGAAAGAGGGAGGCATATCTAAAGAAGAATATAATGCTGTCTGCAGAACCTGCAGGGCACAAATCAGATTACTAAAGCTGACAATGAATTGAGGCTTGCAAGAGATGTCAAAAGCAATAATAAAGGATTTTGGGGATATGTCAAAAGTAAAAGAAAAGTCAAAGATGCTATAGGATTTTTACAGGATGAAAATGATGAAATGGTAAGACAGGATGTTGAGAAGGCCGAACTTTTAAATTCCTATTTTGCATCTGTTTTCTCTCAGAAAGGAAATGTGACATCAACTGTTCTTCACTGTCCTATTAAGGGAATAGAAGAATCCAGGATATCTATAAACAGAAAGATAGTGAGGAAACACTTAGCTAACCTAAATGAATTCAAGTCTCCAGGTCAGATGAATTACACCCCAGAGCACTGAAGGAGATAGCAGAAGAAATTTTTGAACCCCTCTCCATAATATTTGAAAATTCTTGGAGAACAGGAGAAGTCCCAGAAGACTGGAGAAGAGCAAATGTTGTTCCTATCTTCAAAAAGGGGAAGAAGGTGGACCCAGGCAACTATAGGCCGGTGAGTCTGACTTCTATACCAGGAAAGATCTTTGAACAAATTATTAAACAACATGTATGTCAGTACCTGGATAAGAATGAAGTGATTAAACAGAGTCAGCATGGGTTTGTAACTAATAAGTCATGTCAGACTAACTTATTTTCCTTCTATGACGGAATCACTGATTGGGTGGATCAAGGAAATGCTGTAGATATAGTATATCTTGACTTCAGCAAAGCATTTGACAAAGTATCTCATACAATCCTTATTGAAAAAATGACTAAGTATGGAATGGACAAGGCAACTGTTAGGTGGATTCATAACTGGCTTAGTGATCGGACCCAAAGAGTGGTCGTAAATGGCTGCACATCCAGTTGGAAGAATGTCTCAAGTGGGGGTACCACAGGGCTCTGTCCTGGGCCCTTTATTGTTCAACATCTTTATCAACGATTTAGATGAAGGAATTGAGGGTAAACTGATCAAATTTGCTGATGACACAAAGCTAGGAGGGATAGCTAATACTAGAGAAGAGAGAGAGAGGATTCAAAAAGATATAAATAAACTGGAGAAGTGGGCAGCAACTAACAGAATGGTTTTTAACAGGGAAAAATGCAAAGTACTACATCTGGGCAATAAAAATGAAAAAAGCATATACAGAATGGGAGGAATAGGCCTAAGCAACAGCACATGTGAAAAAGACTTGGGTATACTAATAGATCACAAACTGAATATGAGTCAACAGTGTGATGCAGCAGCAAAAAAAGCAAATGCAATTCTAGGATGTATTAACAGAAGCATACAGTCTAGATCACGTGAAGTCATTATTTCCCTCTACTCCTCTTTGGTCAGACCTCATCTGGAATATTGTGTCCAGTTTTGGGCACCACATTTTAAAAAAGACATCAACAAACTGGAGCAAGTTCAGAAAAGAGCGACCAGAATGGTGACCGGTCTGCAAAGCCTGTCTTATGAGGAAAGGTTGCAGGATTTTGGAATGTTTAGTTTGCAAAAGAGAAGACTGAGAGGAGACTTAATAGCTGTCTACAAATATCTAAAGTGCTGTCACATTGTAGAAGGATCAACTTTATTCTCATTTGCACAAGGAAAGACTAGAAGCAATGGGATGAAACTGAATGGGAGGAGACACAGATTAGATATTAGAAAAAACTTTTTGACAGTTAGAGTGATCAATGAGTGGAACAGGCTGCCACGAGAAGTGGCGAGTTCTCCTTCAATGGAAGTCTTCAAACAGAGGCTGGACAGACATCTGACTGGGATGATTTAGCGAATCCTGCTTTGAGCAGGGGGTTGGACCAGATGGCCCAGGAGGTCCCTTCCAACTCTACGATTCTATGATTCTATGATTCTATGATTCTATGATTGTCAGACTACTGTGTTTTCTCTTTTTAAATCATAATGACAACCCAAAACATCCAAATTACCCCGATCAAAAGTTTACATACCCTGGTGATTTTGACCTGACAACATGCACGGAAGTTAACTTAAATGGATTTGAACTTTTTTCATTAAACGAGCAGTACCAACAGTTTTGACCACGTGTGTATGTGGCTCATTATACTGTATGGAGCATTATATGGGGCCCATTATATATGGAGCAATATATGGGACTCATTATACTGTATGTAGCATTATATGGGGCCTCGCTGATTTTGTATGTTTGCCCACTGACTAAGACATGAACAGTCTATCATTTTAAGGGTAGGTTAATTCTAACATGTAGAGATAGAATATCAAAAATAAAATCCAGAAAATCCCATTGTATAAATTATATAAATTTACTTGCATTTTGCAGTGAGAAATAAGTATTTGAACTCTCTGGCAAACAAGACTTAATACTTGATGGCAAAACCCTTGTTGGCAAACACAGCAGTCAGACATTTTTGTAGTTCATGATGAGGTTTGCACACGTCAGGAGGAATTTTGGTCCAGTCCTCTTTGCAGATCATCTCTAAATCATTAAGATTTTGAGGCTGTCGCTTGGCAACTCGGAGCTTCAACTCCCTTCATAAGTTTTCTATGGGATTAAGGTCTGGAGACTGGCTAGGCCACTCCATGACCTTAATGTGCTTCTTTTTGAGCCACTCCTTTGTTACCTTGGCTGTATGTTTTGGGTCATTGTCTTGCTGGAAGACCCAGCCACGACCCATTTTTAATGTCCTGGCGGAGGGAAGGAGGTTGTCACTCAGAATTTTACGGTACATGGCTCCATCCATTCTCCCATTGATGCAGTGAAGTAGTCCTGTGCCCTTAGCAGAGAAACACCCCCAAAACATGTTTCCACCTCCATGCTTGACAGTGGGGACGGTGTTCTTTGGGTCATAGGCAGCATTTCTCTTCCTCCAAACACGGCGAGTTGAGTTAATGCCAAATACCTCAATTTTTGTCTCATCTGACCACAGCACCTTCTCCCAATCACTCACAGACTCATCCAGGTGTTCATTGGCAAACTTCAGACAAGGCCTGCACATGTGCCTTCTTGAGCAGGGTGACCTTGTGGGCGCTGCTGGATTTTAAACCTTTGCGGCATAATATGTTAGCAATGGTTTTCTTGGTGATTGTGGTCCCAGCTGCCTTGAGATCATTAAAAAGTTCCTCCTGTGTAGTTTTTGGCTGACCTCTCACCTTCCTCATGATCGAGGATACCCCACGAGGTGAGATTTTGCATGGTGCCCCAGATCGATGTCGATTGACAGTCATTTTGTATTTCTTCCATTTTCTTACTTTTGCAGTTGTCTCCTTCTCACCCAGGGTCTTACTTATGGTTTTGTAGCCCATTCCAGCATTGTGCAGGTCTATGATCTTGTCCCTGACATCCTTATAAAGCTCTTTCGTCTTGCCCATGTTTTAGAGGTTAGAGTCTGACTGATTACATGAGTCTGTGGACAGGAGTCTTTTATAAAGGTGACTATGTAAGACAGCTGTCTGTAATGCAGGTAACGAGTTGATTAGGAGTGTCTAACTGGTCTTTAGGAGCCAGAACTCTTAATGGTTGGTAGGGAATTAAATACTTATTTCTCACTGCAAAATGCAAATAAATTTATATAATTTATACAATGTGATTTTCTGGATTTTATTTTTGATATTCATCTCTCAATGTTAAAATTAACATACTCTTAAAATTATAGACTGTAAATGTCTTTGTCAGTGGGCAAACTTACAAAATCATCAAAGGATCAAATAATTACATCCTTCACTGTATATGTGAGTGAATATTTTGTATGTGTGGAGTTTTCAGTTACTCCTTGTCTTTGTTGCCCTGTTTGTCGGGTTGATGTACAGTAGTAGCACTCTGAGTCTAAGAACACTAGCTGTTCGAAACGCGTCCACTCTCCCACCAGCAACCTTTCTGCTGGGCATACCGGTCGGTTGTGTTATAAACCTGTTCATGTTTTCTGGAATCAAATAAAGTTTTAGGATTTTATTCTTCCGAGCTTGATCTTTTCAGGTTCACAGTAGTGCCCCCTCTTCACTGGGTGGGGGATAAGGCAAGGTTAGAGGCACCGGGGTCTTTGCCATCTGAAGCATCCCAGGGAACAGGGCGAGCTAGGGTGCCCCCTAGTGTTGGGGCCAGGAGAGGAGACCCTGGTCCCAGGTCACTTGACAGCTGTGTCGTGACATTTAAACTGTATGGAGCAATATATGGGGTCTATTATTCTGTATGGAGCATTAGATGGGGCTCATTATACTGTATGGAGCAATATATGGGGCTCATGATTCTGTTTGGAGAAATATATGGGTTCCACTCTATATGGAGCAATATATGGGGCTCATTATTCTGTATGGAGCAATATATGGGGCTCAATATACTGTATGGAGCACTATGTGGTGCCCATAATACTGTATGGAGCAATATATGGGGCTCACTATACTGTATGGAGTATTATATGGGGTCTACTCTGTATGGAGCAATATATGGGGCTCATTATTCTGTATGGAGCAATATATGGGGCTCATTATACTGTATGGAGCACTATGTGGTGCCCCTAATACTGTATGGAGCAATATATGGGGCTCATTATTCTGTATGGAGCACTATGTGGTGCCCATAATACTGTATGGAGCAATATATGGGGCTCATTATACTGTATGGAGCACTATGTGGTACCCATGCAGGGGGGCATTTATGTACATGTAATCGAAGTACATGTATCAAAGTACAC
The DNA here is from genome assembly GCF_039654945.1 of Dendrobates tinctorius. Classification (NCBI taxonomy): domain Eukaryota; kingdom Metazoa; phylum Chordata; class Amphibia; order Anura; family Dendrobatidae; genus Dendrobates; species Dendrobates tinctorius. The sequence continues at coordinate 7,156,906 of NW_027361743.1, read as the reverse complement.
TGGCAGTTATAACATGGCTGAATCTAACACGCATCTCTATTCTCTTCATACAGGTATTTAACTATTTCCAGCAACTTCACTGAATCCTGCATGTGTCCAACCTATATCATTCATCTTTGCAGCATATATAATGGTATTTAACTATTTCCAGCAGCTTCACTGAATCCTGCAAGTGTCCAACCTCTATCATTCATCTTTGCAGCATATATAATGGTATTTAACTATTTCCAGCAACTTCACTGAATCCTGCATGTGTCCAACCTCTATCATTCATCTTTGCAGCATATATAATGGTAGTTATTTCAACTCACCCTGCTTGTCCCCTTATGCTATTGAGGTCAAGTAACTTTTCAAAGTGGTTTATGATCCATGTAGGCCTGGACACTTGTTTATCTGCTACATACATTTATTGTGTCCTGCTGTCCTAACTTAGTTTGATTGCTAAAGAGTAAGGAGAGAAAAAAAAAAGCAAGATCTTAGAACTGGCCTTCTATAGATTCAGAGCTAGCCTGGGGATGCATTTATGCAGGGGGGCATTTATGTACATGTAATTGATGTACATGTATCAAAGTACGCTGGCAGTTGTAACATGGCAGTTAGACAGGGCAGGAGACAGGTAAGACAAATAAATAAATCTATTCCCTGTACATTTGGACTACCACAAATATTTACCATATGCATTTGTGTAATATATATCCTGGCCGCTGCATTTACATACATCCACCGCCCTGGCACTAACTCTCTACACTCCGTCCATATTGGCCCCTCACTCCTTTCCTCTCCTATGTATAGCACTCATGCTCTTTTCACATTGCTAAACAGCACTGATCCATTCAGTCCCACCATTCAACATCAGAGACGCTCTCACAAATCACTTAACCATCTACTCACTCTTTCTATCCTCCTTCTCCTAGTCGCAGGAGACATTGCTCCCAACCCTGGTCCCCATGTTATAGAAAGTCAAACCCCCCAACTGCTACACTCAGAAACCCCTCTAATCTTATTAATATTCCCTGCATGCCATCTGTCTCTCTTAATTGTGCCCTTTGGAATTCTCGCTCAGTGTGTAACAAACTCTCCTTCATTCATGACTTTTTCCTTACTAATTCTCTTAACCTTCTGGCTTTTACTGAAACCTGGATCCAGCAGTCAGACACTACCGCTGCTGCTGCTCTTTCATATGGTGGACTACACTTCTCTCATACCCCAAGATTAGACAATAGAGCAGGTGGAGGCGTTGGTCTGCTCCTATCACCAAAATGTACCTTTCAGGTTATCAATCAAGTACCCTCACTTGTCTTCCCTTCTTTTGAGGTCCATGCTGTCAGACTCTACACCCCCTTCTCCATGCAAGTGGTGGTGGCATATCGTCCTCCCGGGCCCTCCCATCAGTTCCTGGATTATTTTGCCACTTGGCTTCCACATTTTCTCTCCTGTGACATCCTTACCATCATCATGGGCGATTTCAACATACCCATTGCTCTTCCCCTCTCCCCATCTGTTACTCACCTTTTATCTCTAATCTCCTCGTTTGGCCTTTTGCAGCTTACCAATTCTCCAACGCATGAAGGCGGAAACTCCCTCGACTTGGTCTTCTCTCGACTTTGTGCAGTGGATGATTTTGCAAACTCCCCTCTCCCGCTCTCTGACCACAACCTTCTTTCATTCTCTATCAAGAACTGCCAGGCTGCTCAGGTCACCCCCACTGTCCATACTTATAGAAACATACAGGACATTAACACCCAGAAACTTATGAAGAACTTGCAGTCTTCATTGGCCCCTATCTCCTCCCTCTCCTGTCCTGATTCTGCATTGAAGCATTACAATGAAACACTTCAAAGTGCCCTGGATGAATTTGCACCTTCTATGCATAGAACACCACAACACAGACGGCGACAACCCTGGCACACCCTGCAAACACGTTTCCTGCAGTGGTGCTCCAGGTGCGCCGAACGTCTGTGGAGAAAATCCAACCTACCCGAAGATTTCATCCATTATAAGTTTATGCTTCAAACATACAACACTGCCCTTCACCAAACAAACCTATTTCAACGCCCTCATCACCTCACTGTCCAATAACCCTAAACGTCTCTTTGACACTTTTCATTCTCTACTCAACCCAAGAGTACAGCCCCCAACCACGGAGCTTCGAGCTGACGATCTGGCCAATTACTTCAAAGAAAAAATTGACTAGAACCGACAGGAAATTATCTCCCAATCACCTCATACCATGCACTGTCCTCCCTCCCCCACTGCATCTAGCTCACTCTCTGACTTTGAACCAGTCACAGAAGAAGCAAGCAGGCTCCTTGCATCTTCTCGCCCAACCACTTGCACCAGTGACCCATTTCCGTCACATCTACTCCAGCCCCTTTCCCCTGCTGTCACCCCTCACCTAACTAAAATATTTAACCTCTCTCTTCTGGTATCTTTCCCTCCTCATTTAAGCATGCCATCATACATCCACTACTTAAAAAACCATCCCTCGACCAAAATTATGCCGCTAACTATAGACCTGTCTCTAATCTTCCCTTCATCTCTAAACTCCTGGAACGCCTGGTCCACTCCCGTCTTATCTGCTATCTCTTTGACAACTCTCTTCTCGACCCTCTCCAATCCGGTTTCTGCTCTTTACCCTCTACTGAAACTGCCCTCACTAAAGTCTCTAATGATCTGCTAACAGCTAAATCAAATGGTCATTACTCCATGCTAATTCTCTTGGATCTCTCTGCAGCATTCGACACTGTGGATCATCAGCTCCTCCTCACTATGCTCCGTTCCATTGGCCTCAAGGACACCGTTCTCTCCTGGTTCTCCTCCTATCTCTCTGACCGCTCCTTTACTGTATCTTTTGCTGGCTCCTCCTCCTCTCATCTTCCCCTTACTGTTGAGGTTCCTCAAGGATCAGTCCTAGGCCCCCTCCTCTTCTCTTTGTATACTGCCCCTATTGGTCAAACAATCAGTAGATGACACCCAATTATATGCTTCTTCTCCTGACATCACGCCTGCCTTTCTTGAAAACACCAGCGATTGTCTAAACGCTGTGTCTAACATCATGTCCTCACTATATCTGAAACTGAACCTGTCAAAGACTGAACTCCTTGTGTTTCCTCCCGCTACTAATGTACCAATACCCGACATTGCCATTTCCGTGTGTGGTTCCACTATTACTCCCCAGCAACAGGCCCGCTGTCTTGGGGTCATGCTTGATTCCGAGCTTTCCTTTGTACCCCACATACGATCACTGGCTCGCTCATGTTATCTGCACCTCAAAAACATTTCTAGAATTCGACCTTTTCTTACTTTTGACTCCGCAAAAACTCTTACTGTTTCTCTTATTCATTCTCGTCTCGACTATTGTAATTCTCTTCTAATTGGCCTCCCTCTTACCAAACTCTCCCCCCTCCAATCTGTCTTGAATGCTGCTGCCAGGGTCATATTCCTCGCCAATCGTTACACCGATGACTCTACCTTGTACCATGCATTTCACTGGCTACCCATCCACTCCAGAATCCAGTACAAACTTATTACCCTCACCCACAAAGCCCTCCATGGCTCAGCACCACCCTACACTACATCTCCTCCCTTGTTTCAGTATACCATCCTACCTGCGCCCTCCGTTCTGCTGATGACCTGAGGTTAGCATCCTCAATTATCAGAACCTCCCACTCCCGTCTCCAATACACGTGCTGCGCCAATTCTTTGGAATGCACTTCCCAGGTGTCATGATCCATGCTGGATCAGGACTGATAAAAAGCACAGGTAACCTTTTTTTCCCTAAGCTGTGCTTAAGGTTGGTTTTTGCCCCCGGTGGCCATTAGGAGTATTGCACTGCGGTGTCTTTTGTTCTAAGTTTGCCCCCGGTGGTGGTGAGTGTCATTGCACTCTAGTTTCTTTAGTTAAGTGCACATGATTATAATACAGGTGTGATTGCTGGCTCTGCTATAAAACAGTCACAGGTGTTGCAATCAGTGTTGGTGATAGTGTTCATTTCAACCATCCTTGGTGGAGGAAGGAGCTGGAGAGGTCCTTGCAGCACTGTCTTAGCCCTGGTGTGGAGGGAGTCATAGGGGATTTCCTTGTAGCTCTGACAGAGCTTGGTGGCAGCGATTCAGGAGGGCAGATGCATTCTGGTGGTGGACTCTGTTGCCAGGAGAAAGTGCAACAGAGTAAAGCTAAGTGATGTTTCCCCATTTGTGTTTTTCCTTAGTGTGTATTAGTACAGCGGTGGGGCCAGTGCCTGCGCCACCCAGCTCACTAGCAAGGGATAGGTGTAGGGTGTGCTAGGGCGACAGGTTCGTGATCGGCGCCCGGTGCGGAACCAGCATAGGGAACGTTAGGAGCGTTAGTGACACTGACTCAGGGGAGTGCAGGAGGTCTCCACGTCCCCTTTCCCTATCGGAGGGCCCACCGTTGTAACTGTTTCCCTACCCCTTGTCTTGTTGTTTTAGTTACCGGCCTGCGAGCCGTGTCACACAGGACAGTATCACGTGCCGCGTCTTGTTGTTTTAGCTACCGGCCTGCTGGTTGCATCACACAGGACGGGTCCACGTGACACCAGGTCAATACGATTAGTCCCCAATCCCCACAATTTTAAGCGTGCCCTGAAAACTTATTTATTCAAACTGGCCTACCGACTCAACACATTAACCTAATCTATCCCTATGTGGCACAGCCAGAATCGGACTGGGGTGTCTAGGGCCCACCAAGGGAATTAATTTTAGGGGCCCACCTACAGTAATGTACAACTCAACATTTAGGCTTTGAGACCGTGGAATTACACCATGGGTTCTTTTGCCGTATATCCCACGCCAAATCTGCATCATTTCAGCATCCTAATTCCACTAAAAGCTGCACCGTTGTTCATATGCTGCAGATCTTTCCGCACTACGATTCATTTAATCCTTTAGGGCCGCAGGCCTGTTTTCACCTTAATGCCCAGGCCATTTTTTGCAAATCTGACCTGTGTTACTTTGAAGTTAAAAAGTGACCCCATTTTGGAATCTACACCCCCAAGGATTGACGTAGGGGGTATAGTGATCACTTTGTCCCAACAAGAGTTCCATGGTAGATGCTACACAGCCCAGCCAATCGAAGCGTTCGTATCTGCATGGGGGGCTAAAATTCGCCCGGACCAGCCAGGCAGCGTTGCTGCCTGCCGGTCTTAGCGGCGAAAGCCTCCTGGTACCCGTGCGATTAGCTGCCCCAATAGGCAGCACAGGTCCCCAATAGGCAGCATTGGTCCCTATAGGCAGCACAGGTTCCCAATAGGCAGCACAACTCCCCAATAGGCAGCACAGGTCCCCAAAAGGCAGCACAGGTCCCCAATAGTTAGCACACGTCCCCAATAGGCAGCACAGGTCCCCAATAGGCAGCACAAGTCCCCAATAGGCAGCACAGGTCCCCAATAGGCAGCATTGGTCCCCAATAGGCAGCATTGGTCCCAAATAGGGAGCAAAGGTCCCCAATAGGCAGCACAGGTCCCCAATAGGTAGCATTGTTCCCAATAGGCAGCATTGGTCCCCAATAGGCAGCATTGGTTCCAAATAGGGAGCACAGGTCCCCAATAGGCAGCACAGGTCCCAATGGGCAGCACAGGTCCCCAATAGGTAGCATTGTACCCAATAGGCAGCACAGGTCCCCAATAGGCAGCACAGGTCCCAATAGGCAGCACAGGTCCCCAATAGGCAGCATTGTTCCCTATAGGCAGCATTGGTCCCCAATAGGCAGCACAGGTCCCCAATAGACAGCACAGGTCCCTATAGGCAGCACAGGTCCCCAATAGGCAGTACAGGTCCCCAATAGGCAGGCACAGGTCCCTAATAGGCAGCATTGTTCCCTAATAGGCAGCACAGGTCCCCAATAGGCAGGCACAGGTCCTTAGTAGGCAGCACAGGTCCCTAATAGGCAGCACAGGTCCCCAATAGGCAGGCACAGGTCCCTAGTAGGCAGCACAGGTCCCCAATACACAGCACATACAGACAGTAACTCACTGACCCGGCGTTGGCCTGTGTACCAGATACACAGGCGAGAGGCTGCGACGCGTCTGACTCTGAAGAAGAAGACTGTCACTGTAATCCCGCGGCCGCGGTTGAGGCCTCCTGGATGGCCAGGCCCCGCACTGCCCGTCCTGCTCCTCCGGCCTCCGGGTGTGAGCAAATCACCGGTCCGTCACGCTGCACTGGGCTCAGCTCACATTGACTTGACAAGTCTGGGCTGTGGCGGTGACTCCTCCAGCGAGCTCCAGTTACCCGCCAATGCCGCACTGCGCGCAGGAATCAGTGCACGGGGCGGGGGCCTCCGGGGTGTGCTGTGCTCTGTCCAGTAGTCAGAGACAGAGCAGAGAACGACCCGACGTATCAATGCGCGGTATCCGGCGCGGCGGGCGGGACTAGGAAGCAGAGCAAGAGTCCTCCTCTGCTCCTTGCCGGCTGCACTGCAGGAACATCAAAGTACCGGATCGCGGCTGTGAATCTCCCTGGTTCGGGGAACTGGCTGCGTTTTTAACAACCGGTTCCACCGAAACGGGGAGAACCCGCTGAATCCCACCCCTGGGTACGAGCGACCAGTGAGTGACAGTGACATTCGGGGGCGGGGCCCACCGAGGGATCCAACGGTACCTCGGTGGGCCAGTCCGAGCCTGGGCACAGCCAAAAGTTTTTACCATAACCAGGTTCCCCCGCATCATGTTCCCACATGCTTTATGCATCCATTAGCCCTCTGTGTCTGTACTGTTACACACTTAACATTATGGCTGGTCCATACAATCAGGGCAACTGTTTCCACCCACCTTTCGTGTCTACCTCTTTCCTCATAGACTGTAAGCTTGTGAGCAGGGCCCTCAGTCCTCTTGGTATTTGTTGTGATCTATGTGATTATTGTTATGCTGTAATGTCTATTGTCTGTACAAATCCCCTCTGAAATGTTAAGTGCTGCGGAATATGTCGGCGCTATAGAAATAAAATTTATTATTATTATTATTACCCATAACACTGTATGGAGCAACACATGCAGGGATTGCCTAACAAACAGGCACTCTATGCATGTGTTGCAGCTGTCGAACAGCCATGACACATGCAGCAGCGGGGACTTGAACATATTTTTTGATCACATCGAAAACACTCGGATAGCACCCGAACATGCTCAGATAACACCTTATCCAACCACGTTCGCTCATCGCTACTGGCTACATCATATCTTGATAAATATGGGACTGTGTAGCTGCAGCCCATGCTGATCCCAATTCATTGCCGAAAGCTCCTACAGTGGGCATGTGAAAATGAGAACTGGACCATGGAGCCATGGAAGATGTCCTGATCTGATGGATCTCACTTCCTTATATATCATGTGTGTAAACAGGTACGCAGATCCAACGATGCAGAATATGAAGACTCTGTGGTAACTTGAACTAAGGGATTATTTATTTGTAACAAATTAGTTGAACAGAAATTAAATGTCTAAAGGTGTAGGGATTTACCAGAAACGTTAAACTAGTTCACAATACTGGGGGTTATTATTCTAGGTATATAAACAGTATTGTTGTTTCACAACACAGTTTTGAATCACAAAGTTAACTAACTAATATAGCAAACGATATTTCTACTGGTATCTAGGTCTGACGAATGTCAAAGACTGTGTGGTAGTCATCACCTAAGCACTAATTATACTGACGAGTCAATTAAACAACATGTAGTATCAGCTGCCTCTGTCTCCGAGAGCATAGCCCCAGTACTCTCCATATCGTCACCCAAGTCTCCGGGTGATCAACGAGTGGAACAGGCTGCAATGAGTGGTGGCGAGTTCTCCTTCAATGGAAGTCTTCAAACAGAGGCAGAGCAGACATCTGTCTGAGATGGTTTAGTGAATCCTGCATTGAAAAGGGGATTGGACCAGATGACCCAGGAGTTTCCTTCCACCTCTACCATTCTATGTCCCCTTTAACCACTCACTGGATTGTGCATTTCTCTTTAAATAGCTTCCTGCTATTTTCACTCAGCAACCAACCCTTTAAGAAGGCTTACTGCACTTCCAGCTCACATGACCATCCTTTTAAGAAGGCTTCCTGCACTTTCCGGTTACATGACCATCTGTACCTTTAAAAAGGTCTCCAGTGTTAAAGCAACGGACAATCTTGTGACTGGTTAAAGTAGTCTTCCTGCATTTAAGTGGGCTTCTTCTTAGTATAAGCCTGAAATGTTGTCCTGCTGTTCTCAATTCTGTCACGACTCTGTTGTCGGTGTCCCAGGACCAGAGGATCCTTCCCTGTCCCTAATGCTAGGGGCGCCCTAGCTCGCTGTCCCCTGGATTACTTATGATGGTGAAGACACCGGGGCCACATACTTTACCTTAGCTCCTGAATCCACCCTCAGTCTGTACCCTTCCCCCACCCAAGAAAGAGGGGTGTAGTAGTGTACCACAATACACCAACCAGATTAACAAGGTAATAGGAACAGGGATAAAGGAAAATACCAATCATACAAATATACACACAAACAACAGAAGAATGCACTGAAGAGCAGAGATTGGGGTTAAATCAAAGTAGGAGAAGGGAATTATCACACACTCAAAACCTAGCAACAATCACTGGTAAATCCACCAAACAACTTTTCCAATAATCACCAACAACGTCGAGCCATGCAGCAAGAGCTGTCTCTGACAATGAGTGCTAGCCAGGGCCTAGTTTATATAGGAGATGGGAGTGGCTAACAGTGCACATCTGAGAGCCTAAATGCAGGAAAACTTCCAGGAGCTCTCAACCTAGCAGATAAACCCCTGCACTGCTAAAAGATACTTGTACCATTTTATATGAAGGTGACGTGCTTCCAATAAGTGCAGGAGTAGGAGAAATCAGACACTGTGGCCTTTTGGCTCCTCTCTGTTGCAGTAAGCCCAAGGCAAACTCTCTTGGATGTGGCTGTAAGCCAGTTCAACTAGCAATGCACGCCTAACCAGATACAGGACACAGATCTGTCATGTGGACCTGTCCTGTGTAACGCGACCAGCAGGCCGGTAACTAAAACAACAGGACGCAGCACGTGATACTGTCCTGTGTGACACAGCTCGCAGGCCGGTAACTAAAACAACAAGATAAGGGGTAGGGAAACAGTTACAATGGTGGGCCCTGCAATAGGGAAAGGGGACATGGAGACCTCCTGCACTCCCCTGAGTCAGTGTCACTAACGCTCCTAACGTTCCCTATGCCGGTTCAGCACTGGACGCTGATCACGAACCTGTCGCCCTAGCACACCCTACACCTATCCCTTGCTAGGGAGCTGGGTGGCGCAGGCACTGGCCCCACCGCTGTACTAATACACACTAAGGAAAAGCACAAACGGGGAAACCCCACTTAGCTTTACTCTGTTGCACTTGCTCCTGGCAACAGAGTCCACCACCAGCATGCAGCTCTCCTCCTGAATCGCTGCCACCAAGCTCTGTCGGAGCTACAAGGAAATCCCCTATGATTCCTTCCACACCAGGGCTAAGACAGTGCTGCAAGGAATGCTCTCCAGCTCCTTCCTCCACCAAAGATGGTTGAAATGAACACTATCACCAACACTGATTGCAACACCTGTGACTCTTTTATAGCAGAGCCAGCAATCACACCTGCATTATAATCATGTGCACTTAACTAAAGAAACAAGAGTGCAATGACGCTCGCCACCACCGGGGGCAAACTTAGAAAAAACAACACCACAGTGCAATAATCCTAATGGCCACCAGGGGCAAAAAACCAACCTTAAGCACAGCTTAGAAAAAAAAAGGTTACCTGTGCTTTTATCAGTCCTGATCCAGCACGGATCATGACAGTACCCTCCCCTTAATGAGGGGCCTCTGGACCCTCAAGACCGCTCCCCATCAGGGAACCACCTACAGCGGGGATGCCCAGACCCAGAGTTCACCCCAGCAACTACCTGCATGTCAGGTTGATGAGAAACTAAAAAAATGAAATTCTCAAAGCACAGTTGTTAACAATTCCGAAAAGAGGGAAGAATAGGAAGCATTTAAGGAAACCAGGATGGATGAACACAGAACTTAAGCACATGCTAAAAAGGAAGAAAAAAATGTTTATAAAATGGAAAGAGGGAGGCATATCTAAAGAAGAAAATAATGCTGTCTGCAGAACCTGCAGGACACAAATCAGATTACTAAAGCTGAAAATGAATTGAGGCTTGCAAGAGATGTCAAAAACAATAATAAAGGATTTTGGGGATATGTCAAAAGTAAAAGAAAAGTCAAAGATGCTATAGGATTTTTACAGGATGAAAATGATGAAATGGTAAGACAGGATGTTGAGAAGGCTGAACTTTTAAATTCCTATTTTGCATCTGTTTTCTCTCAGAAAGGAAATGTAACATCAACTGTTATTCACTGTCCTATTAAGGGAATAGAAGAATCCAGGATATCTATAAACAGAAAGATAGTGAGGAAACACTTAGCTAACCTAAATGAATTAAAGTCTCCAGGTCCAGATGAATTACACCCCAGAGTACTGAAGGAGATAGCAGAAGAAATTTTTGAACCCCTCTCCATAATCTTTGAAAATTCTTGGAGAACAGGAGAAGTGCCAGAAGACTGGAGAAGAGCAAATGTTGTTCCTATCTTCAAAAAGGGGAAGAAGGTGGACCCAGGGAACTATAGGCCGGAGAGTCTGACTTCTATACCAGGAAAGATCTTTGAACAAATTATTAAACAACATGTATGTCAATACCTGGATAAGAATGAAGTGATTAAACAGAGTCAGCATGGGTTTGTAACTAATAAGTCATGTCAGACTAACTTAATTTCCTTCTATGACGGTATCACTGATTGGGTGGATCAAGGAAATGCTGTAGATATAGTATATCTTGACTTCAGCAAAGCATTTGACAGTCTCTCATACAATCCTTATTGAAAAAATGACTAAGTATGGAATGGACAAGGCAACTGTTAGGTGGATTCATAACTGGCTTAGTGATCGGACCCAAAGAGTGGTCGTAAATGGCTGCACATCCAGTTGGAAGAATGTCTCAAGTGGGGTACCACAGGGCTCTGTCCTGGGCCCTGTAATGTTCAACATCTTTATCAATGATTTAGATGAAGGAATTGAGGGTAAACTGATTAAATTTGCTGATGACACAAAGCTAGGAGGGATAGCTAATACTAGAGGAGAGAGAGGATTCAAAAAGATTTAAATAAACTGGAGAAGTGGGTAGCAACTAACAGAATGGTTTTTAACAGGGAGAAATGCAAAGTACTACATCTGGGCAATAAAAATGAAAAAAGCATATATAGAATGGGAGGAATAGGGCTAAGTGACAGCACATGTGAAAAAGACTTGGGTATACTAATAGATCACAGACTGAATATGAGTCAACAGTGTGATGCAGCAGCAAAAAAGGCAAATGCAATTCTAGGATGTATTAACAGAAGCATACAGTCTAGATCACGTGAAGTCATTATTTCCCTCTACTCCTCTTTGGTCAGACCTCATCTGGAATATTGTGTCCAGTTTTGGGCACCACATTTTAAAAAAGACATCAACAAACTGGAGCAAGTTCAGAAAAGAGCGACCAGAATGGTGACCGGTCTGCAAAGCCTGTCTTATGAGGAAAGGTTGCAGGATTTGGGAATGTTTAGTTTGCAAAAGAGAAGACTGAGAGGAGACTTAATAGCTGTCTACAAATATCTAAAGGGCTGTCACATTGTAGAAGGATCAACTTTATTCTCATTTGCACAAGGAAAGACTAGAAGCAATGGGATGAAACTGAATGGGAGGAGACACAGATTAGATATTAGAAAAAACTTTTTGACAGTTAGAGTGATCAATGAGTGGAACAGGCTGCCACGAGAAGTGGTGAGTTCTCCTTCAATGGAAGTCTTCAAACAGAGGCTGGACAGACATCTGACTGGGATGATTTAGCGAATCCTGCTTTGAGCAGGGGGTTGGACCAGATGGCCCAGGAGGTCCCTTCCAACTCTACGATTCTATGATACTATTCTATGATTCTATGATTCTAACATGCCGACACCACTCCCCAAACTATAGGCAGCTCCGAAAACAAACTAGCTCCTCCTACTCGCATAGGTTCGACAGGAGACTTGGCATGAACTGGGCAGGCTCTCATAAAATGGCCAGGCTTGCCACAGGAAAAGCATACCCCCCCCACAACGAGCCACAGACACCCCTTTTTTGTATCAACAACGCCAGGCTGTCTGGGTTCCTCCGTCCGCACTGGTGGGTCCTCCTCCCTAGCGAGGACATCAGGGGGCACTTTTTGTATATGTCTTTCCCTAAGGCATCTATCCACCCTGACGGCAAGGGACATGGCGGCCTCCAGCGACCTGGGGGCGGCGTACTGCACGAGAGTATCCTGCAACTTTGGAGACAAACCCTGCACAAATTGACTCCTAAGTGCAGGGTCATTCCACTGAGTATTAGTGGCACATCTCCTAAACTCTGAGCAGTACTCCTCAGCGACCCGGGCTCCCTGTTTACACCTACGGATTCGAGTTTCTGCCAGGGCGACGCCATCAGGATCCCCATACACAAGCGCCAAAGCCACAAAGAACTCGTCCACGGACTCTAAAGATGGAGAATCGTCCGATAGGGAGAAGGCCCAGGATTGGGGATCCCTTTTATGAAGGGACATAATGATTCCCACCCGTTGCTCTTCACTCCCTGATGAACGAGGGCGCAGCCTGAAATACAATTTACAGGCTTGTTGAAACACCAAGAATTGATCTCTCCCTCCAGAAAATCTGTCAGGGAGGGATATCTTGGGTTCTGGTTGAGCCTGCTCCTGGACCAAGCCCCCAGAGCCCACCAACAGCCGCAGCTGCCTCACCAACCCTCCGCACAGCCCCCTAATCTCAATAGTAAGGGTCTGCAGCAATTGGGCAAAGGGCTGAACTGGGTCCATGGCTCAGCAGAAAAAAAAGTTGCGGTTGGTGATAATGTCACATGGACCCGTCCTGTGTGACGCGACCAGCAGGCTGGTAACTAAAACAACAGGACGCAGCACGTGATACTGTCCTGTGTGACACGGCTCCCAGGCCGGTAACTAAAACAAGACAGGGGGTAGGGAAACAGTTACAACGGTGGGCCCTGTGATAGGGAAAGGGGACGTGGAGACCTTCTGCACTCCCCTGAGTCAGTGTCCCTAACGCTCCTAACTTTCCCTATGCCGGTTCCACACCGGGCACCGATCAGGAACCTGTCACCCTAGCACACCCTACACCTATCCCTTGCTAGGGAGCTGGGTGGCGCAGGCACTGGCCCCACCGCTGTACTAATGCACACTAAGGAAAAATACAAACGGGGAAACACAACTTAGCTTTACTCTGTTGCACTTGCTCCTGGCAACAGAGTCCACCACCAGCATGCAGCTCTCCTCCTGAATCACTGCCACCAAGCTCTGTCAGAGCTACAAGGAAATCCCCTATGATTCCTTCCACACCAGGGCTAAGACAGAGCTGCAAGGAACGCTCTCCAGCTCCCTCGTCCACCAAAGATGGTTGAAATGAACACTATCACCAACACTGATTGCAACACCTGTGACTCTTTTATAGCAGAGCCAGCAATCACACCTGCATTATAATCATGTGCACTTAACTAAAGAAACAAGAGTGCAATGACGCTCACCACCACCGGGGGCAAACTTAGAACAAACAACACCACAGTTCAATAATCCTAATGGCCACCGGGGGGCAAAAACCAACCTTAAGCACAGCTTAGAAAAAAAGAAGGTTACCTGTGCTTTTATCAGTCCTGATCCACCATGGATCATGACAAGATCCAGGTGGTGGGTGACTTCTCCTCTACCCTGACCTCAGGGGTTTTTATATTCAGAGAAGAGATGGCAATGGACTATGGAAAGACAAGCCAGTGTTTGATGGGGCCATGATCTGCACTAAAACACCTATCCATTATTAATCCTATAGTTCTATTGTACATAAACACACACCCAGAATAAAGTCCTTTATTTGAAATAAACACATTTTTACTTTATTTAAAAATAACAAACACACATATATATAGTCACCTAATGCCCATTCTATTGAAGCCATGGTCTCCTGTAAAAAAACAAACAAAAAATATATACATCCATATCCCACACCTGTCCGTCCTTCTGTCCCATGGCGTAATGCATGTCTGCGATAAATAGGTTTCAATCTTGATGATGCCAAGATGCAACCGTCCAGACTGAGAACCACTGGGAAGTGAGCTGCTGCGAATGCAGCATCAGTGAGCAACGGTGACCTCATTGCGGTTTTCCACCGGTCACTGAGACTGTGTTCCCAGCCGGGCCCCTGAACTGTGGGGACCTTGGTGAGATCACCGTTAACACCGTGAGAAAAAGTCTCATGGTGCAGCGCTGAGCTTTAGGCATCTTGGCACCGTCCATGTTGAAAACTATTGATCCCAGACATGGATTACAGCGTGGGATAGAACGACGGACAGGTGAGGAACATGGCTGTTTTTTTTTTAACCATACTTTTTATTGAATTTTTAACATCTATAATTATACAATAAAATTATATACACTTTGTTTACAAAATCTCAGATTTAGTTTCATTCATTAGTTTCTTCCATTCTCAAAATGAAAGGATCACAAATAGAGTAACTAAAAAAGAAAAAGCAAACAAAACGTATAATTTCCAAACTACCCAGACATGCAGGATGTACTATTTTTATTTCCAGTGTCCACTTCTATCCTATCATTCTCTTGACCTAAGCAACCCCTCAGATGTTGCACTTCTTTATTTAATCTCTATACAATGTTGTTAGCTGGTATCTCGCTCCACTTTTCCCTCTCAATTATTTTTAGCTTCCCCAATGTTCCACCCAAGTCTTCCAATGTAGACCAACGGGTCTGGGCAATGGGCTTCGTGATGTTATGAAGTTCCTCCATCTTATAATAATTGAGTAAAAAGCCTTTCCATTTTATCATAAGCGATTTTACATATCTCTCCTTATCACGTTCTGCTTCCATCCTTCCCAAATGGAATATGACCTTCACTTGACCGATTATCTCTTTTCAATTTGGAATAGATGCAGATAACCAATGTTTTAACCCCTTTAAAACCAAGGGTGGTTTGCACGTTAACTCCCGGGCCAATTTTTACAATTCTGACCACTGTCCCTTTATGAGGTAATAACTCTGAAACGCTTCCATGGATCCCGGCGATTTTCACATTGTTTTCTCATGACATATTGTACTTCATGTTAGTGGTAAAATTTCATTCATATAACTTGCGTTTATTTTTGAAAAAAAACGGACATTTGTCGAAAATTTTGAAAATTTCGCAATTTTCCAACTTTGAATTTTTATGCTCTTAAATCACAGAGATACGGCACAAGAACAACTTAATAAGTAACATTTCCCACATGTTTACTTTACATCAGTACAGTTTGGGAACCAACATTTTTTTTTGTTAGGAAGTTATAAGGGTTAAAAGTTGACCAGCGATTTCTCATTTTTACAACACCATTTTATTTTTACAGACTACATCACATGTGAAGTCACTTTGAGGGGTCTATATGATACAAAATACCCAAAAGTGACACCATTCTAAAAACTGCACCCCTCAAGGTGCTCAAAACCAGATTCATGAAGTTTATTAACCCTTCAGGTGCTTCACAGGAATTTTTTGAATGTTTAAAAAAAAAATGAACATATAACTTTTTTTCACAAAAAAAATACTTCAGGTTCAATTTTTTATCTTACCAAGTGTAACAGGAGAAATTAGACTGGAAAAGTTATTATGCAATTTGTCCTGAGTACGCTGATACCTGATATGTGGGGGGGGACCACTGTTTGGGCGCATGGCAGAGCTCTGAAGGGAAGGAGCGCCATTTGACTTTTTCCACTGCAAAATTGGCTGGAATTCAGATCGGATGCCATGTCAAGTTTGGAGAGCTCCTGATGTGCCTAAACAGTGGAAACCCCCACAAGTGACCCCATTTTGGAAACTAGACCCCCCCAAGGAACTTATCTAGATATGTGGTGAGCACTTTGAACCCCCAAGGGCTTCACAGAAGTTTATAACGTACAGCCATACAATTAAAAAATCATATTTTTTCCACAAAAATGATCTTTTCACACCCAATTGTTATTTTCCCAAGAGTAACAGGACCCCAAAAGTGAGTATACTGATACCCCATATGTGGGGTTAAACTACTATTTGAGTGCATGGCAGAGCTTGGAAGGGAAGCAGCGCCATTTGACTTTTTTGGTTGGAATTGAGATCAGACGCCATGTCGCGTTTGGAAAGCCCCTGATGTGCCCAAACAGTGAAAACCCCCCAATTCTAACTCCAACCCTAACCCCAACACACCCCTAGCCCTAACCCTAGCCCTAACCCTAGCCCTAGTTGGAAAATGGAAATAAATACATTTTTTTTAATTTTATTATTTTTCACTAACTAAGGGGGTGATAACGGGGGGTTTGATTTACTATTTATGGCGGTTTTTATGTTTGGCAGCTGTCGCACGCTAAAACACGCTTTTTATTGTAAAAATATTTTATGCATCACTACATTTTGAGAGCTATAATTTTTCCATATTTTGACCCACCGAGTCATGTGAAGTTTTTATTTTTGCGGGACGAGTTGATGTTTTTATTGGTACCATTTTCGGGCACGTGACATTTTTTGATCGCTTTTTATTCCGATTATTGGGACGCAGAATGAACAAAAACCAGCGTTTCATGAATTTCTTTTGGGGGGTGCGTTTACACCGTTCCGGCTGCGGTAAAATTGATAAAGCGGTTTTATTCTTCGGGTCAGTACGGTTACAGCGATACCTCATTTATGTCTTTTTTATGTTTTGGCACTTTTATGCAATAAAAGCAATTTTATATAAAAAATAATTATTTTTGCATCGCTTTATTCTGCGAGCTATAACTTTTTTATTTTTTTGCTAATGACGCTGTATGGCAGCTTGTTTTTTGCGCGACAAGATGATGTTTTCAGCGGTACCATGGTTATTTAAATGCGTCTTTTTGATCGCGCGTTATTACACTTTTTGTTCGGCGGTATGATGATAAAGCCTTATTTTTTGCTTCGTTTTTTACTTTTTAAGGGGTTCAATAAAGGGGTTAACTAGTGGCACAGTTTTATAGGGCGGGTCGTTATGGACGCGGCAATACCAAATATGTGTACTTTTATTGTTTTTTTTATTTTCAAAAAATGGATTTATTAGGGAATATTTTTTTTTTATTTATTTAGCGATATTTTATAAATTATTTTTTTTTTTTAACTTTATTACAATGTCCCTGAGGGACATAACTGTCATGTGACAGATCGCTGATCTGTCACATCACAGATCGCTGTGACAGATCAGCGATCTGTCACAGGCAGTGCTGCAGGCTTCCTCATGTCGGCGCTTTGCAGGCCCCCGAAGGTCCCCGCTGCCATTTTGGATTCGGGGACCTGCAGGGAAGGAGACCCCCGTAGCAGCGCTGCACATCGCGCTGCTGTGGGGGTCTCAGGGAAGCAGCCCCCTCCCTCCCGATGCTTCCCTAAACCCCTGGTACACTGCGATCGTGTTTGATCACAGTGTGCCAGGGGTTAACATGTCGGGGGCGGTCCGTGACCGCCCCTGACACATAGTGCCGGGTATCAGCTGTGATAATCAGCTGACACCCGGCCGCGATCAGCTGCATAGTGCTGGGTGTCAGCTGCGATAATCAGCTGACACCCGGCCGCGATCAGCTGCACTCCCCCCGTGAGCGCAGCTGATCGCGCTAGACGTACTATTCCGTCCTTGGGACTTAGGTCCCAGGTCACATGGACGGAATAGTACGTCTAATGTAGGAAAGGGGTTAATAAGCTTCTTTTGGCTATTAAACAGATTGTATGGAATTTTGTGGTTAGTTTTTCCTTCTCTTTTTGTTGTACGCTTTCCTCACTCCTCCAGGAATGGTAACGATATAGAGGAACATTGACACTCGTATTTTCCAATATACGCATTATGTCTTTTCAGAATTCTCGTATTTTAGGGCAACTCCACAACCCATGTAGTGAGTCTGAAACTTTAAGTTTGCATTTTGGACAATATGTCAGACGATTTCTCATATTTTTCGACATTGATATTTTAAAGGCCAAGATTGCTCTATGCATGATCCTAAACCGTGTGTCCCACTTAACCTCACTCAAAATGTTCTTCCGTACTATCTTCTACCCTACTAGGATTTTTTCCCCAATTTGCCTTTCCCTCTATTTTCCTATCCCATGACCTAAATACTTGTACTGTTTCCAATTTTCCCAAAATTTCTTTGAATCCTCTGTATAGCGTAGATATACTGTGTGCCTCCTCCGCTTAATAATAGAGTACCCATTGCGTTTCTTTTCGTTTCTTCCCTTAAACTTCTCAGATATGCCATAATCATTCCTCTGATTTGTTCGAATTTTAGAAATTTTTGTTTACTTAGTGTAAATTTTGATACAATCTCTTCTCTCGTCAACCACCTACTCTCTTCTTCGTGCAATATATTAGCTATTTTTAGTATCCCCTTCAGCCTCCATTCCTGGAATACTTTGTTCTCCCCCTAATTGCCATAACGCTGGATTCACCCACAATGGGAAATCCCTTGAAAATCTCCACGATAACTTTAGTCTTTTTCTCATTTCTTTCCAGGTTGCTATCGTGTTCTGGTATACTATTGAGTTTTTAATTTTGCTAGGCATTAGAATTTGTGGTGTGTGTAATACTGCAACTAGATTCCCCAGATTTGCATAGGATTCTTTCAGGGCAGTGTGGCGCCCCTGAGGGTTCAGTCGACACAGAGGTACTGCACCTCATCTAGAGGTGTGGTATCTCACTTCCCAGGTAAGGTGGAGGCACCTGATAGTACTCTAACACCTGCACCCAACACACACCCTATAGCAGCAGGACAGCCTGGATGGACCCTACGGGAGAAGGATCTCAACCCTGCCTGGGTAGTAAAGGGTGTTGGGAGGTGGGTGGAGCTTGTAGGTTCAGAGCGGAAGAGTAGAGTTTTAGTGAGGTTAGTCTTCCCGTAGGGGAAGAAGTGGACAAACGTGAGTGGAGTAGCTCCTGATCAGAGGAGCTGCTGGAAAGGCAAAGACAGAAGGAAGCTCCCTGAAAGAGGGAAGGGATCCTAGAGGCACAGCGCATCGGCCATACTGCCCGTGGGGCTTGTTCCACGCCGGTTGACATCGGGTTCAGGGATCGGGTTGCAGAGGGGTACTGGCCCCCTAGCCTAGTGGAGATATCATCTGACTCAGCTAACAAGCCGGAGGTAGGAGCACCTTTAGGTACCTCAGCCACAAGCCACAGTTATCTTCACCGGAATGGCAGCCATAAGGGAGCAAGGGAATGCAGTGAGGACGTTACCCGACAAGGTCTGCTGCTGCTGGTCTGGGACATTGACTGTGAGGTGTTGGGAAGGAAGAGGCGAGAAACCAACACAGTGAGACGGCCAGGAAAGGCATACACTGAAGGGAGTTCTGGAGAGGTGTTCTCCATCTGCCTGGGAGTTGACTGAGCCCCTCAACTGGAGGATGCAGCACCAAGCGAGCACCTGTGCGCACCAAAACTGTGAGTAAAGCTTTGGAACTGCACTCAACTGTGTCCTCTGAATCCTTTCCACAAGTCCTACTCAGCACTGCTACATCTATCATCTATCTTCAAACAAAACATCTTCTCCATCACCACTGCCCCGGGACTCAAAAGCTCTGCCTGTGGAGAGCTATTCCAACTCTGCTGCATCACACCATCAGTCCCAGAAGATCTGCACTGCAGTGCTGGTCACCTCTGATCAGAAACCACAGGTGGCGTCGCGTGCACTTTGCAAACTTTATTTTTCATCCCTTGTAAATATCCCCCTATTATTGGATGCACAGGGCCATGGACCGGGTCACCGCTGCGGTGACATTGCCCCTTCGAGAAGTGGCCCGGTACCGAGTATCCCCACTGCCCTGGCGGGCGCTCCAGTGGTGTCAGAGAATTTATTAGTATCTTGCAACCAGTCTATTATGTGCCGGGAGATACACGCCAGGTTGTATCTTCTTATGTCTGGTAGCTTATGTCTGGTAGATTTGCCCCCTCCTCTTTTTGTTGCCATCTGTTGCCATCTTTTTGTTGACAATTGTAGAATTTCGCATTTACTTTTATTTAAGGTGAAGCCTGAAAATCTACCAAAAACTTCTAAGAGATCTGACACTTCTGATAAATCTCTCTTCACATCTGCCATATAAAGTATGTCATCCACAAAATACGAGACTTTGATCCTCATGCCCTCTACTCTTCTCCTTTCAAACACCTCATATTGTTTCAAGTAGCATGCCAAGGGTTCAAGTGCCAAATAAAACATAAGTGATGACAAAGGACAACCCTGGCACGTCCCTTTCTCGAGTGGGAAGTTTAACGAGAGATGTTCAGGGGTTTGAATTTTTGCCATGGGATTTGTTCAACCTCTATCATTCATCTTTGCAGCATATATAATGGTATTTAACTCTTTCCAGCAACTTCACTGAATCCTGCATGTGTTCAACCTCTATCATTCATCTTTGCAGCATATATAATGGTATATAGTTATTTCAACTCACCCTGCTTGTCCCCTTATGCTATTGAGGTCAAGTAACTTTTCAAAGTGGTTTATGATCCATGTAGGCCTGGACACTTGTTTATCTGCTAAATACATTTATTGTGTCCTGCTGTCCTAACTTAGTTTGATTGATTGCTAACGAGTAAGGAGAGGAAAAAAAAAAGGAAGATCTTAGAAGTGGCCTTCTATAAATTCAGAGCTAGCCTGGGGAAAGCATTTATGCAGGGGTGGCATTTATGTACATGTAATCAAAGTACATGTATCTAAGTACGCTGGCAGTTATAACATGGCAGTTCATGTATCTAAGTACGCTGGCAGTTATAACATGGCAGTTCATGTATCTAAGTACGCTGGCAGTTATAACATGGCAGTTAGACAGGGCAGGAGACAGGTAAGACACATAAATATATCTCTTCCCTGTACATTTGGGCAACCCGAAATATTTACCATATGCATTTGTATAATTTATATCCTGGCCGCTGCATTTATACACATTCACAGCCCTGGTATTAACTCTCTACACTCCATCCATATTAGCCCCTCACTCCTTTCCTCTCCTATGTATAGCACTCACGCTCTTTTCACTTTGCTAAATTGCACAGATCCATTCAGTCCCACCATTCAACATCAGAGACGCTCTCACAAATCACTTAACCATCTGCTCACTCTTTCTATCCTCCTTCTCCTAGTCGCAGGAGACATTGCTCCCAACCCTGGTCCCCCATGTTATAGAAAGTCAAACCCCCCAACTGCTACACTCAGAAATCCCTCTAATCTTATTAATATTCCCTGCATGCCATCTGTCTCTCTTAATTGTGCAATTTGGAATAACAAACTCTCCTTCACTCATGACTTTTTCCTTTCTAATTCTCTTAACCTTCTGGCTCTTACTGAAACCTGGATTCAGCAGTCAGACACTACCGCTGCTGCTGCTCTTTCATACGGGGGACTACACTTCTCTCATACCCCAAGATCAGACAATAGAGCAGGTGGAGGCATTGGTCTGCTCCTATCATCAAAATGTACCTTTCAGGTTATCCCTCAAGTACCCTCACTTGTCTTCCCTACTTTTGAGGTCCATGCAGTCAGACTCTACACCCCCTTCTCCATGCGAGTGGCGGTGGTATATCATCCTCCCGGCCCCTCCCATCAGTTCCTGGATCATTTTGCCACTTGGCTTCCACATTTTCTCTCCTGTGACATCCCTACCCTCATCATGGGCGATTTCAACATCCCCATTGCTCTTCCACTCTCCCCATCTGCTGCTCACCTTTTATCTCTAACCTCCTCGTTTGGCCTTTCGCAGCTCACTAATTCTCACACGCATGAAGACGGGAACTCCCTCGACTTGGTCTTCTCTCGGCTTTGTGCAGTGGATGATTTTGCAAACTCCCCTCTCCCGCTCTCTGACCACAACCTTCTTTCATTCTCTATCAAGAACAGCCTGCTCAGGTCACCCCCACTGCCCATATTTATAGAAACATACAGGCCATTAACACCCAGAAACTTATGAAGAACTTGCAGTCTTCATTGGCCCCTATCTCCTCCCTTTCATGTCCTGATTCTGCATTGAAGCATTGCAATGAAACACTTCAAAGTGCCCTGGATGAATTTGCTCCTCCTATACATAGAACACCACAACACAGACGGCGACAACCCTGGCACATCCTGCAAACACGTTTCCTGCAGCGGTGCTTCAGGTGCGCCGAACGTCTGTGGAGAAAATCCAACCTACCCGAAGATTTCATCCATTATAAGTTTATGCTTCGAACATACAACACTGCCCTTCACCTCTCAAAACAAACCTATTTTAACACCCTCATCACCTCACTGTCCAATAACCCTAAACGTCTCTTTGACACTTTTCATTCTCTACTCAACCCAAGAGTGCAGGCCCCTACCACGGAGCTTCGAGCTGACGATCTGGCCAATTACGTCAAAGAAAAAATTGACCAGATCCGACAGAAAATTATCTCCCAATCACCTCATACTATGCACTGTCCTCCCTCCCTCACTGCATCTAGCTCACTCTCTGACTTTGAACCAGTCACAGAAGAAGTAAGCAGGCTCCTTGCATCTTCTCGCCCAACCACTTGCACCAGTGACCCATTTCCGTCACATCTACTCCAGACCCTTTCCCCTGCTGTCACCCCTCACCTAACTAAAATATTTAACCTCTCTCTCTCTTCTGGTATCTTTCCCTCCTCATTTAAGCATGCCATCATACATCCACTACTTAAAAAAAATCCCTCGACCAAAACTGTGCCGCTAACTATAGACCTGTTTCTAATCTTCCCTTCATCTCTAAACTCCTGGAACGCCTGGTCCACTCCCGTCTTATCCGCTATCTCTCAGAAAACTCTCTTCTCGACCCTCTCCAATCCGGTTTCCGCTCTTTAAATTCTACTGAAACTGCCCTCATTATTGTCTCTAATGATCTACTAACAGCTAAATCAAATGGTCATTACTCCATGCTAATTCTCTTGGATCTCTCTGCAGCATTCGACACTGTGGATCATCAGCTCCTCCTCCTCACTATGCTCCGTTCCATTGGCCTCAAGGACACCGTTCTCTCCTGGTTCTCCTCCTATCTCTTGGACCGCTCCTTTACTGTATCTTTTGCTGGCTCCTCCTCCTCCTCTCATCTTCCCCGTACTATTGGGGTTCCTCAAGGATCAGTCCTAGGCCCCCGCCTCTTCTCTTTGTATACTGCCCCTATTGGTCAAACAATCAGTAGATTTGGTTTCCAGTACCATCTCTATGCTGACGACACCCAATTATACGCTTCTTCTCCTGACATCACGCCAGCCTTTCTAGAAAACACCGGCAATTGTCTAAACGCTGTGTCTAACATCATGTCCTCACTATATCTGAAACTGAACCTGTCAAAGACTGAACTCCTTGTGTTTCCTCCCGCTACTAATGTACCTATACCCGACATTGCCATTTCCGTGTGTGGTTCTACTATTACTCCCCAGCAACATGCCCACTGTCTTGGGGTCATGTTTGACTCTGAGCTTTCCTTTGTCCCCCACATCCGATCACTGGCTCGCTCTTGTTATCTGCACCTCAAAAACATTTCTAGAATTCGACCTTTTCTTACTTTTGACTCTGCAAAAACTCTTACTGTTTCTCTTATTCATTCTCATCTCGACTATTGTAACTCCCTTCTAATCGGTCTCCCTCTTACCAAACTCTCCCCCCTCCAATCTGTCTTGAATGCAGCTGCCAGGATCATATTCCTCGTCAATCGTTACACCGATGCCTCTACCTTGTGCCAGTCATTACACTGGCTACCCATCCACTCCAGAATCCAGTACAAACTTATTACCCTCACCCACAAAGCCCTCCATGAGTCAGCACCACCCTACATCTCCTCCCTTGTTTCAGTATATCATCCTATCCGCGCCCTCCTTTCTGCTGATGACCTGAGGTTAGCATCCTCAATAATCAGAACCTCCCACTCCTATCTTCAAGACTATACACGTGCTGCACCAATTCTTTGGAATGCACTTCCCAGGTCAATACAATTAGTCCCCAATCCCCACAATTTTAAGCGTGCCCTGAAAACGCATTTATTCAGACTGGCCTATCGCCTCAACATATTAACCTAATCTATCCCTGTGTGGCACAGCCAAACGTTTTTTACCATAACCAGGTTCCCCGCATCATGTTCCCACATGCTTTATGCATCCATTAGCCCTCTGCATCCGTACTGTTACACACTTAACATTATGGCTGGTCCATACAATCAGGGCAACTGTTACCACCCACCTTTCGTGTCTCCCCTTTTTTCCTCATAGATTGTAAGCTTGCGAGCAGGGCCCTCATTCCTCTTGGTATCTGTTATGATCTATGTGATTATTGTTATGCTGTTATGTATATTGTCTGTACAAGTCCCCTCTGAAATGTAAAGTGCTGCGGAATATGTCAGCGCTCTAGAAATAAAATGTATTATTATTATTGTAAAAAAAACATTTGCAAAGTTTCTGAAATGAGCCTTCTCTGCATCTAATGTAACTAACGCCGGTCTATCACTCCTATTCTCTCCACTTTCTATTGCGTCTAAGGCTAATAATGTCCGTCTAACATTTGTGACTGCACTTCTACCCTTCACAAAGCCCACCTGAGCTGATGACACTAGAGCTGAAAGTATCTCTGTCCACCTGTTTGCCATAAGTTTGAAAATTATTTTAATATCCTGGTTGACCGGTCTATAGTAAGCTGGATCCTCTGCATTTTTCCCATCTTTTGGCATCAAACCCTATGAGCCATATTGGTGCCCCCCAACAAGTAGTATGTCATTACACCACTTAGTTAGAATAGGAGCTATTTGTTTGGTCATGGCTTTAAAGAAATCAACCGTGAACCCATAAGGTCCGGGAGCTTTTCTAGCCGGTAGCCAATAGTGTGTTGTGAACACTTTAGACCTGGCTTCTGAGATTGGGCTCCCTCTGGTGGTTGCTGCTGGTAATGGAGCTGGTCTGGCTGACAGAAGTCAATCACCTGAGGATGATGATAAGAGGTCAGGTGTTACAGACTGGAGAGATTTAAGTGAGCAACCTTCCCTCAGTTGTTGCCGGTGATTTGGTTTGTTTCCTGAGCATTTTGGAAGTCTGCTTGCCTCCTGCTCCGTCCTGCATCTTTCAGATAAGTTATTTGTCTGCTTTAATCTCTTTGCATTTGATCTATTTTTTGCTTTCCTGATTTCTGCTTTGCTGGTGTGAGTACAGCCTTGTCCCCTGCTGGGACCTGTGCTGGACTCTGTTTCATATGTCACAGCTCATGTCAGTCTTTTCCGTATCTCTAATCCCCTATAATATCAGTATATTTGTTTTGCATCCAATTCACACCAGAGTTCTGATTTAGTGGGGGAGAGGTCGTGTGGCCTCAGTATTTTTGAATATCAGACGTGTTGCATTTTTCTTAGGGTTTTTTACGTGATTGCAGACAGTATACTTTCCTGTCCTGTTCTATCGAGACAGTTTGGGCCCCATCATTTGCTTACTCTATTTTCTGCCTGTGTTTTGTGCCTCATCTTGTCTCACCGGCAATATATGTTGGGGGCTATCTATTCCTTTGGGGTTCTACTCCGGGGCAGTTCAGCTTTCTCATTTCTCTCTTTAGGCTTAGTTAATTCTTTGGCTGTGCCGAGGCGTCTAGGGCATCATAGGTACGTCCCATGGCTAATTCTAGTTGTATCGTCAGTTTAGGGGTCTGCAATCCGCTAGCTACCATCCTCTCTGGTTATCTAGCCTATTCCCTGCTATCCTCCTCAGTTACCTAATCATAACATAGTGCTCTTCACCTATTCCTCTGTAACAGGGGCACTTAGCATAGTCAAATGTGTTTCTGTGACATTAGGCATTGAAAGTTTACTCAACAAATCTCCGCCTCTGTCCTCCCTCTGTGACTCTTCTAAGTATAAGTATTTTTTTAAAAAATCCCTCTCTTTGAGATTAAGTTTCAATATATTTTCTTCCCTTTCTACCTCTTGCCAAATTTGCT
This sequence comes from Dendrobates tinctorius, assembly GCF_039654945.1. NCBI lineage: Eukaryota > Metazoa > Chordata > Amphibia > Anura > Dendrobatidae > Dendrobates > Dendrobates tinctorius. The sequence continues at coordinate 7,130,846 of NW_027361743.1, read as the reverse complement.
AGTAGCCTCCCCGCTTTATCCCTAAATCTTCTCAACTCAATGCCCATCTGTGTCTTCCTAAACATTTCTCTTATCTCCGCCCATTTGTCAAAACTTTTTTGCTTTTCTAGTTTTTGCTGTTGGAAGGCTACATATTTTTCCCTTAGTTTATTGCTAAACTCTTCATACTTGATGGTCATTTTTTTTCTTTAATATATGCAAATACGTTATTAATTTCCCCCTCAAAACTGCCTTTCATGCCTCCCAATACGTTTGCGCCTTTAAATTATCTGAAGAATTGTGAAACAAGTATTCTTCCAACCATTGTTACAATACCTCCATAAATTGTTGGTCTCTAAGAAGAAAGGCCGGGGACCTCCATATATAATCTGTTCCTTTTTTATATTGCTCTAATAAATTTAGTAATATTGGTTCTTGGTCTGAAATCACCATTTCCTCTATTTTTGCCTCTTTACTCTTTACGTCAATCCAATAATTCTGTACTCACGAATCAATTCTGGACTAAGTTTGATGTGGGTGAGAGAAGTGTGTGAATTCTTGTTCATTAGGCGATTCCATTCTCCACACATCTGATGTGCCCGTGTCATCTATTAATTCTGCTAGAAGAGTTTTGGATTTCTGCATCTCACGTGTTGTGCCTCCTGCCGGGATTTTACTGCCGCCGTAAAGATCCATCAGCTGGTGAGAAATTTCTCACTTCTCTCCACTTCGTTTCTTGTGGTTTCGGCTCAGTTATTACTACTGTCGGGGGGGGGGGGGGGGGGGGTGTGTGGAGCGCTCTTCTCTCACTCCTCTGCAGCAAGCACAGGAACCGGAAGTCGATATGGTTGTTTTTTAATTTAGCCTTTTTTTTTTTACAGGAGACCATGGCTTCAATGGAATGGGCGTTCGGTGAGTATAACTGTGTTCGTTATTTTTAAATAAAGCAAGTGTTTTTTTTATTTCAAATAAAGGACTATATTCTGACTGTGTGCTTATTTACAATATGACTATAGGATTAGTAATGGATAGGTGTCTTATAGATGCCTCTCCATTACTAAGCCAGGGGTTTGATGCCACCTGACAATACAAAGGTGACATCAACCCCACAAATATGAACCCCACTTTCCACTGCCACAGGGTATGTGGGAAAAGCCGGGCAAAGTGCCAGAATTTGCTCATCTAATAGATAAATACTCCGATAAGCTACCGCCTGCTCTCGCTGTTATTAGCAGCAGCAGGCGTAGGCTAATTGCAGTAGTAGTCCCATCAGCTGACGCCTGTGATCGGAGATAAACATTGACAGCGAGGGAGCTGCAGCTCTCTGATCAGCGGTAATAATCTTACTGCCGATCAAAGGCAGTGTTTGCCACGCTGTCATGCACATGTGTGCATCGCAAACATTGGATGTTCAGACCCCCCATTCAAGTGAATGAGATCCGGGTACTGTTCTGGTACCCGAACCAAAAACTTTATTTTTAACTGTTCGGCCAAAGCCAACCATCCAGGGGTTCGCCCATCACTACTAAACACTTATTAGAAGGCTGCAGCATACTGTAGTTTGTTTCTCTTAATCTGTTCCGCTCACTTTCTCACTTCCATAGAATTCAATAGCTGTGATCTGATCTCTCAGTAATATGGCAGTTCAACCTGCTTTAACCAAAACTAATTTCTAGCTCTTTTTCAGAATAAATGCAAAGATCAAGAGATAATGGGAGAGAAAGAAGAGGTTCATAATTGGAGAAAGAAACAGATAACGTTCATAAGATATATTACAAAGTTTCTTTTATTAGTGTGTACAATGGATTTATGCAAAGTTTGTTGATATAACAGGAGCAGGAGTGTTCTTTCACACCTTTAAAAGATAACAGACAAGAGTGCATTGATGGAGAAAGAAAAAAAAAAATCATAGGAAAATAATGGAATGGAAGATTATGCAATGGCACGTTGTACACAGCATAAAAAAACCCACATTGTACATACTAGATTTTATTTAAACTAATAGATTATATCACTGCAGACTACACACGTACCTTAAGAAAAAAATCATCTATTATTAAAATAAGGCTTTTGTATTAAATGTAATGTATTTTTCGGTTTCTAAGCCCCCCCCATCACCATCCTGGTGTACAAGACCCCGTCATCACCATCCTGGTATACAATGCCCCCACCCCATCCTGTTATACATGTCCCCCATCACGCTGCACACATAAAAACAAACCGTTCTACTTACCTTCCCTCTGCTTCCTCGTAGCGTCCTGTTCTGATGCCAGCAGCTGATTTCATCTTGTAAGCAGTGCATGGCAGTGATGTCACGTGCTGCTTATAAACCGAGGACAGCTGACGGAATACTCACTGCTCCCCACGCCCGGGACTATAGGATAGGAGAGCAGTGAATATTCATTCACTTTAATAGTGGGTACACGTGATCACCCTGTCGCTGCTGGAAGGCGGGTGTGGCTAACACTGTGCCCGCTTTTAAAGAGGATGGATATTCACTGCTCCACACGTTCATAGTCAAGCCCACCTATCGGCGCTGGCTTAAGCGCATAGAGGGGGAAGGGACGATGGGAGTGGGGAACAGTGAATATTCATTTTCTTTTAACAGCGGATACAGGGGTTAGCCACAGCCGCTGGTTCCCGACACCTGCTCATCCACCGCTGCCGCTCCCAATCCACAGCAACATCAGGTCCATCTGGACTATAAGACGCACTCCCATTTTCTTCGAAAATTTTGGAGGATAAAGTGAGTCTTATAGTCTTAATAATACGGTACTTTTTTATTGCCAATGGTTTATTATTATTCATATCACAATCTGTATTAAAAATAAAAAAAGCTTCAATTTTCACTATGGCCACTGAGGCTTTTTTAGATGCTAACTTCCTGTTTCAGGGAAAAAAAACACATGTACACTAGGAGCAATAAAGAGACTCTGGCTCTATCGATTCTTTTGAAACAACTAATGAGCTCATTGTGATAGGAGGGGGAGGAGGTGAGCTGTGAATTGTGGATCCTGTGTTACTAGCTGTCTACAGAGGAGTTACCTGTCATTCTCATCCTGCCTCTGCTGATAATGAGACTGTTGAAAACTCTTCTTGAAAGAACAGAAAGGATAATGATAATTTTATTCCTATAGCCCCAACATATTCAGTAGCACTTTACAATTCAGAGGGTACATTTACAAACAATATCAGACATTACAAAGTAATACATAATTCAACAATTAACAAGAGGAGTGAGAGCCCTGCTCGCAAGTTTACGATCTACAAGGGGGATATTAAAGGTATAAAGTGCTTGTCGTGTACGGTCCAGCCATGATTATAATAAATTAGGGGATTCACATAAGCTACATGAACGGGTCACCAGCCAGTATCTGTATGTATCCAGATGCAAAGTGCTACTGAATGAATGGAGGGCGTGGGGAACAAATGATATAAGGGTCCAGACTCTAAGTAAGATTTAGGAAGGGAGAACAGAGATAAATTAGATTTGAGAGGTGATGTGATGGGCTTCTCTTAAGAGAGGTGTTTTTATGGCACACTTGAAAGTGTGGATGCTGGGATTTAAACAGATTGCCTGGGGTAATAAATTCCAGAGAACTGGTCCAGCATGAGAGAAGTCCTGGAGACAGGTGCGTGAGGCTCGGATTATGGAGAATGTCAGTCTTGGATCATTAGCAGAAAGGAAAGCACAGGTAGTGTGGTAGACAGGGATGAGATGTAGGGTGGTGAAAAGCTTTGTGTGTGAGAGTGATAAGTTTGCTAATTATGCAAATTGTCTCTTCAGAGAGGAAGAGGACTAGAACTCTAGTGCCACCTATTGGAGGTAGCAATCCTAAAAGTCAATGTTGACCCTTTAACGAGCCTAGTTACATGACTTAGGATAAAAGCCAAGCCAGAATCTCCATTTGCAGACACTGTTTCGGGGTACTGCCCCTCATCAGTGCAAAGTGGGAGATCTGGTTTGGCTGTGAGAGAGGCGTCTGACCGATATCCAAGAAGTATCATTTCTCCTTGCGGAGAATGACATGCTAAGCATGTCGAGGTGAGGAAACTTAAAGCCGCAATGCTCCTCCAATAGGTGGCACTAGAGTTCTAGTCCTCTCCCTCTCTGAAGAGACAATTTGCATAATTAGCATATTTCCCAGAGGAGCATTGCAGCTTTAAGTCTCCTCACCTCGACATGCTTAGCATGTCATTCTCCGCAAGGAGAAATGATACTTCTTGGATAGTGATAAGTTTATATTATACTCTATAGCGGATGGGTAACCAGTGCAAAAACTGGCACAGCGTGGAGACATTGGTGTAGTGATTGGACAGAAATATGATCCTGGCTGAGGATGGATTGGAGAGAATTTAATAATTGGGAAACTAATTAAAATACAGTTTCAGTAGTCCAGATGAGAATGAATCACGGTAACAGTAAGAGTTTTGTAGGATGAAAAGGTCAGATTCTGGAGATGTTATTGAGGTTAAGGTGACATGGGCGAGCGAGTGACCAGATATGGGGCGTGAAGGAAAGATCTGAATCAACCTCAAGACAGCGAGTACGTTGCTTGGGACTTATGGTGGAGCCACCCACAGAAATGACAATTTTGGGTTAAGTTGGTTCATAGAGGAATGAAACACATGGAGTTCAGCTTTAGAAAGATTTGGTTTGAAATAGAGGGAGGACAATCCCTGGTATTGAGAATAATCGGGTGTCATCAGCATAACGATGGTACTGAAAGCCAAATCTACTAATGGCTTGTCCAACATGGGTTTATGAGGTCATTTATGAGTCTAAAAAAGTCCCAGTAGCGGGTGTGAAAATTACTAATTTTTTTTTAATAAAGATGGTGATATATATATAAAAAAAAAAGAAAGTTGACAAAGTTTTTATTAAAAATGCATGTAATGCAAAAAAAACCCAATAAGTCACTCTCTGATAATAGCTTCCTTTTAACATCAGTAATATTACAAATTATAACGTATAATACTTTAAGATACAAGTTCAAGTTAAAAAAAATAAAAATAAAGTGCATTTATTTTTTTATCCTAGAAACAGCACCACTTTAGTCCACTGGTTGGATATGGTATTACAACTAATTTACTCGAGTGTGGATAAGCTGGATCACCATATACGCCCGAGGTAAGGAGTGGCGCTGTTTCTTGGAGCAAAAGCAGACTCATGGTCCCTTTAAAAAAAAAGCATTTGAAGGGTAAAATATTTCTGCGCAGGAAAGTAACTGCTTGTCAGGAAGGAAACGTTTCTTCATTAAAACAATTAATCCTATGAAACGAAAATCATCCGCAGACACAAAATACACAAGTGTTCACGGACCATATCCAGAACAGCTGGAGCAGGCACGAATTACATATTTACAGGACTTTCAGACTTCTAATTTAACTTAATAGCCAGTCTTTATTTTCCTCCTGGAAATAATCTGCTTCATTCAAGTAACTTTCAAGATATGAAACTTCCTGGAAGAAAATATAAAGAAATGTGATGAGCAGAAATTGGAAAGATCACAGCAAAAAAATAAAAAGCTTGATTTCCAGTAAAGTAAAACTATAAAATATAGATCTGGAAAATACACATTTAAAGACATTTTATAATTTAACCCCCTCCTGTCATGGACAATTTTCCTTTTTTCCCTCCTTCCTCCTGACATTTTTATTGATACCATTTTGATACCACTCTTGTAGAAATTTCTGCCACAAAAAAGGTCAATCATATTGATTTTTCTTTTCCAGTCTTGTTACCTCTGATAATTTTGGCAAAACCAGGCATGCTATTTTTTCGTTCATCTGTACAAACAATTATATGCAGGTACAAACAAGATGGGAATGTCCAGCCATCATACCGCTCAGGATGGAGATGGGTTTTGTGTCCCAGAGATGAAAGTGCTTTGGTCCGACATGTACATATCAACCCAAGGACGAAAGCAAAAGATCTTGTGAAGATGATTGCGGAAGATGGTAAGATTGTTTCAATATCCACAGTGAAACGAGTACTGTATCAGCATGGTCTGAAAAGCCACTCTGTCAGGAAGAAGCCATTACTCCAGAAGAAAATAAAAATAAAAAAGCCAGATTAATGGTTGCAAATGCACACAGGAACAAAGACCTTAATTTTTGGAGACATGTCCTGTGATCTCATGAAACTAAAATTGAACTTTTTGGGCATAATGACCATCGTTACGTTTGGAGGAAAAAGGGAGAAGCTTGGAAACCTAAGAAAACCATTCCAACTGTGACGCACAGGGGTGGCAGCATCATGTTGTGGGGTTGTTTTGCTGCAGGAGTGACTGGTGCATTTCACAAAATAGGTGGCATCAAGAGAAAAGAAGATTATGTGGCAATACTGAAGCAACATCTCAAGACATCAGCCATGAAGTTAAAGCTTGGGCGGTGATGGAGTCTTCCAATTGGACAATGACCCGAAGCATACTGCCAAAATGGTAAAAAAGTGACTTAAGGATAACAAAGTCAATGTTTTGGAGTGGCCGTCACAAAGCCCAGATCTCAATCCTATTGAAAATGTATGGGCAAAGCTGAAAAGGCTGATGCGAGCAAGGCGACCTACAAACCAGGATCAGTTACACCAGTTTTGTCAGGAGGAATGGGCCCAAATTCAGACCAACTATAGTGAGAAGCTTGTGGAAGGAGATCCTAAACGTGTGACCCAAGTCATTCAGTTTAAGGGCAATGGTACCAAATACTAATGAAATGTATGGAAACTTTTGACTTTGCAGTAATAATAAAAATGCCTTAAAACATTCTCTCTCTATCTCATTATTCTGGCATTTGGCAAATATTAATAATTATGGTAATCCTAATTTACATAAAACTGGAAAATAGGTATTAGACCTACCGGTAATGATGTTTCCAGGAGTCCATCCTGACAGCACCATGGAGCACGTCCTCCTCCTCCTTACAGGGACAGGAAAAGCACACGAGAGGTTAAAAGGTTCCGTCCCACCCCATTTCCCTCAGTGATTTAACAAGTACCACAGCGTGGATAATGCACGTAAAATTTTAATGATACAATCATATTACAATATATGACATAACGTAACATAACCTAACATAAACAGGGAGGGAACTACCCGTGCTATCAGGACAGACTTCTGGAAACATCATTACTGGTAGGTCTAATACCTATTTTCCAGGACGTCCCCCTGACAGCACCATGGAGAGTACCAAAGCACCTCCCTAGGGTGGGACTACCGCCTGGAGAACCTTTCTCCCAAATGCGGTTTGCTGACTAGCCAGCACATCAAACTTGCTGCTGTACAGATTTGATCAATCGAGGCTCCCGCCCGTTCGGCCCATGAGGCCGATACTGCCCTTGTAGAGTGGGCCCTTAATCTATCTGGCGGGTTTGTGCCTTCAGCCTGGTAGGCGTCAGAGATTACTGAGGTAATCCATCTGGCGATGGTTGCCTTAGAGGCTTTTTTCCCCTTATTTTTACCCCCAAAGAGGACAAATAGATTTGGGTCAATACGCCAACTGTTGGTGGCCTCTAAATAGTCAATAACCGCACGTCTCACGTCCAGTGAACGAAGACGCTGCTCCTTCTCATTACGGGGATTGTCATAGAAGGATGGTAACACTATCTCCTGGTTTATATTTTGACAAGAGGCTACTTTTGGGATAAAAGCCGGATCTAATCTCAAGATTATACGGTCTTCTCTGATCTGGAGATATGGGTCTCTAGAGGACAGGGCCTGGATTTCCCCTATTCTCTTGGCCGTGGTAATGGCTACAAGGAAGGCCGTTCTGTGAGTGAGAGTTGAGATGGTCATTTCCTCACTGGGGACGTAGGGATCCCTACATAGGAATCTGAGTACCAGGCCAAGGTCCCAAGGCGGGGTGAGCTGCCTAATCGTGGGGCGAAGACACTGCGTGGCTTTTACGAATCTTGCAACCCAGGGAGAGAGGCTAACGGGTAATCAAAATAGGAGCTTAAGGCCGAAATCTGGACTTTTAAAGGCTGGGCTTAAGACCTTTATTAAACCCTGACTGTAAGAAGTTTAAGATACTAGGGAGGTCAGGGGTACCCCCCACGAGGTCGGACCTGCCACCGTCCAGACAGAATCTCTTCCAAATCTTCCGGTATATTGCGGACGTAACCGGCTTCCTGCTGGCCTGTAGGGTAGATATGACCTGATCTGATAAGCCCTTTGCCTTCAGGATGTTCCTTTCAGGATCCAAGCCGAGAGGTGAAGCCTTGCTAGATTCGGGTGGTGGATCGGGCCCTGGTGGATGAGGTCTTTCTTCAGAGGTAGTTCAACCGGACTTCCCACTGCCATAGCTCCTAGTAGGGGAAACCAGCTTCTCCTTGGCCAGTATGGAACCACCATTATCACCTTTGCGCGGTTCTCGCGGATCTTCCTTAGTACCGCCGGTATAAGCGCTAGTGGTGGGAACGCGTAAGAGAGGGGTTCTTCCCAGGTCTGGCTCAGGGCGTCTACGCCCTCTGGGTGGTCTGCCGGGGTTCAGGGAATAAAATCTGGAGACCTTTGCGTTTCTTTGATTTGCAAACAGATCTATACTGGGGGTCCCCCAACGCTGACACAGTTGATGAAAAATCTCTTCGTCCAGTTCCCACTCTGTCGAGTAGACCTGTTGTCTACTTAGGTAGTCTGCTACCGCATACTGGGACCCCTCTAGGTGGACTGCTGTTACAGAGAGGACTGTTCTTTCAGCCCAGGAGAATATTCTTCCTGCTAGAGCCTGGAGTGGTTGGTGCCTCGGCCCTCCTTGGTGCTTCAGGAATGACACTCCTTTTATGTTGTCGGATAATACTCGGACGTGTTGATTCTTCAGGATCGGTCGGTTCTGCCGCAGAGCTTCCCACACCGCGTAGAGCTACCTGTAGTTGGAGGATTTGTTCCCGATTTCTGCCGGCCATCTCCCCTGGAAGATCTTCCCTTTTACGTGGGCTCCCCATCCCCACGTACTGGCGTCTGTGTTGAGTACCACGTATGGAGAGGTTGTCCATAATATGCCCACCTGGAGATTCCTGGCCTGTGTCCACCACCGAAGTGATTCCTTCACTAGTCCTGACAGCCTTATGGGTCTGTCGAGTGAAGACCGACTTCTGTCCCATACTGCGAGGATCTACTTTTGTAACAGTCTCGAGTGGAACTGTGCCCATCTGACACATGGAATGCAAGCCTTCATTAAAACCAGAACCTCCATTGCCGCTCTTATGGAGGAGCGGTGCTTTAAGAGGTCCCTGGCTCTGTCCTGAATAGTCTTCTGCTTGCGTCTTGGTAGCAGGGATATCCTGTCTTGTGGTTCTAAGAGAACCCCAAGGAAGACCTTCCTGCACTCTGGTCTGAGGTCTGACTTCTGCCAGTTGATCACCCAGTTGAGGAACTCCATTAGAGTAGTTGCTCGGTCCCTGTCTCGGACGAGCGCTTCTTCGGATCCTGCCACCAGGAGGAAGTCGTCTAAGTTCGGTATGATGACGATACCTTGACTTCTCAGGAAGGCCACTACCTCCACTACCAGCTTTGTGAAGATTCGGGGGGCCAAAGCCAGCCCGAATGGAAGGCATTGGAACTGGAAGTGGAAGGTCCGGGTTGGTAATCTGACTGCAAATCTTAGTAGGTTTTGGGATGAGGGATGGATAGGGACCTGATAGTACGCACTCTTCAGGTCGAGGGTGCACATGACAGCGTCCCTGTCTATTAGCTGTATTGCAGACCGAATAGATTCCATCTGGAACCTCTTGTACCTGACACAGGTATTCAGAGGCTTTAAATTTATAATAGTCCGGGCTTCGCCAGATGGCTTTGCAATGGAGAACAGGGAGGAGTAGTGTCCCTTTCACTTTCCTGACAGAGGAACCGGTACTATAACCTTTGACCTGATCATGTCTTGTATATCTGCCCACATTGTGGAGTCCGCCAGGACTACAGTGGGGGCAGTATATTTGTCGGGGGGAGGTGAGTAGAGCTCTATACTGTAGCCCTCCGTGATGGTTCTGAGGACCCACCGAATGTGGGTGACTCGGGACCAATTTGTTGCGAAGCGGCGAAGTCTTCCCCCAATACCTATGGCGTCATTGCCTCCTAGACCTGGAGGTTGACGAAAAAAGGGAGCTTTTGTTTCTCCCACCCTGGTCATGGGGGCTTCTGTATGAGCCTCTATTGGACCTGACCTGGGCCCTAGAGTCGGTCTGTCTCCTATAGAAGGGGCCTCTTCGAAAACGCTGGGGTCGCTTAGGTTTTTCTTCCGGGAAACCTTGATTTTTGTCGGACACTAGCTCTAAGATATTATCCAGGGTTGGTCCGAATACTCTTAAGCCTGAGAAAGGAATGGAGCAGAGCTTCGCTTCTCCTGACCAAGATTTAAGCCAGACTGCTCTCCAGGCCGCATTAGAAAGGGAGCTGTTTCTGGCTGCAAATCTCACAGATTCGGCCGACGTATCTGATAGGAACGCCTTGGCCGACTTCATGAGGGGAAGGGAAGCTAAAATCTCGGACCTAGGAGTCTTGTTGGTAAGGTGTTCCTCCAACTGCCCCATCCAAAAAAACATAGATCTGGCCACCGAGGTGGCTGCTATGTTAGCCCTGATAAGGGCCGCCGACGTCTCCCAAGTTCTTTTTAACAGAACGTCCTCCTTTCTGTCCATCGGGTCCCGGAGACTTGATGAATCCTCGAACGGGATGGCGGTCTTTTTGGTGACCATGGCTACAGGAACGTCGATCTAAGGGACTTCCTCCCATGATCATGTTCCTCAGGATCGAAAGGCAGTCGACCTTTAAAGTCACGGGATAGTACAAGTCGGCGTTCCGCCTCCTTCCACTCCTCGCGGACCATTGTCTTGATGTATTCACTTACAGGGAGCACTATCTGCGTTCGAGACACGAGTCCCCCAAACATCAGGTCCTGTCTAGATTGCGGCTGAGGAACTTCCTCAATCTGCATGGTGTTCCTCACCGCCTGGACCAATTCGTCCGTGTCCTCTAGTCTGAACAGGTATTTCCTGCCCTGATCCTGCTTATCCGCGGGGATCTCTCCTTCTTCCTCTGGATCCGAGTCCCGGAAGTCTGACCCCTCATCGGAGCTTGGATTGGATAACTCTGCCTCCCACCTTGGACACTTTCGGCTTGGCCCTGGACTGGGGGACTGCCGCTGTGCAAAGCTGACTCTGGAGGCCTGAACTTCCTCCCGTATCAGAGATCTCATCTCGGATAGGAGGGACGGCTGCTCATCTCCTATCACCCGTGACGTGCAGGGCCCACAGAGGGTTTTGGGTGTCTGGCAGCTTTACCTTGCATACTGGGCATCTGACCGACTTAGATGTGGCCTTGGTCGAGTCTTTAGCCACTGTCGGGGGGGCTGCTGGGGTTCCCTTATCCTATGACAAAGGATAGGGTAGTCAGGCCCTTGTCCTGGGCTGCGGAGGATGGTATGGGGAGGGTAATTTTTCGCCAGTCACACTTACCCCTCCATTCGCCGGTTCGGTATCCATCCTGTTGTCCGCGCTTCCAGAGAGACTTAGGGCTCATGGAGCGCGTGCCAAGACTCAAAACCGGCGCGTGACATCACCGGAAGTGACACATATCCTTCCACGGTAGGCCGGGAGTCGCTCCAGCCACTTCCGCCTACCCCGACGCTAGCCCCGCCTCTTCCTGAGGTCGGCGCGGGGGACCGGCCCTCGCCACTATGGCGGTCACGACTGGAGCCGAGAGCCTCCCACCGGGAGGAGCGACTCCCTCCAGGAGCATCGTCCCGCTCCTGGCCTTTGGGGCAGAGGGGACTCCCCACGGGAGAGTTTCGGCCCTGGGCGTCTTCACAGGGGGAAGGACTGGACTGGCCACTCGATCCCCCTGGCCCCGCTAAGCACTGCTGCGCTTCTTCTCGCATGTCCCTCCATGCAGGGACAGGAAAAACACTGAGGGAAATGGGGTGGGACGGAACCTTTTAACCTCTCGTGTGCTTTTCCTGTCCCTGTAAGGAGGAGGAGGACGTCCTCCATGGTGCTGTCAGGGGGACGTCCTGGAAAGGTTTATTCTGATTTCATGTCAGATATTGAGAAAAACATGCAGATGTGTCTTTTTATAAACAGTAGTGTATGTAAACTTCTGGTTTCAACTGTAGATATATACTTTTATACATTTTTTAATGGCAGACAGATTTCATGTGATAAGCAAATGTTGCACGGGGTGCTGATGACTATTAGAAGTGATAGCTGCCATGAGGAGTTAATGAAATGACGGTGATACTTCAGAACTAATCACCCAGTCAAAAATGGCATATTTTGCTCTTATTTTATTCCTGTAGCTCTTTTTTCTTCTGTAATCCATCATATGGTTCCAGAGATATAAGCCCTTTCATTTGGAACTATTTTTTTTTATGGTCTTTACTAAGGGGGTGTTGTTCACAGAGTAATAATGGAGGGCAGCTTAAAGACACGCCCCAGAGGATCCCCTTAGCTACGCCCCCTTTTAAAAGACCATCAAAATTAGCACTGAATAAAAGGTTCATATTAGTTAATACTGTTCCAGCTTTGCTACATCAGCATGGCATCATATCGACAGCCTGACTTCCCCTAACGAAGCTGCACCCAGCAGCAATACGCGTAGGGCTCCCCACACTGCCCTTGTCCCGGGACTATCTTCCTCTGACTTCCTGACCCTTGACGCTCCATGCTGGACTGCTCTCTATGGTGATTCCACTTTTCCCATTTATATATTTTGGCATATAATTTCTGCCTCCTGCATTTTCCTCCAGTTCAGCCCTCCTCCCTATCCTTATAATGGATGTTTTTTTGCTCCCTCTCTACCAGGGTTACCTACAGTGCCCTTTGGCCTTCATTAGGTCTCTTGGAGTGAGTGTTGGTATATTATTTTCTCTTATCCCTATAGTGGATGTTCATCTCACTCCCTCCCTTACAAGACCACTTACAGGGCCCCCTGGTTTTTTCTGAGGCCGCTTGGAGTGAGCGTTTGTATGTTATTGTTTTTCTGGGCACGCCCAGATTTGGGGTCATGTCTTATGTATTATTATGTACATTTAGGCTAACATCTTGTTTTTTCAACCATGTGGTTTCAGTCTGTTAGTACTTATTGTTACACTTACTTGGGACATCTGGGGGTGTGCTTTGCCTTTTAAATGCTTTTATTGTGTTTTTTTTTTTGTCTTCCAATAAAATTTATATACACTTTTTCATATACCCCTATTGTCTTTGGTGTGCGCCTAATATGCTGGGTTCTTTGTTCTCCTTTTTGAATTATGCTTCTACCTGTGCATTGTGCAGCACCCCTTACATATTTTTGAAAATTGATCATTTTGCCCTTTAGTGGTGCCCCCTACCCCCCCCTTTTTTTCTTCATATCGACAGCCCGACTCCTCCATTCTGCTGCACCAGCCCAAGCTCTATGTGCACCTGTGTCTGCTGTACAAAATCAAGATGGGTTTTTGGTCACTTACCGTTCCCAGAAAGTTCTCAGCTTCCATCTTTGATAAAGCCAACTCTACAATTTCATTTGCGGACTCTCCCTTAGTTTCTTCAATAAAAGGAATGCAGCGCTGGTACAGGAAATATTTGTAATGTCTGAGTTGGTGATAAGCTTCAGTACGATTGGCACAGACTTTACCAATCACCAGTTTCTAAAAGGAGAAGAGAATATTTATTTTTCAGAGAACAAATAGGTAAAGTTTTACTAAAGCCATCTACAGCAAAAATGGAGAAAAGGTCGTAGTCAGCGGATGCACCATAACTATCACGGTGGCGCACACTGTTGGGACAGATGCGGCGCTGCTGCCTCTTTTTGACACTTTTTCAAAAGATGCAGCAAGACACAGAGGGTCTGATCATTATTTGCAATTTACTGGAGTCAAGTTTCTTTGTCTTGTGGTAGTTGCTGTTATTTTGCACCAAATTTAGAAACATGGTGCACATGGGTTCATGAATTTGTTGCAAAATCAAAATAGCTCTGATTTTTTTCTTACCAGTCTTTGCTACTTTTAAGACCAAGAAATCACAAATCCATTAACAGATTAATTACCACGAAGAAAGAAGAAAATTCGGCACCACTGCTGCTACCTTGATGTGTGCACTATAGTGTGGCACAAACTCACACACCTGGGCTGCACGCCAGCTGCCCACAGAACGGGTGCTCAATCCAAAGAAAAACATGCATAACTACGTTGTATGAAAAAGAACAAAAGGGATGGCATTCACCGTTCTGAAGAAGTGAATTTATTTTCAGATAAAAAGCATAGGCTCGGGAGAGATGTGTGAACTGTGGACAACGGCCGTTTCACGCCAACTGCGCTTCAACGGGACCTGTGAAACGGCCGTTGTCCACAGTTCACACATCTACCCCGCTTCTTCCATGGGGGTATCAATACCCCCAAGGAAGAAGAGGGATAGTGAAACGGCGTATCGATACCCAAATGGAAACGGCGAAACGGTGTATCGATACCCCCATGGAAGAAGCGGGATAGCGAAACGGCGCTGTCGGGGTGGGAGCACATCTCCAGAGGCTTTATGCACACGTCACTTTGTAAGTAATGCAGACATTTTTGTTTGCTTTCTTTGCACAGCTAATTTAATTTTGCTTAATCCACACATAGCGTGGTTTGCACAAATTATCTGGTGAACTCTGCAGATTCATCTGAGTTCCTTTTTTTAGCACATTTACTATAAGGGCGTCTGTTTTCACACATGATTCAATCACGTGTAACTATGCAACATAGGAACATTTCACTCATGTCCTTTTCAATTAGGTGTGACTATACATTTATATTTATTTCTATGCTATCGGTTATGATTTATCATACAGTGCACTTTGCATAAGATTATTGTAATAATAATTTCATAATCGTTACATTTGTGTATCATAAATTACTATTGTCTCCTGTCATATACAGTTGTGGCCAAAAGTATTGACACCCCTGCAATTCTGTCAGATAATACTCAGTTTCTTCCTGTTGGCCACAACTGTATAATATAAAAAAAAATTTTTTTGCATATATGTCATGCATTATTTTTATCTGTGCATTTTTCATCTACATTCATGATATTTATCTAGTCCTGGATTTTTGAATGCTCCTTTTTTGTGTTCCATTGCTTGGAGAATTACTATTTTTTTTATATATATGCTCCTAATAAAGGTGTTTTACTTAAAAAAAAATTATTTTTGGCAACATATCGTCTCTCTCCTTGGTCATAATCTGAGGTTGTGTGTTTCGATTTCTAAATCCATTAACAGGTAGCAAACCTAACTTGAACACTCCTCCACAAATCATACTCCAGGGAAACAACACTGGGTCAAGATTTGCCAAATTTTATTTATTTTTTTTTTTAGATATTTCCTATTTTTAAGTATGGTAAAGTGATTTGTGGAATTTAAAACTACAACTTATGCTGTAAAAAAAAAAAAAAAAAAAGGCTGTGTAGACACAAAAATAACAATGTCATGCCTCCTGGAAGACGCGCGGGGGGGGGGGGGGGGGGGGGGGACTAAAAGTCCAGAAATGAAAAATGGCCCGGTGACGAATTGGATAATGTTCCCGGACGCCCACGCGGTCTGTCGCTTCAGTGGGATGTAGAATATTTGGCTTTATACTGTTACCTGCCAGTCGTTCTGCAGGAAGTCGTCAGATTCTAGCGTCTGGTTGTCGTAGGCTTGTCCCGATAAGGTCACCAGGTGACCGCAATATCGGTGTAAGTCGCAGGCTTCACAGCTCATTTCCTCGGCCGTTATCTTCCTCACATGAAATTCGGGATAGCTGTTTATCCTCTCCTGTAGCAATTAACGGAGTTTTATTCATTCAGAAGGTTTTATTATCGCACAGGGACATAGGAAGTAATTTTGAATTTATTAAATACATTTTTTCTGTATTTGTTAATGCTATAGACACAGTCAACATTAAAATTGCCATATCAAGAAGGAAAAGCCACGGAGTTATGAAAATCACAAAACTGATTCACAGGGGGCCGGCTGGCAAATTTTAGCATGGGGAGGGCAAACACACATCAGTGGCCCGACAGTACTGGCGGATCCTTATGTGCCCATTTGCTGCATACAGGATTGCAGTTGCGGGCGGCCGATGCAGACGGTAAATAGGGTTGAGAGCGCGCCTGCACTGACACTGTGTGCACGCTCTCGCTGGACTCCTGCAGTGTCAGTGTGGACGTGCAGAATCAGAGAGCCTCGTCAACCAAGCTAAGGGGAGGCCTGTGGCACGATGAGGGTAATACATGACTGGTAGGGGATATACTGACTACAGGCATCGGACGGTATATACAGGATACTATGTTGTGATGATATACACCATGTGTACAAACATCAGACAGTACGGCAGTCACATAGCATCTCTGATGTCTGTGTACATAGAATTATTATTATTGGCCTTCAGCTCGATCTCGAGCCACAGCGATATGATGGATGAACGATCTGCAGGAAGACCAATATTGTGGAAGCCTAGATGGATCCACCAGGTTGTTCTCCGCCATCATCTTGATAATATCAAGCCATCAGGCTGCTGGTCTTCCTCTTCACCTTGTTTTTTTGGATCGTGTTAGTATAGATAGAAAAATATTACAATTTCGGAGTCCTCAGTGACGGATACCTTTTAATAGTTAACTCACAAGATGGTAACAAATGGCAGCTTTCCAGACTCCTCCGCTCCCTTCCTCAGTAGGACAGGGAGAAAACAACAGTAGCAGTAAATATTAGTTCAGAGATAAGGAATGTGAAAGTTTTATGGTCCTCTAATCCCGGCTTGGTCCAGGGCTGCGATGATCCCAAATGGTCTGAGGAGCACACTCCCTGATATAAAAAGACATAAATCCATGCCACATATTCATTCCTGCTCTGAATGTGTCAAAGGTCCTGTTTTCTCCCCTTCCCACAGATAGTTCTGCTTCCTGTCACTTGTCTTATTAATGCACCGCTCTGTGTCCTGTGATAATCTGGATAGTTATAACATCTGATGTCGGTATCACAATATATCATCCAATCATATGTTATCCTGTATACTGGATATCGTGTGTGTGTGTGTGTATATATATATATATATATTATCTACTATATAATTGTCTACTTCTGTCTATCTCTAATGGAAATCCCACCTCGCTGATTGGTCGCGGCAGTTAGGCCGCGACCAATCAGCGACAGTTGCTTAGTCATCGCGGAAACACGGCTGCATTGCTTATTGTACAGGCACATTACAGCGGATAAAGGCATCACTGCTGTGTCGCTCATTAACCAGGCACAGTCCTGTACATATTCTGGAGTACAATACATTAGGTAACAGTGACTGCAGCTCTGGGTGTAACTGGAGTACAATACATTAGGTGACAGCAGAAAAGTGAATGCAGCTCTGAGTGTAACTGGAGTACAATACATTAGGTAAGATCTGAACAGTGACTGCAGATCTGGCTGTAACAGGAGTATAATACATTAGGTGAGAGCAGAACGGTGACTGCAGCTCTGGGTGTAACTAGAGTACAATACATTAGATAACAGCAGAACAGTGACAGCAGCTCTGGGTGTAACTGGAGTACAATACATTACGTAACAGCAGAACAGTGACTGCAGCTCTGGGTGTAACTGGGGTACAATACATTAGGTGACAGCAGAAAAGTGAATGCAGCTCTGAGTGTAACTGGAGTACAATACATTAGGTAAGATTGGAACAGTGACTGCAGATCTGGCTGTAACAGGAGTATAATACATTAGGTGAGAGCAGAACGGTGACTGCAGCTCTGGGTGTAACTAGAGTACAATACATTAGATAACAGCAGAACAGTGACAGCAGCTCTGGGTGAAACTGGAGTACAATACATTACGTAACAGCAGAACAGTGACTGCAGCTCTGGGTGTAACTGGGGTACAATACATTAGGTGACAGCAGAAAAGTGAATGCAGCTCTGAGTGTAACTGGAGTACAATACATTAGGTAAGATCTGAACAGTGACTGCAGCTCTGGGTGTAACAGGAGTATAATAAATTAGGTGAGAGCAGAACGGTGACTGCAGCTCTGGGTGTAACTAGAGTACAATACATTAGATAACAGCAGAACAGTGACAGCAGCTCTGGGTGTAACTGGAGTACAATACATTACGTAACAGCAGAACAGTGACTGCAGCTCTGGGTGTAACTGGGGTACAATACATTAGGTGACAGCAGAAAAGTGAATGCAGCTCTGAGTGTAACTGGAGTACAATACATTAGGTAAGATTGGAACAGTGACTGCAGATCTGGCTGTAACAGGAGTATAATACATTAGGTGAGAGCAGAACGGTGACTGCAGCTCTGGGTGTAACTAGAGTACAATACATTAGATAACAGCAGAACAGTGACAGCAGCTCTGGGTGTAACTGGAGTACAATACATTACGTAACAGCAGAACAGTGACTGCAGCTCTGGGTGTAACTGGGGTACAATACATTAGGTGACAGCAGAAAAGTGAATGCAGCTCTGAGTGTAACTGGAGTACAATACATTAGGTAAGATTGGAACAGTGACTGCAGATCTGGCTGTAACAGGAGTATAATACATTAGGTGAGAGCAGAACGGTGACTGCAGCTCTGGGTGTAACTAGAGTACAATACATTAGATAACAGCAGAACAGTGACAGCAGCTCTGGGTGAAACTGGAGTACAATACATTACGTAACAGCAGAACAGTGACTGCAGCTCTGGGTGTAACTGGGGTACAATACATTAGGTGACAGCAGAAAAGTGAATGCAGCTCTGAGTGTAACTGGAGTACAATACATTAGGTAAGATCTGAACAGTGATTGCAGATCTGGTTGTAACAGGAGTACAATACATTAGGTAAGAACAGAACAGTGTCTGCAGCTCTGGGAGTAACTGGAGTACAATACATTAGATAACAGCAGAACAGTGACAGCAGCTCTGGGTGTAAATGGAGTACAATACATTACGTAACAGCAGAACAGCGACTGCAGCTCTGGGTGTAACTTGAGTACAATACATTAGGTGAGAGCAGAACGTTGACTGCAGCTCTGGGTGTAACTGGAGTACAATACATTAGGTAACAGCAGAACAGTAACTGCAGCTCTGGCTGTAACTGGAGTACAATACATTAGGTAACAGCAGAACAGTGACAGCAGCTCCAGGTGTAACAGTAGTATAATACACTAGATGGTGGCCCGATTCTATCGCATCGGGTATTCTAGAGTCTCTGTTAAAATAAAAAATAGTTATATACTCACGTTCCGACGGCCCCCGGACTCTGTCCCGCCTCTCACCACACTCCCAGCATCTTCCGGTCCCAGTAATGCTTAGCGAGAAGGGCCGGAGATGACGTCGCTCTCGCGAGAGCGCGACGTCATCAGCACTGTTTCGCGCTAAGCATTACTGGGACCAGAAGATGCTGGGAGTCTGGTGAGAGGCGGGACAGAGTCTGGGGGCTGTCGGAAGGTGAGTATATCACTATTTTTTATTTCAACAGAGACTCTAGAATACCCGATGCGATAGAATCGGGCCACCATCTAATATATATATATATATATATATATATATATATATATATATATATATATAGTTGAAGACAAAGAAAATCACAATAATATTCGGATAAGGGGTATACCCGAAAGCATTAATGCACAAGCAATTATGCCAACACTGTGGTCATTATTCAATAATATCTTGAAGAGATCTCTTATCCAAGAGACATTATCTGTCACACATTTTTTTTCATTGTTAAAGAAAGTATGTATTATATATACACATATACATACACACATATATATATATATATATATATATACACATACACACACACACACATCTATAATATAACCGGCTAAGCGTCACTCTGTCCGAAGCCTTTATAGACTGTACAAGCGCGACGCGCCTGCGCAGTCTGGCTCCAGACAGAATGAGGCAGCGCGGTGAGGAGTGTGTATGGCGTCGGAGATGGCGGTACGTGTACACACTGCATACCGCTATGTCCGGCGCCATACTTACATACTTACCTGACCGGGAGGAGCGTTGCCGCGGCGCTTCTCTTCGGCCGGAGACCGGGGCGGGAGTGCGGCTGGAATCGTGCATGCGCATAGCGCGATCCGGCGCCATTTTACTGAAGACACACTTGCAGTGTGTCTTCAGCAATATGGTGCCGGACAGCGCTATGGGCATGCGCGTACTCCGGCGCCAGATTTTTTTTATGTATGTGTGTAGTTTTAATAGGAGTGAGGGTACCATGCATACCAGGATTGGGGGATGAGGGGTACCATGCATACCAGGATTGGGGGATGAGGGGTACCATGCATACCAGGATTGGGGGATGAGGGGTACCATGCATACCAGTATTGGGGGATGAGGGGTACCATGCATACCAGGATTGGGGGATGAGGGGTACCATGCATACCAGGATTGGGGGATGAGGGGTACCATGCATACCAGGATTGGGGGATGAGGGGTACCATGCATACCAGGATTGGGGGGTGAGGGGACCATGCACACCAGGATTGGGGGATGAGAGGACCATGCATACCAGGATAGGGGGATGAGGGGTACCATGCATACCAGGATTGGGGGGCGAGGGGACCATGCATACCAGGATTGGGGGATGAGGGGTACCATGCACACCAGGATTGGGGGATGAGGGGTACCATGCATACCAGGATTGGGGGATGAGGGGTACCATGCATACCAGGATTGGGGGATGAGGGGTACCATGCATACCAGGATTGGGGGGTGAGAGGACCATGCACAACAGGATTGGGGGATGAGAGGACCATGCATACCAGGATAGGGGGGTGAGGGGTACCATGCATACCAGGATTGGGGGGTGAGGGGACCATGCATACCAGGATAGGGATGAGGGAGTACCATGCACACCAGGATTGGGGGATGAGGGGTACCATGCATACCAGGATTGGGGGATGAGGGGTACCATGCATACCAGGATTGGGGGATGAGGGGTACCATGCATACCAGGATTGGGGGGTGAGGGGAACCATGCATACCAGGATTGGGGGGTGAGGGGACCATGCACACCAGGATTGGGGGATGAGAGGACCATGCATACCAGGATAGGGGGATGAGGGGTACCATGCATACCAGGATTGGGGGGCGAGGGGACCATGCATACCAGGATTGGGGGATGAGGGGTACCATGCACACCAGGATTGGGGGATGAGGGGTACCATGCATACCAGGATTGGGGGATGAGGGGTACCATGCATACCAGGATTGGGGGATGAGGGGTACCATGCATACCAGGATTGGGGGGTGAGAGGACCATGCACAACAGGAATGGGGGATGAGAGGACCATGCATACCAGGATAGGGGGGTGAGGGGTACCATGCATACCAGGATTGGGGGGTGAGGGGACCATGCATACCAGGATAGGGATGAGGGAGTACCATGCATACCAGGATTGAGGGGTGAGGGGACCATGCATACAAGGATGAAGAATGGAGTGCCATGCATACCAGGATACACACACAGACACACACACACACACTGCCATGCATACACACACACACACTGGACTGATCAGAATCCTGAACCTACAGGACATGACATATAATATATTCAGGGTTGATTAGTCCTGTAAAGGATTCTGTACTGTCTGCGCGCGCCCTATCTGAAGCAGAGAGCGATTATGGCAGCAGCTTGAATGTTCAGGCAAATCGGGCGACACTGGAGCCGATTAACTCACACCAGGGGTGTATGTACATAGAAATCATGGGGCCCAACAGCAAAAGATCTAATTGCCCCCCCTCATACCCCCACCCAAAAAAATAGTTGGTGGGGTCACGGAAGACCCCTAGATTCCCATTTCACAGCACCCATAAAACACTGTATGATACCCCCACAGTGAATTCATCCACTGTACCCTCCGCACACACAGTATGACAACCCTGCTGTACCCCCCCTTCACTTCAACTGCCCCGGCAAAGTATGGTGACCCCAACACAGAATGATTTCCAACTGTGACCCCCCAAACAGCCCTCCATGCAGTATAATGGGCCTACATATATCAAAATGGCCCCACACTTCTTCATACAGAGTATTACTGGACCTAACACAAACTATATTTTTGCTTGAATACAGTATAATGGCCCCAACATAGCCCTCCATAAAGAATAATGGCCACCACATAGCCCTCCAAATAGTATAGTGGCCCCCACATCACCTTCCATATAGTATAATGCACCTCAAAGCCTTCCATATAGTATAAAGCACCCCATATTCATTCATATAGTATAATGGGCCTATTGCCTTCCATATAGTATAATGCACCCCCATAGTTGTCCATATAGTGAACTGCACTCCCCATAGTTCTCCATATAAAATAATGGGACTCACATTGCCTTTCATATAATATAATGCACTCCATAGCCCTTCATATATTATAATGCACTCTCCATAGTCCTCCATATAGTATAAATGCACTCCCCATAGCCCTCAATATAATATAATGCACTCCCCATTTCCCTCCATATAGTATAAAGCACTCCCCACAGCCCTTCATATAGTATAATGCACCCCATATCCCTCCACATAGTTTACTGCATTCCTCATAGTATAATGAACTCCCTATAGCTCTTCATATGCATTCTTCATAATACTCCATAAAATAAAATGCACCTCCATGTAGCATAATGCACCCCATATCCCTCCATATAGCATAATGCACCCCATGTGCCTCCATATAGCATAATGAACCCCATGTCCCTCCATATAGTATAATGCACTCCCCACAGCCCTCAAAATAGTAACATGCACTCCCCACAGCCCGCTATATAGTAAAATGCACTCCCCTTAGCCCTCCATATAATATAATGCACTCCCCATAGCCCTTCATATAGTATAAAGCACTCTCTTTAGTTCTCCATACAGTATAATGGGTCTCACAATGTACTTACGGATTTAAAAAAAAAAAAAAATACAATACTCACCTCTCCTCCTTGTTCCCCCCGCTGCTCCGTTCTCTTCAACGAGCATTCTAATGCTTTATTTTCGCTGCTCGGTACAGCAGGCGCAATGAAATGACGTCATTGCGCCCGCTGTGCTGAGATGTCACATCACAGACACTAAGTGAGAATGATGGAGGAGGGAGTGGACGGCTCCCTTTTTCATTATTGCTTTCAACTATATACACATCCAAGGTGCCAATACAGTTGAATGTGCGATGTTGGGCGTGGGATGTCCAGTGCCGATGCTGGTCCCTCCCCCCTCATTCACGGGTCTCATAGTGGCTGCATGGTCTCACCATTGGCAGTAGCCACAGACTCACACCACCAGCAGCAACTTGATCTGTATGAAGGTATAAACTGCTGCAATAAATCACACTGACCCTCCCCTCCACAGAGCAGCTACAAAACAGGGTCCTGACTATTGAAGCCTTTAGTGTTTTCATCCAATATGATACCCCTTTGAGGGAACCCATAAAGTATAATGCCAATAAAAGTCCCTCCCAACTCCCACAGTCTGATAGTGAATTCCCCACAGTACCCTCCACACACACACAATATACTCTACATTCCCCACTCCACACAATATAATACCCCCCACACAGTGTATTGTCCCCCACACAGTATAATATTATTATTATTATTATTATTATTATTTATTGTTATAGCGCCATTTATTCCATGGCGCTTTACATGTGAGGGGGGTATACATAAAAACAAGTACAATAATCTTAAACAATACAAGTCATAACTGGTACAGGAGGAGAGAGGACCCTGCCCGCGAGGGCTCACAATCTTCAAGGGATGGGTGATAATACAGTAGGCGAGGGTAGAGCTGGTCGTGCAGCGGTTTGGTCGATCGGTGGTTACTGCAGGTTATAGGCTTGTCGGAAGAGGTGGGTCTTCAGGCTCTTTTTGAAGGTTTCGATGGTAGGTGAGAGTCTGATATGTTGTGGTAGAGAGTTCCAGAGTAGGGGTGATGCGCGAGAGAAATCTTGTATGCGATTGTGGGAAGAGGAGATAAGAGGGGAGTAGAGAAGGAGATCTTGTGAGGATCGGAGGTTGCGTGCAGGAAAGTACCGGGAGACGAGGTCACAGATGTATGGAGGAGACAAGTTGTGGATGGCTTTGTATGTCATGGTTAGGGTTTTGTAATGGAGTCTCTGGGCAATTGGGAGCCAGTGAAGGGATTGACAGAGGGGAGAAGCTGGGGAATAGCGGGGGGACAGGTGGATTAGTCGGGCAGCAGAGTTTAGAATAGATTGGAGGGGTGCGAGAGTGTTTGAGGGGAGGCCGCAGAGCATGAGGTTGCAGTAGTCAAGGCGAGAGATGATGAGGGCATGGACTAGGGTTTTTGCAGATTCTTGGGTGAGGAATGAACGGATGCGTGAAATATTTTTGAGTTGAAGTCGGCAGGAAGTGGAAAGGGTTTGGATATGTGGTTTGAAGGAGAGATCAGCATCAAGGATTACTCCGAGGCAGCGAGCTTGTGGGACTGGGGAGAGTGGGCAGTCATTTACTGTAATTGATAGGTTCGTAGGGGGGGTCACGTGAGATGGGGGAAAGATGATGAATTCTGTTTTGTCCATGTTGAGTTTCAGATATCTAGTGGAGAAGAAGGATGAAATAGTGGACAGACATTGAGGGATTCTGGTTAGTAGGGAGGTGATATCTGGTCCAGAGATGTAGATCTGTGTGTCATCAGCATAAAGATGATACTGAAAGCCATGAGATTCTATGAGCTGTCCCAGGCCAAAGGTGTAAATAGAGAACAGCAGGGGCCCTAGGACTGAACCTTGTGGGACTCCGACAGATAGGGGGCGAGGTGAGGAGGTGGTGTGTGAGTGGGAGACGCTGAATGTCCGGTCTGTTAGGTATGATGAGATCCAGGAGAGGGCCAAGTCTGTGATGCCGAGGGATGAGAGGGTCTGTAATAATAGGGAATGGTCCACTGTGTCAAAGGCAGCCGACAGGTCCAGGAGGAGGAGGACAGAGTAGTGCCGCTTGCTCTTGGCAGTTAAGAGGTCATTGGTGACCTTAGTAAGGGCAGTTTCAGTGGAGTGGTGTGACCGGAAGCCAGATTGTAAGCGGTCGAAGAGGGAGCAAGAAGAGAGATGGGAGGACAGTTCAAGGTAGACGTGTTGTTCCAGTAGCTTGGAGGCGTATGGGAGAAGTGATATAGGGCGATAGCTAGATACAGAGGATGGGTCAAGAGAGGGCTTTTTGAGGATAGGTGTGATGGAGGCATGTTTAAAGCTTGAGGGGAAAACACCAGTTGTTAGTGATAGGTTGAAGAGATGGGTTAGGGTTGGGATGAAGACTGTGGTGAGGTTTGGGATGAAGTGGGATGGGATCGGGTCGAGTGCACAGGTGGTGAGATGTGATCTTGAGAGTAGAGTGGAGAGTCGATCTTCTGTAATGGTGGAGAAGTTGGTTTTGAAGGTGGAGGGCTGGGAAGTCGGGAGGAAGGGCTCTGGGGGTTGTTGACCAAAACTGTCCCTGATGTTATCAATTTTCTGCTTGAAAAATGAGGCAAAGTCTTCAGCTGAGATGAGTGGGGAGGGAGGAGGTGCTGGGGGGCGGAGGAGAGAATTGAAGGTGTTGAATAACTGTTTAGGGTTGTGAGACAGGGAGGATATGAGAGATGAGAAGTAGGTTTGTTTAGCTGTGGCGAGTGTGGTCTTGAAAGTAGTGAGGGACTGTTTGAATGCGATGAAATGCTCGTTGGAGTGGGATCTTTTCCATCTGCGCTCAGCAGCCCTGGAAGCTCGCCTCAGCTCTTTGGTCAGGCTGGTGTGCCAGGGCTGTCTGTTGATTTTGCGAGTTTTGGTATGTGTAAGTGGGGCAGCGGATTCCAAAGCTACAGCTATTGTGGTGTTATATAGAGCGGCAGCGTCATCCGCATTGTGTAAGGAACTTATATCTGTAAGAGGGAGGAGGGATTCGGAGAATGAGTGTAGGTCAAGGTGTTTAAGATTCCTGCGAGGGTGTGAAAGTTTGTGGGGTGGGGATTGTAGACATGGAGTGAAGAGGGAAGAGAATGTGAGCAGGTTGTGGTCAGAGAGAGGAAGAGGTGAGTAAGAGAGGTTAGATAGGGAGCAGAGGCGGGTGAAGATGAGGTCCAGTGTGTGGCCATCTTTGTGGGTGGCTGTAGAAGACCATTGAGTGAGGCCGAAGGAGGAAGTGAGAGATAGAAGTTTAGTGGCAGCTGAGAGGGAAGTGTCAATGGGGATGTTGAAGTCGCCCATGATGATAGTAGGGATGTCCGCGGAAAGGAAATGAAGTAACCAGGTGGTGAAGTGGTCAAAGAAGGTGGTGGCTGGCCCTGGGGGGCGGTAGATGACAGCCAGTTGGAGGTTGGAGGGGGAGTAGATGCGCACAGAGTGCACCTCAAAGGAAGGGAGGGTAACAGAGGGTGGCAGTGGGATTGGGGTGAAGGAGCAGGTATCTGACAGGAGAAAACCAACTCCTCCACCATGTTTGCTGCTGGGGCGGGGGGTGTGAGAAAGGTGGAAGCCGCCATACGAAAGTGCAGCAGGAGAGGCTGTGTCAGAAGGGGTGAGCCAGGTTTCGGTGATGGCGAGGAAGGAGAGTTTGGTAGTAACAAAAAGATCATGGATGTAGGAAAGCTTGTTGCAGACAGAGCGAGCGTTCCACAGAGCTCCTGTTAGTGGGACTGGGGAAGCGGGGGCTGGGTGAATGGGTATAAGGTTGGAGAGGTTACGGAAGGTTGTGATAGAGCGTGGATGGGAGGTAGAAATGACTGTGGGAATGTGGTGAGGAGGACCAGGATTTGGAGAGATATCACCAGCAGTGAGAAGGAGCAGAGAAAGTGTTAGCAGGTGGGAGCAGGAGAGGGCATGAGGGGGCTGTCTGTGTTTGGAGACAGAGGATTGTATGTTAAGGAACAGTTTTGAGGCGGAGGTGAGGTGGATGGGGAGGATTGAAGAAGAGATGAACAGTTCCTTACTAGGAGTTGGGATTAGGGGAATTAGCAGAAAGTGAAGGATTATTGGGGTGAAAGTGAAAACAAACAGAAACATTGTTTACAGTGACTGTGTCCAGTTACCTTCAGTTCCCTTCTGGTTCAATTCTGGTTTTAATTCTTAAATTAATCTTCACACTTCTAGCACACACTTATAGCAATCACAATGCAGACTGAAGTCTATGCAGACTTGTACTCTGCAATATATGTACAACTAAGTGCAGTCAGGTGTGAAGCAGAGAGGAGTGGTCTCTGCTCATCTTGGCCAGACAATTAAGAGTGGACCAGATGTAATAATAGTCTCCACACAATATAATGCCCTCCCTCCACAGCTCTATACATAGTATAATGGCCTCCGCAGAGTATAATTGCCCTCTTACAGCCCGCCCTCACTGTAGAATGGCCCACACACAGCCCCCCCAAGCATTGGGACTGCCCCCCCAACTTACGGACCCCATAGTGGCCATATTGTCCGTCAGTATTAAAGGTACATTTAAAGGTACAGTGCTGGCCTGTGGCCTTCAAAGCATCAGAGGTCAGTGCAGACATCTTTGATACCACACCCTTGCCATGTCATGACCGGGGGCAAGAATGGAGCGTTCTGGACTGGCATGTGAGAGAGAGAGTGCGCAGTAAGGCTGAGGCGTTTTGGGCTTACACGGCTAACTTCCCACAAGGAGTATTTGATTTTGCAGAATTTAAGCATCATTTCTGCACCTAAATTAGGTTACTTGCGTTTTTAATTGCATTTTTGACACCGCGGTTTGTGTCACTCTTTGGTATATCAGGCCTTAAATAAAGCTGCTTGGTTTTTGATGCTATGACAACATGTTATTGGCACAGTCTTGTGCGGATTACATGCGCTTTTCATGCATATCCGCAATTACGATTTTCTGCAACTAATTAAAGTCTATGGCAAAAATCTCCACATAAAAAAAATGTTGCGAGCTTCAAAAATGCACCACAGGTCAGTCTATGCAATAAACAAAGGCCAGCTTTTGTGCAGCACCACCGTTCCCGGCGAGTAATGGGACTTGTATCATGTACCCGCTGCAGACAATCAGCGGCTGCCTTTTGGCCGCAGTTCACGGAATAGTAAAGGCTGCAGAGGGGTTGGCGAGGAGCGGTAAAACAACAAATTGTATAGTTTAGCCACATCACTGTGATCATCATGTAACTGCCCATAGAGCATGGGGGTCATTAAGGCTGAGGCTGCACGGTGACCGCAGTTCTCCGAAAAGTCACGCCATAATAATAATAATATCTGTGCATCTTGTCTGCGACTTTTGGTCTGTGACCAATGTTAGAGCTGTGATTATGCTGTAAAGTAATGCAACCAAGTTGCTGTCAGGTTCCCTTTAAACAGGAGATTTCTGGTCATGAGGAGGTCATTATACTCCCTCCCCCCCCCAACACAGGAGAAGTTTGGATGGAGGTGACAGGCAGGGGTCAAAATCAGTCTTAAACTGTGGTTTATGGAGAGCAGAGGTGAGAAACCACAGGAGACCAAATAGAGAAGGGGTCACTTGTCAGGACGTTAACCCTTACCTCCCCTCCTGCATACAGCTTATTTTCCTCTTTTACAAAAAGGAGAGTAAAAGGCTTAAAAGGGTATTCCCATCTCCAAGATCCTATCCCAATATGTAGTAGGTGTAATGATAATAAAATTAGCAAATATCTCCAATTAGAAATCTAGTATAGTTTTTCTGATTTGCTTTGTCTCTTTCCTCATGTGAAGGTATTGCAGGACTTTATGTATCCATGGTTACAACCACTAGCAACTAGCTGTCACTATAACAATGGCCGTAACCATAGATTACTAAGGTCCTGCACATGAGGAATGAGACATAGCGAATCAGAAAAACTATATTACATTTCTAATTGGAAGTATTTGCTAATATTATATTACTAGATGGAGGCCCAATGCTATCGCTTCGGGAGGGCGGTAACGTCACGATGGGGGGCAGGCTTTGCGGCGCTGAGAATCTCTCCCCCCCCCCCCCCATGTGCTCACCCACCTATCCACTCTCCCTTTCCCCATGTGCTGACTTCTCCCATCTGTGCTCTCTTCTTTGACCTGTCTACACCATGTGCTATCCCCCTTGTCTGCTGTCTCTCTCCTTCCTGTGCTGTGTTTCTCCTCTCGTGTGCTGTCCTGTTTGAGCTGTCTCCCCCCTGTGCTCTGTCTCTCTCACCCCTGTGTCTGACCGTGTACAGAACATACCACAGCTCCTGAGCAGGGGAGGAAGCAAAAGACAATACTGACATTACAGCAGGGGATCTGAGAGGATACATTTTGTGATGTAAAATATTGTTTAAAAACAGTCACTGAATTATTTTACCACACAAAATGAATCCTCTGTGATCCCCTGCTGCAATGTCAGTATTGTCTTTTGCGTCTTCTCCTGTCCAGGAGATGTGGTATACTTCGTACATGGTCAGACACAGACAATTTTTAAAATGAACTTTCGTTCTTGGGAAAAAACCCCTTTAATGTGACCGGCTTCCTCTGCCTGTAGACACGTTGCGCATCTACCGCCGGGATCAGCCGAATGATTCACTGCGCCTGCGCGGAATTTGTGCAGGTACAGTGCAATGGTATTCCGCTGGTGGTACCGCGCAAGAGGCTGCGTGAGTGTGTGTGTGTGGTGCGTACAGCGTATAAAGTGTGTGTGTGGTGCGACGGTGTTCCGCTGGTGGTACCGCGCAATAGGTTGGTACCAGCAGCAGTTTCCATATTGAGACACCCATCACTTGGGTGTCCCAATATGGCGGTCGGTGAACGTCCTCCGCTTGGAATTCTGGGATACGGTGACATCTGAACAGAACAGGAAATGAAAACATTACAAGGCAATTATATAAATAGATTATACCTACTACATATTGGGGTAGGATCTTGGAGATGGGAATACCCCTTTAACCCTCTGACACACAGAACAACAGGAGCTTCTGATGACAAGGAGCATTGAGGAACAGAGGAGGAGGACAACTGCAGAAAACATTGTAAGGAGACGACACCACCTATTTACTCTATACACTACATTGAAACTGCCCTCTGATCTGTGCTCTGGCTGTTAATGGAGGTAGTTAGGGTGCCGCTAATTACAGTCCAGCCCCACTCAGCTACTTCTACTTTTGAACGTCTCCTGCCTCTCTCCGTACTCCGCTCCCGCTCAGTTTTGAGCTGCTCCGGCCAATCAGCAGCTCTACTCTCCCGCCTACACTGCCTGCTCCACCAATTACAAAAAAGGGGAAGGAGCTTAAAAAAAAATCTAAATTTTGATTTTGTAAAAACTAAAAATCATGCTGATCTCCAATGGTGAATTAATCACCTCAGCCCTAGTCATTACCCATGTGGACCAGTCGGATTCGAAGAATGGCCCATACTGATCCATTCTGTACTGAAGGTGAAAATAGATGTTACGTACCAAGGATAAGATGTCAGTGTCTACACAATCCATCAGAACATTTGGCTGCGAGACAGATGTCCAGCTAATGGTGTCCTCTAACCTCACGCCTCCGCTCTCAAAGGCCATCCTGGTGCAGAAGAAGCTGGAATGACAATCTACCCTCTTCAGCAGAGTCCTGCTTTTGTCTTGGACAAGGAAAAGATAGCCAGATATAGGTCTGGAGACCACATGGGCAATGCCATGAAGAAGCCTGCACGAGGAGGCCGATTGTCTGTGAGCAGCCTGAGTGGCATTGCGTCTGGACTGGTCTTCCATTGAGCACATCTGGGACATCATTGATAGGTGATTACACAGGAGCTGCCAGCGGTGCATCTTGATGATTAGCCCAAGGGCATTCAGCACAACAGAACCTTCCTCAGACAACCAATAATAACCTCAGTGATTGCATCCAATCTGTAAGTGATGGGATTTCTGCACATGGCGCTCATACTCCACACTGAATGCATGGAGATTTTGAAAAAATTGTTTCCGTTTTCTCATCATTTGCATATCAGTAACATCTCCACCCTGTGATTTCCAGAATTCCATGACTTTTCCTTCTTGGTGTTGCAATTTCAATTGGTGAGGATTGTATATTTATATAAAACAATAAATATCTAAATATATTTCCATTTTCTACAATTCACTTGTTGGCTTTACTGTGTAGACTAGGTCAGAGGAAGCAGAAGGAGGAGGACGACATCTTGACTAATGTGCAGTGGCATTGTAAAGATGAAGACCTAAGGTAGGACAGCAAATTTCATAGAGACACAGATAGGGCTCTATGTCCAGCTTCCCCATCACTCACTGGCCCCTATGGGGAGTGGGGAGTACGTCATCAGTTCCTGGGAAATATACAGCGCCTCACAACATTTTTTGAATACTGTAATTTTCCACAATTTTTTGATGTTACACCCACACTTACTGTACATGTATTTTATTGGGATTTTATGTGATATACCAACACAAAGCACAAAGTATTTCTGAAGTGTAAAGGGAATGATAAAAGTTTTTCTAAATATTTGAAAAATATAAATCTGCCAATAAAGTTTGTGAAAAAAAATGTGGAAAAGTTCAAGGGTTTGAAAACTTTTTCAAGTCACTGTATTAGTGTATTGACATTTCTCTAGCAATTGCTGTGACGTTCTTGGTTAAGGAAGGAGGGCCTCAAACTGTCTCTGGAAGTGGGACCCTAGCCATCACAGTCCTTGGGGTTCTCTTGGAGGTTGAGAGGCCTGAATCTCCGACCTTACTTGCCCCTGTTAGACCCTAATCTGTCCCCTCCCCCACTTCATGATGCTTGGGACAGAAATATAAGGTAAACAAGACACAAAGACAAAATAGGGATAATCAGACAAAAGCACTAACCAACAATAGGGAGGAGGATAGGGACAGGGAGGAATAAACTAAATGGGAACAGGAACCAGGAGAAAAACACACACGTACTACAGAAAACCACAAAACACTATTACAACAACTCTACTCCAACCACTTAGCTTTAGCACACAGCACAGGAAGATGAATCTTTCACCAGCAGGGACAAGAAGGTCTAACCAGTTTTTATAGGAAAAGGTAATGACCAGATCAGAAGCAGTTGAAATGGAGCTGCATGTTTCTGACCAGCAAAGAAATGGTCGTTAACCTCTTCAACACCAGAGGAAACTAAATCCATTTCATATGGAAAGCAAATCACACCATCTCTAGTGAAGACCTGCAATTCATTACCTGACGTGACCGTCCGACTCCAGGTCTTCCAGGGGGATGTGACACTTAATGCCATTTCTCCCTGATCCTGTTTTTTAAGGGTTATTTTCAACACAACCACCCATGTCCATATTTCCTATTAAAAAAGAGGATGAATGAACTCATGGAGATCAACATCCAACACTGCGGAGACACCATCACATGTTTCTCAACGCAGTGATTCTAGAGCAATGCCCCCATCCCTTATGGGAAATATGTAAAAACATCCAAAACACAAGCCGCGGAGACACCATCACATGTTTCTCAACGCAAGCAATGACCAGCCAGGTCTTTCCCCGGGAAGGAACAACCACGGGAAGGACACCACCACAATGAAGGAAACCACCTATGCCAAAACATGGTATCCATCCACAGACAGCTGTTTCGGGGTATTTGCCCCTCATCAGTGTGGAGTAGGAAACTGGCCAGTAGGAGCAATGCCTAGTAGAAGACTGTGAAAAATGAGGATGAACGAACTAATGGAGATCAACATACAACACTGCGGAGACACAATCACATGTTTCTCAACGCAGTGATGCTAGAGCAATGCCCCCATCCCTTATGGGAAATATGTAAAAACATGCAAAACACAAGCCGCGGAGATACCATCACATGTTTCTCAACGCAAGCAATGACTAGCCAGGTCTTTCCCCAGGATGGAACAACCACGGGAAGGGCAGTCTCCAATGAAGGAAACCACCTACACCAAAACATGGTATCCATCCACAGACAGCTGTTTCGGGGTATTGCCCCTCATCAGTGTGGAGTAGGAAACTGGCCAGTAGGAGCAATGCCTAGTAGAAGACTGAAAAATGAGGATGAACGAACTCATGGAGATCAACATCCAACACTGCAGAGACACCATCACATGTTTCTCAACGCAGTGATTCTAGAGCAATGGCAAAGGTGGCTTCCTTCATTGGAGACTGCCCTTCCCGTGGTTGTTCCTTCCCGGGGAAAGACCTGGCTAGTCATTGCTTGCGTTGAGAAACATGTGATGGTGTCTCTGTGGCTTGTGTTTTACATATTTTTGCATATTTCTCATAAGGGATGGGGGCATTGCTCTAGAATCACTGCGTTGAGAAACATGTGATGGTGTCTCCGCAGTGTTGGATGTGGATCTCCATGAGTTCATTCATCCTCATTTTTCACAGTCTTCTACTAGGCATTGCTCCTACCAGCCAGTTTCCTACTCCACACTGATGAGGGGCAAATACCCCGAAACAGCTGTCTGTGGATGGATACCATGTTTTGGCATAGGTGGTTTCCTTCATTGGAGACTGCCCTTCCCGTGGTTGTTCCTTCCCGGGGAAAGACCTGGCTAGTCATTGCTTGCGTTGAGAAACAAGTGATGGTGTCTTCGCGGCTTGTGTTTTGCATGTTTTTAAATATTTCCTATTAAGACCTATGGACATAAAAATTAGATTTTCTCCTTGCACCCTCTGCCTCTCAAGATCCCGAGAGTGGAGCCCATTTGGCCCTTCCATAATATGAGAGAACAGTAGTATCACCAGAGTTCCCATGCAGCTGCTGAAAAGGGCTGTGCAGGTCCCCCAAACCAAAAACAATCAATGTCAACTGAAGTATATTCACTATGTCGTCTAACAAAACATAAAGATTGGTTTCCTGCACATATCTGGGTTTTTTGTGGTGTATATGTACATTTTTTTTAAATGTGGGCAATGTTTTTTTTTCATCTCACAATATTTATTACCAATTTTGCAATTCTCACATCGGTGACTGTTTTCTTTTTAAAACTCTAAGTTCCCGTTTCAGTAAATCCAGATATATAGGGTACTAGAATCAATGAGCAGATTCGGACCCTATCTTTCCTATTGAAATATCTATTCAGTGTGTGCAAAGGTCATTGTGAAGGGGTCAGCTGTCACATCAAAATTTGTGATTGGTGGATAATGTGTTATGAGCGGTGTATAGAGTTATCTGTCATTGTAACCTGTCTCTGATGATAATGAGCCTGCTGAAATCTCTTTCTGAAAAAAAACAAAAACAAAACAAAACACAGGAAGTGGGTGTCTAAAAAAAAAAGCTCCAGTGGCCCATGTAAAATTTGCACGATTTCTATTTCATATATTTTTTTTTACAGACCGCTATATGAAAAACATAAATTAAAAAACAAAAATACATGCAAGGCAAAAATAGGTCATTTTCTGATAACTTCTCATTAAAGACTCCATGTGTAAAGTACCTTATATCTCTTAGACCATCGACAGCTTGCGGTCAGTTTCTCTAGACGTGGTGTTATGATACGTTGGTCCAAATGATTCAGCGATTTCAGCATATCTTTGGCGTATCTCTTTTTTCTTTCACCCTCTACAAAAAAACAAAACACGATATAAATGCTAAAAAAAAAAAATCGGTGGAAAGATTGGTAAGAAACGGCTGCACCCTTGCATGTTTTTTCAATACACAGTAGACACGGAAAGCTGAAACCATCCCCAAGTGCCCTGCAGAGCGAGATAATCGGGAGCGCCGCTGCCCTAGAGGGAATTAGTGGATGCAGTGTAACCCCAGAGAAGCATTAACTTCATTTTCAGGATTATTTGGGGTCCCACAGGCAATGATAACAAAAGCTAGCGATACACCATCACCTCGTGGGATAAAAAGACCCCTTAAGCCTTTACTCTACTTACTGTACAGTGTTGCCAAAAACTTCTCATCGGTGATGTTAATTAGGAACGCCTTAATCACTTTCTGAAGATGAAAGGGCAAATCGTGGCCGGCAGCTGGAGAGGAAAACACAGACGTATCTTTTAGTAACATACAGCAAGATCTAATTACGATATCCCTTTATACTTGTGCTAATTACTTGCACAAGTCAGTGATCTAGGAGCTCTGCTGGCTACTAAGCTTGTATGTCACAACTTGATTTACAATGAACTTAGAGGGATGGAGACTCTCTTGCTCCTGTGATAAAACAAGCAGGGAAATAAGGTCACCTCAGAAAGCAGCCCCTGCTGTCCTGTCTGTATACTCACTTGTGTTTCCTGCTCCGGCCAAGAGATGTGGTATGTGCCGGCCATGAACTGGAGCAGCTCTACATGGTCGGACACAGCAAGTAAGACAGTACATAGCAGGGGCACATTTATAAGATCTCAGCACAGGAACTTTTTTTTTATCACATCGAATTGTGGAACTTATTATTATTCCAAGATCTATTGATTAAAATGTACCTTTTGTAACTACACACGCTATATAATTCAGTGCTATAATACAATGACGCTTACACAGAGAAATGTGATGTTTCCTGAACAGTTCCTTATAGCTTGAGGTCGGATTTTCTGCACCATTACTTTCCTCTTCATCCTGCACTATGAAGTCTGACATATCATCGCTGTCATCATGATCGCCAAGTGATTCTGGGGTCAAAGGTGCAAATGCATCATCTGGACTTTCCTGCAAATTACATATTAAAGGTTATAGGGACTAATTAAGGCCACCAAACACATTAAAGGCTGTGTGTATCTTCATTACAACATTTGCACCATTCTGTCAGCAACTCTTTTAATTGAAGTGAGTGATCTGCAGAAATGTTACACATCTGTCAGATACCCTGCACCTGGCTTTATCAGTGTTAGAGAGAGCAGCAGGAAAGGGGAAGGTTAGTACACAGATCTCTAGTGTGGAGAGGAGAGAGAGCATGTACTGTCTCAGGGAAGGCAGACAATGCAGGTTTTAGATAAAGAGGGAAGCAAATGAAGAGCAAATTAATGCAAGACAGACATAGGAAAGAAGCTGTTATGATGAACTACTGAAAACCTCAGCACCCTGGATACATAGCAAGCTCACATCCAGTATCCTGTATTACTGAGAGAGACTCTACCACAAGAGGACCTTGGATTAAGCTACAAACAGTATATCATGGGGTCTGAAAATGAAAGAGAACGAAAATCGCTGCAGGAAATTAAGTGTGATTATATTGAACCCACCGACCGCACCGCCGAGGATCATCTAATCTATCAATTTCTGAAAAGATCATATGATTACACTTCCTGTGACCAAAAATGGCGGCCACAACAAAACAGAAAAATATCTTCAAGTAAAAAGTATATAGGGTGCAGTAATCGGCAACTAAAAAGCGTACTCCATCCCGTACGTGGCTTATATACAGCAACCACTGGGGCAGGTCTCATCTTAGCGGTGGGGGTGCAGATCTCATACTGATGACATATCCTACAGATGGACAACCCCTTTATAAAGTCCCTTTATACAAACTACCATGGCTCAGACCATCAGAAATCAGATATAATCTGTGGGTAAATCTATCGGTAAGTGCTCTGTTTGTCTGCAGTGCCACTAGAAGAAGGGACAGCGAAGAGATTGGCTACAACACTCACATGCTCTCTCTACAGGAAGAAGAAGCATAGAGTCTAGAGATGGTGCCAATCGATCTGCAGGACAGGATCTCCGATAACTGCTTCCTACTTCCCGGCATCTTTGGCTTGTTTTGTTTTGCCGGCCTGGCGCAACGTTGTGGCGTGATGCACATAAGACGTTGTACTAGGCTAATAATCAAATGAAGAGCCGAGGGCCGTTAACAGGGGTGGAAACCACTTTAAGCATTACACAGTGTCCATATATATATGGATATAGCACAGGTTCTCCAAAGCGGGAGGCGCTCTTTCTAACCACTATGGCCAAGAGGTGAAGATCCTGGGCAGAGGCCCAACTCTGGATTCACTGACAAGGTTATAAAAACAGATTATTGAAACGAAACACCTGTAAGCGAATTGATCTCATAACTGCAAGGTTATAAGCAATGACCAGATGACTTCTCCTGCCCTATTCTCAATGAATGACTTTCCCCAACCGTTACTGCAGCTGTCTGGGTGTTTTATGCACTTAATAATGCAGAAAAATTTGAAGAACGTAGTTTTATTCTGCAGGCTCGAAGAAGGATAATTCTGGGAAAGGAAATGCCCCAATGGACTAGTCCGGCCTTACTTACATAGAATGTTAAGAGTTGGAAGGGACATCCAGAGTCATCGTGTCCATCCCCCTGCTCAGTGCAGGATTCACTAAATCATCCCAGACAGATGTCTGTCCAACCTCTTGTTTGAAGTCTTCCATTCCACTTCTCGTGGCAGCCTGTTCTACTCATTGATTACTCTGTCAAAAAGATTTTTATAATATCTAATCTGTGTCTCCTCCCATTCAGTTTCATCCCATTGCTTCTAGTCTTTCCTTGTGCAAATGAGAATAAAGATGATCCTTCTACAATGTGACAGCCCTTGAGATATTTGTAGACAGCTATTAAGTCTCCTATTTTGCAAGCTCCCAGATGCTTTAACCATTCCTCGTAGGACATACTTTGCAGTCCACTCACCATCCTGGTAGCTCTTCTCTGAACTTGTTCCAGTATTTCAATGTCTTTTTTAAAATGTGGTGCTCAAAACTGGACACAATATTCCAGATGAGTAATGACCAAGGAGGAGTAGAGGAGGATAATTACTTCACGTGATCTAGATCCTATGCTTCTCTTAATACATCCTAGAACTGTTTGCCTTTTTTGCTGCTGCATCACACTGTTGACTCATGTGCAGTCTGTTATCTATTAGTATAATCAAGTCTTTTCAACACGTGCTGTTGCTTAGTTCTATTCCTCCCATTCTGTAGAGGTAATTTTTGTTATTCTTGCACCAGATGTAGAATCTTGTGTTTTTTCCTGTTCGTTACCCATTGGTCAAGCTTATATAGATCCTTCTGAATTCTTTCTCGGTCTTCTCTAGTGTTAGCCATCCCTCATGTTAGCTATCCCACATATGTCGAGCCACATGTTAAAACTACATTTTTCAAAAGACTGCAGCAATAGTAAAGGTCCAACTGATCATCTGGCCATCCATCCTTCGGGGGCCATACAAACTGCACTATAACTGTGCCCGCAAGGTACGTCCTCACGCTGGCACTGATGTCAGGACATAATGTTTCATTGCACGTGCCTCAGTGTTCTGTAGGCCATGGAGCATGTGCCCACAGTGCAAAAATAAAAAAGTGTTGGTGGCAATCAAAACACAGCTGCCGAATCAGCACTGCGGTCCCCGGCAATCTGGTATTACAGTAAATTGCCCTCAGACCTAAGTCAAATAATTATCTCCAGAACAGAAAAGGTCTCAGAAATGCCACCCAACAGAGGTAACAGAAGTTAGTCTGACCAAATAAAGAGCCTGGCAACATATCTAGGGATTCAATGTGTGCCTAGTCCCCTAGTCATGTTGTAAGGTTTTTTTTTTCTTTGCAGGGGAGATTTAAATTGCATCCTTTTTGGGGAAAGTCTCAAATTGTTTCAGGACACATCTGTGTCCAAAGAGAGGAGAAAGTCACCATTTTTTCCAGATGATTGGAGGAACCTGGACCAAAGTTTGACAGAAGGGGGAAAAAGGAGAAACTTTTGTCACATGAATCTATTCAAATTAAAAGGATGGTCTAGTCTAAGAAGAAAAGTCTGCAGTCACTCTATGTGACTGCCGAATCGTGACAGTGAGCATTGTGCACACTATCACGATTGCCCTGTATTCCCCGTGCGGGTGGGAAGTTATGTGAACACATGTATGTGATTTGCATACTTGTGGTCAGGTGTCTATTAGACTCAACTTTGCTTCTTGATATCATATCAGAGGTGAGTCAACTCGGCTCGTGACAAGTATGCATATCACTTACATCTGGTCACCCACCCGCACAGGGAATACAGGAGAATTT
Source organism: Dendrobates tinctorius (assembly GCF_039654945.1). Classification (NCBI taxonomy): domain Eukaryota; kingdom Metazoa; phylum Chordata; class Amphibia; order Anura; family Dendrobatidae; genus Dendrobates; species Dendrobates tinctorius. The sequence continues at coordinate 7,092,061 of NW_027361743.1, read as the reverse complement.
TGCCGGTGTGCATATCACTCACTGTCACGATTCGGTAGTCTGCAGACACATGGAGTGACAACAGACTTTTCTTCTTAGGCTGGACAACTCTTTTATGGATCTTGAACTACTAGTATCAATGAAGATATCACTAAGGCCATGGTAAAAAAAAAAAAAAAAAAAATGGAGGACATACTGTTCCTTCGGTGGCCTCGCGACTGGTGGTCCGTTTTCGGGACTTCTGTTTCGCAGCAAGCTTCTTTAGTGCCTCCTGTCTCTTTCGTTTCTTGACTTGGGCCTTGATCTCCTTATCAGATGACTCTTTAGCGACTTCTTCGTCACTGTCATCCTCCTTAATAACACAGCTTCGCCTGAGATTTACTTTTTCTCCGGGTCCATCACTGTCAGAGCTGCTGTCACTCTCTATCGTGGCCGATTTGCTCTTGAGTCTGGGTTTTCTGATGTGGCCTTCATCTCCATCTTCTTCAGGAAGTGTGGCTTTATCAGCTGGATCTTCTGATTGGTCAGTGCTGCTGTCTTCGCTTTCTTCATCCGATTGATCCAGTTCTTCCTCCTCTGATGTAAAAGACTCGTCAGAGTCCAGGATTTGACAGATGTCGTCTCGCTTGGTTCGTTTCCAATCCACTCGAGATTTCAAGGTTGTCGCCACTGACTTTCTCTTCTGCCTCGTGTTATAGGTCTTGGAGACATTTTCCATGCTTCTAGGAGGACCTTGATGATGAAGAACACTGGCCAAAGAAAAGGAAAATTATTTTTTTTATTACAAAATTTAGCTTTAAGGCATAAAAAAAATGTAAGATTGTTTCTCTTCTAAAGTTCTGTATAAAGTATACTGTTGTTGACCACCTAATTGTTATGATTGAGTCACCGTAGGAGGCAAAAACAGAAATGCTAGCTAAGTCCAGAAAACCAGAGAAGTTGGCAGCTATCGGATTGCAGACCCCTGAACCTATCAACACAACTAGCAGTAGCCGTGGGGGGTTCCTACGATGCCCTAGACCCCTCGATCACAGCCAGAGAATTAAATAGGCCTAAAGAAAGAAAGGGGAAATCTAAACTGCCCCAGAGCAGACCCCAAAGCAATAGGCAGCCCCCAACATATAATGACGGTGAAGCAAGATGAAAATACTAACACAGACAGAAAGATAGACTGAGCAAAGACGGGGCCCAAGCTAACTAGATAGAAAAGGACAGGAAGGCTGCTGTCTGCAATCCGTGAAAAACCCTATGAAAAATAAGAGCCAACAGACTGACAGAGAAAAAGGCCCTGAAGACGCTAGGCTTCAAAAAAGCTATGTCAGTACTCAGGAATATTCTGAAGACAGAGCTACAGGCAAAAGGAGATTCAGCTCACCCCAGCAGGGAATGGCAGAATACAGAAAAGCAAGGAAAACAAAACAAAAATGCTAACAGGCAAAACAGAAAACTTAGCTTTAGAGGAGCAGGAATCAGACTGGTGTCCTAGAAGTCCACAGAGAAATCACCCGCAGGGCAGAAGGGCGTCGGCAGCCTTATATCCAGTCCGTGACTCCACTCAGCCAGTCATCCTCAATAGGCTCAGGTGCCTGATAATCAGGCTCATTACCTTCCTTTACCAGAATAGGGAGTTCACCAGACCTCAGTGACGAAGGGGAAAATGAACTCACAACACCTAATGTGGTCGTGTACGACTACTGACACACTGCGACTACTATGAGTGATGGTGACAAGTAGTTCAATTGTACACATTATAGAAGTTTTTAAAAGGCACTTTAAAGGGAATCTGTCACCAGATTTTTGCTATGTAATCTGAGAGCAGCATGATGCAAGTGCTGAGTTCCTGATTCCAGAGATGTGTCACTTATTGGGCTGCTTGTTGATGTTTCAATAAAATCAGTGTTTTATCAGCAGGAGATTATCACTACAGGACTATGTGTCTTGTGTTTCCTAGTCCAACCATGCCACCGCCACTGATGACTAGCTTTCTGTCCATATACAGTGTACACAGAAACCTGCCAGTGTTGTGAGTGGAGTTATTTAGGGCTCAGCATTCAGAGCTCTGCAGCAAAGAAAACTGTGTTTTCATCAAAATGACAGCATGCAGATCAGCAAGTGACACATTGCTGGAATCAGGGTCTCAGCCCCTAACATCATGTTGCTCTTGGATTACAGAGTAAAAACCTGCTGACAAATTCCCTTTAAAACAGTCTTTCCAAAATCTCTATCTTTGGATAAATTGAAACTTGCTGATCCCTGTTGGTCTGACAGCTGGGAACCTCAGCGATAAAGAGAATGGGGCTTAGAAACCCCAACAACAGGGCCCTGTTCAGCCACATCTTGAATGGGAGAAGAGGTTTGCATGCTCGGCCTCAACACAATTTATTGCTTATGGCACCTTCAATAAAAGACAAAGTTTCCCTATTTCAGCAGTCATATTGAGTGTGAATGGAGCTGAGGCCAAGCATGGTCCTTTCCACTGCATTCTGTTTTGGGATGGCTATGGGTTATGGCAGTTGCACCCCTCCCAATGATCAGCAAGTTATCCCCTATTCTACCACGGATGAATAAATGATCATTTTGGGAGAACCAACCCCTTGAAGGGTGATGATGTACAGTACCAGTCAAAAAGTTGGACACAGCTGTTCATACATTGATTTTCCTTGCACTTATCAGGATGTGCACTATGTAGATACAGACTTACGGCAGCAAAACCACAAAGAAACACATTTGGAAACAAGGAGTAAAAAACACATGAGGCAAACCAGGATATGTGTTCAAGGGAATCTGTCACCAGGTTTTTGCCACCTAATCTGAGGGCAGAGAACGTCAAAGGGCTGTAAAGCTGTCCTCAGAGTATAAGGTGGGGGACTCTGAGGAATCTAAGGTTTAAGAAATCTGCCACCAGCTTATTCTACTCCAGTGGTTTCAGTTTTTGGCCCTATTTTCTTCAAAGCCCTGAAAAATATTGGGTAGATTTTATCATCCCAATAAATAAATTTTCTGGCATCAATAAGTGTTTAATAAAGTTACCGTATACACACTTTTCTAAAAAAACGGGTCATAGCAAAAACAGGTGGGATCAACCACGACAGGACAAAATTTACCATGATGCCCAGTGGAAATCTTCTAGAAGGTGGAATATCATGACGGTCGGAAGAGTAGAAGGAACAAAGCGAAAAGGAAGACCACCGTGGCTTGGTACTATCAAGATAGTGGTGGAGAAGACCCTGGTGGACCCATCTAGGTTAGCAGAAGATGTATCTTCCTACAGAACGTTCATCCATCAAGTCACCATGGGTCAAGATGGAGCTGAAGGCCGTTAATAATAACCCACCAGAAAACTGGGGCACATTGTAGCTGAAAATCTCATTTTCTAGAGCGCGGACAGCCCAAAGATGCTCGTAATTTATTGCGAGGCACGCACCTGGTCATACATTTGGAGCACCTTTCTTCAGTGTGTCCATAAGTAAAGGCCCTTTTACATTTAGCGATGCACCAGCGATCCCGACCACGATACGACCCGGTCAGGATCGCTGCTGCATCGCTAACTGATCACTAGTGAGCTGCCGCACAGGCAGATCTCACAGCGATGCAGCAGCGATACAGCGGTCGTTACTTACCTTTCAGACGCGGCGATCGTGACGTCCTCCCGCCCGCGTCCACACGTCGCTCGTCGGCGCCACAGGAAGCGCCCGACGAGAAATGGAGCTGCGCGATCAACGACAGACAGCGGGGGAGCCGGTCGGAGGTAAGTATCACACATAGCGATATTGCTGATGCGTCACCAAATCGGTGATGGTTTAGCGATATCGCTATGTGTAAAACCCCCTTAACGCTGCTCTGGATAATTTACCCAAGGTGTTTTTTTTTGTTACGCATTCCTTTTATTTCTGGTGGTATAGAGCTCGATAGGACAGACTTTCTCTCCGGTAATTATTTTTTGCACCGTAGGTATTTCTTTTCATCTTATTTTTGCTTTCCTTATATATTTTCCTAATGATGATATGTGCTATATATCCGAATTACCAGCTTTTAATGATGTGCTTCTATTTTGTGAGACGTTCTTCGACAGAATCCGTGAAGTCGCATCGACACTTTACAGTTTCATTGTTTAAACTGCGGCCTGAAACTTTCTTTGAACAACGTTTCAGGCCGCAATTTGCCGGAGAAATCAACACAAGTGAAACCATTAGTTACAGTGCCTACAAGTAGTATTCAACCCCCTGCAGATTTAGCAGGTTTGATAAGATGCAAATAAGTTAGAGCCTTCAAACTTCACACAAGAGCAGGATTTATTAACAGATGCATAAATCTTACAAACCAAAAAGTTATGTTGCTCAGTTAAATTTTAATAAATTTTAAACATACAAGTGTGGGTCAATTATTATTCAACCCCTAGGTTTAATATTTTGTGGAATAACCCTTGTTTGCAATTACAGCTAATAATCGTCTTTTATAAGACCTGATCAGGCCGGCACAGGTCTCTGGAGTTATCTTGGCCCACTCCTCCATGCAGATCTTCTCCAAGTTATCTAGGTTCTTTGGGTGTCTCATGTGGACTTTAATCTTGAGCTCCTTCCACAAGTTTTCAATTGGGTTAAGGTCAGGAGACTGACTAGGCCACTCCAACACCTTGATTTTTTGCCTCTTGAACCAGGCCTTGGTTTTCTTGACTGTGTGCTTTGGGTCGTTGTCTTGTTGGAAGATGAAATGACGACCCATCTTAAGATCCTTGATGGAGGAGCGGAGGTTCTTGGCCAAAATCTCCAGGTAGGCCGTGCTATCCATCTTCCCATGGATGCGGACCAGATGGCCAGGCCCCTTGGCTGAGAAACAGCCCCACAGCATGATGCTGCCACCACCATGCTTGACTGTAGGGATGGTATTCTTGGGGTCGTATGCAGTGCCATCCAGTCTCCAAACGTCACGTGTGTGGTTGGCACCAAAGATCTCGATCTTGGTCTCATCAGACCAGAGAACCTTGAACCAGTCTGTCTCAGAGTCCTCCAAGTGATCATGAGCAAACTGTAGACGAGCCTTGACATGACGCTTTGAATGTAAAGGTACCTTACGGGCTCGTCTGGAACGGAGACCATTGCGGTGGAGTACGTTACTTATGGTATTGACTGAAACCAATGTCCCCACTGCCATGAGATCTTCCCGGAGCTCCTTCCTTGTTGTCCTTGGGTTAGCCTTGACTCTTCGGACAAGCCTGGCCTCGGCACGGGAGGAAACTTTCAAAGGCTGTCCAGGCCGTGGAAGGCTAACAGTAGTTCCATAAGCCTTCCACTTCCGGATGATGCTCCCAACAGTGGAGACAGGTAGGCCCAACTCCTTGGAAAGGGTTTTGTACCCCTTGCCAGCCTTGTGACCCTCCAGGATCTTGTCTCTGATGGCCTTGGAATGCTCCTTTGTCTTTCCCATGTTGACCATGTATGAGTGCTGTTCACAAGTTTGGGGAGGGTCTTAAATACTCAGAAAAGGCTGGAAAAAGAGATAATTAATCCAAACATGTGAAGCTCATTGTTCTTTGTGCCTGAAATACTTCTTAATACTTTAGGGGAACCAAACAGAATTCTGGTGGTTTGAGGGGTTGAATAATAAATGACCCTCTGAATAAACTTTTCACAATTTAAAAAAACATTAAACAAAGAAATAACATTCTTTTTTGCTGCAGTGCATTTCACACTTCCAGGCTGATCTACAGTCCAAATGTCACAATGCCAAGTTAATTCCGAATGTGTAAACCTGCTAAATCTGCAGGGGGTTGAATACTACTTGTAGGCACTGTAAATGACCTTCGGTTCATGCTGAAAAACATAAAGATGTTCCGTTCTACAGCATAATTTACTAAAAAAAAGCTTTCATAAAAAATTGCCATTTTTGCAAAGGCTAAAACGACCGCTTAGTGCTCTTGCAAGACTGCAATGCGGCGCCCACATAAACCCACGGAGGGCTGTGTGCATGCGGCATCTTTTACACGCCGAGCTCTCCAGGAAAGCGTTAACGGATGTTTTCCGGAAGTGGTTTTCACAACGCCGAGCTCTCCAGAAAACTGCTAACAAATGTTTTCCGGAAGTGGTTTTGCGGCAGTTTTGCCATTGTGCTTGCGGCAGCTCCGCCACCCGCTTCTTTCATTCTATACTGCAAGGTGGCCACTTTCTCAGTTTTTTTCACTCGGATTCTAAACAGAATTTGACTGATAAAGACTTTGTGTGCACATATAAAGATGAACCGTTTAATCAATTTCATCCCACCACCAACCTAAGGGCTCATACTCATATGCAAAAAACTCGGACGAGTCTCGCACGTCAATACCCGGCACTGCCGCCAGCACTTGGATTGGAGCGTTCAGCGCTGAAAGCTCTGATCCGAGTGCCGGCGGCAGTGCCGGGTATTGAGGCTTGTCCGAGTTTGTCGCATGTGAGTATGAGCCTTAACACTCAACTACTCCAGCACTGAAATTAACTTTTTGGACACCATCATTAAGCAACAGAACAATGAAATAGAGACATCCCTGTATCAGAAGCCAATAGACCGTCCAACATACCTTAAATGGGACAGTTTCCATCCAAAACACATAAAAAACTCTATTGTCTACAGCCAAGCCATCAGATACAATCAGTGGTTAGCACTGCAGCCTTGCAGCGCTGGGGTCCTGGGTTCGAATCCCACCAAGGACAACATCTGCAAGGAGTTTGTATGCTCTCCGTGTTTGTGCGGGTTTCCTCTGGGTACTCTGGTTTCCTCCCACATTCCAAAGACATACTGATAGGGAATTTAGATTGTGAACCCCATTGGGGACAGAGATGATAATGTGTGCAAACTGTAAAGCGCTGCGGAATATGTTAGCGCTATATAAAAATAAAGATTATTATTATTTACAATCGTATATGTTCCAACCCCATAGATGGAGCCGAACATCTTGGAACCGGGTGCCTCTAGTAGTCACCTACAATCCAAATATGGAGGTGCTAAGGGGAGCTGCACGGAAATTACAACCTTTACTACACAAAGACACCTTATTACAATTCATATTTCCAGACCCCCCCCTGCTGTGTTTTAGGCAGCCCCCAAATCTAAGAAGCATCATTGTCGGAAGCTCCTTGTCCTCTCCAACAGCTGCAGGAACCTTTCCTTGCAACCAGAAAAAATGTAAAACCTGCACATTTATAATGACCACGGACACGATAAAGATCCCCAACTCACATCAGGACTACAAGATCCCAGGTACTTTCAGCTGCATCACATCTAATGTGGTGTACTTAATTATTTGTACTAAATGTCCAACTGGGGGTCTGTATGTAGGGGAGACAGGGCAAAAACTGAGAAGAGGATGAATTCTCACCGCCACACAATAAGAGAAAAAAGAATGGTTCTAACTGTGGCAAAACATTTTTGCATCCCCGGTCATAGCATGATGGACATGAAATTACTTGTATTGAAAAGTAACTTCAAATCTCAGAGAGAGAGAAGAGTCTGGGAGTATAAGCTCATGATGACCTTTGACACTGCAGGTATGAATGTGTCACATGGATTTATGTCTTTTTACATCAGTTAAAGAATTTGCTCCTCAGACCTTTGTGGGGGCATCACACAACACAGAACCAGACCCCAATCAGAGGACAATAAAACGTTCACTCCTTATCTATGAACTGTTCCAATATTTATTTCCATAACTGTCTATCAGTCCCCCATGACAATTCTGCTTCACGTCACTTGTCTTAGCTATTGCATTTTTTCTGTATTGTGTATAAATATATGATTCTTCAGATTTTGTATTAGTCTAGCCTGATGAAGAGACCTGAGTAGTCTCGAAAGCTTGCAATGTGTTACCATCTTTTCAGTTAGCCATTAAAAGGTATCAACCACTGAGGACTCTCAATTCTGAATATTTTTGGGTGCACATAGTAATTTGGCGGCAGATTTGGATATTTTTCGCTCCACACCTATGGGCACAGTGTCTTTAAGACACCGTCGCAGGTGCCAGAGTTTTTGTTCACAAAGCAGTTTGGAAAAAGCAGTCCGGACCCCAGACGATCCGTACATCGTGCTCACTACTTGGACTGTGGTTTGCGGATATATGAAACTGGTCTAAGAGACGAGCACAGTGCAGCTCACCTCTACTATTTCAGCTGCTGCCTATGCAGAGCGCAGCAGCCAATGACAAACTCACCTCCGCTGCTGTACTCTGTATAGGAACTGACAGCAGCGACCAAAACAGTGATTTTGGGCTGCTTTTATTTCTTTAGCTCACCGGCTGCAGGAAGTGGTGCTGAATCATTTGTCAGTGGGGGTCCTAAATTTTGTATAGAATTGTCTGGCCATGAAATTTTCCCAACACTGCGCCGCTACTTCCAGCTGTTAGATAGGCTGCAGCTTGTCCAAGGGTCTATGATGTCACCATTCCACCAGTAGCTGATTAGCTGCGGCCTGTGATTGACTGCAGCGGTCAGATGACTTGAGTAAGCGCGCCAGATTAAATAATAAAAAAAAGAAAGCTTCACACGTCCAAGACGTTTATTTTTGCTCAGATAATACCTTAAGATAAAAATAGAAGTTTATTCAGCGCTGTGAGCGGAGTCAGGCCGAGTTCAGACAAGCAAATGAAAAACCATCAGATTTTCATGCAGAAAAAAACGGATTGTTTCCATCCATACAGCAGCCGCCATTTATGTGCTCCTATAGACAGCTGGGAATAGTGCAGGCTGCGAATCTTCTGGTGGAGACAAGTGTCCCCCAAAACAGCCCTGATCAATAATGGGGTCCGTGCCATGTCGGATGATTACATGGACAGGGCGCCTCTGTATTATACGCTCGTCTGAATGAGCCCTAAGGGCGTCCCCCACATGATCTCAGCACGCTGATCGCCCCGGCCCCCCAACACCCTGCTGATCGCCCCGGCCCCCTGGAGATGGCCCCGACCCCTCACCCCTGGAGATGGCCCCGGCCCCAAACAACCTGCAAATCACCCTGACCCCTGCAGATGGCCCTGGCCCCTCACCCCCTGCAGATCTCCCCGGCCCCTCACCCCCTGCAGATCTCCCCGTCCCCTCACCCCCTGCAGATCTCCCCGTCCCCTCACCTCCTGCAGATCTCCCCGTCCCCTCACCCCCTGCAGATCTCCCCGACCCCTCACCTCCTGCAGATCTCCCCGTCCCCTCACCCCCTGCAGATCTCCCCGGCCCCTCACCCCCTGCAGATCTCCCCGGCCCCTCACCCCCTGCAGATCTCCCCGGCCCCTCACCCCCTGCAGATCTCCCCGTCCCCTCACCCCCTGCAGATCTCCCCGTCCCCTCACCTCCTGCAGATCTCCCCGTCCCCTCACCTCCTGCAGATCTCCCCGTCCCCTCACCCCCTGCAGATCTCCCCGTCCCCTCACCCCCTGCAGATCTCCCCGTCCCCTCACCCCCTGCAGATCTCCCCGGCCCCTCACCTCCTGCAGATCTCCCCGTCCCCTCACCTCCTGCAGATCTCCCCGGCCCCTCACCCCCTGCAGATCTCCCCGGCCCCTCACCCCCTGCAGATCTCCCCGGCCCCTCACCCCCTGCAGATCTCCCCGGCCCCTCACCCCCTGCAGATCTCCCCGGCCCCTCACCCCCTGCAGATCTCCCCGACCCCTCACCCCCTGCAGATCTCCCCGGCCCCTCACCCCCTGCAGATCTCCCCGGCCCCTCACCCCCTGCAGATCTCCCCGTCCCCTCACCCCCTGCAGATCTCCCCGGCCCCTCACCCCCTGCAGATCTCCCCGGCCCCTCACCCCCTGCAGATCTCCCCGGCCCCTCACCCCCTGCAGATCTCCCCGACCCCTCACCCCCTGCAGATCTCCCCGGCCCCTCACCCCCTGCAGATCTCCCCGGCCCCTCACCCCCTGCAGATCTCCCCGGCCCCTCACCCCCTGCAGATCTCCCCGACCCCTCACCCCCTGCAGATCTCCCCGGCCCCTCACCCCCTGCAGATCTCCCCGGCCCCTCACCCCCTGCAGATCTCCCCGACCCCTCACCCCCTGCAGATCTCCCCGGCCCCTCACCCCCTGCAGATCTCCCCGGCCCCTCACCCCCTGCAGATCTCCCCGGCCCCTCACCCCCTGCAGATCTCCCCGGCCCCTCACCCCCTGCAGATCTCCCCGGCCCCTCACCCCCTGCAGATCTCCCCGGCCCCTCACCCCCTGCAGATCTCCCCGGCCCCTCACCCCCTGCAGCGCATATCCACATTTGCATCATGATCATTGAAGCTAAACAGTAACGTTTTCCTCTCTGCAATGCAAAATCTCCGACAGTCACATCACACAGGGAAAGCCCCACACGTTTCCCGTCCGTGCCGCCCACCACTGCTACCACGTTCACACTGCTGCGCGTCTTCTTCGGTTCGAGTGACGCAGGAGAGAGAGCGCGGCAGGCAAGGGGTTAATAGCGATAGGAAACACTCACGTGACTCTCAGACCACCGGCAATGAGGGCTGTGCTGTACGCGGACCACGCAAATCCCCCGGGCGCGTCAATCAACGCCAGGCCACGCCCCCTGCGTGAGCGTACTTTCGGTTTAGAGAGGGCGGAGACCTGAGCAGGAGTGGGCGGAGACCTGAGCAGGAGTGGGCGGAGACCTGAGCAGGAGTGGGCGGAGACCTGAGCAGGAGTGGGCGGAGACCTGAGCAGGAGTGGGCGGAGACCTGAGCAGGAGTGGGCGGAGACCTGAGCAGAGCATTTCGATTGACCTCTTGGGTTAAATAACTTCATATTTGGGTAGATTGGATTATTATTACCGATTTGACCCATGCACAATAGACTTATTTTTACCTGATTTATTGTATAGCGATCTTTTTTTCTGTTTTTGGAGAGGACCTATGAGCGCCTTCCGCTGTCACAGTTACGTAAATCAGCCCATCTTCACTATTTAACCCCTTCTCCTCCAGTGCCAGTAAGCTTGTAGCCTTCCTTGGGTGGCAGTAGTGATACCTGCCCATGACCGCTGCAGCCAATCACTGACTTCAGCGGCCACTTGCCCATAAGACTGATCATTACGAGAGCCATTTGAGCAGGGATCCGTGGGGGGGGGGTGACTGGAATGGTGGAAAATACTAGTGGGCCCCCTTTTCTAATTTGGAAAATCTCATTGACGACTTTGAGATGCAGCCGCTTTTCTTTTTTTTTCTGGCCATAGCTGAAAAATAAGTGAGGTGGAATTAAAAAATGTAAAAACTATTTGCAGTCGTTTGGGTTTTGTTTTTACGATGTTCATTTTGTAGAAAAAAAATAAAATTTTGCTCCACTAGTCAGTACGGTCACGGCGATATCTTATTGTATAGGGTTTTTTTTGCTTGTTTTACTATTTGAAGGGAACCTGTCAGAAATGGTGACCTGGTGCCACTGGAAATGCGTCTGGCAGCCTAAAATGAAGTTATATTCCCAGCGGTCGCAGGTTTCCTCCAGTCATCGGGGCGGCACTGGGTCTGTGAACACTCAGTACACGGTGAACATCAGGGGCATAATGGTGGCGGTCATGACCGGGTCCATGTGGGTAAGGGGCCCGCCGCCGACAGCACAAACTTCAACTGCAGTGTATTACGGTGCAGAGACCCGTCGGGTCCGTGCTCTGCCATACACGCTGCCATCCAATCAGAGGCCAGCAACTGACGTCAGGGTGAACGTGACTGGTGCCCAGCACATGGCAGCGACGTCATGCAATCCCGTTGTTGGCACGCTAAACTCAGTTGCTGGCTTTAGAATAGGACACTATTTGTTAGGGGAGCGGAGGGAAGGGGGGTAGAATCATTTTTTTTCTATGCATTAAAGAACAGCAGCAGAATGGTGTACATACAGTGCCTTGCAAAAGTATTCAGCTCCCTGGAACTTTTCAACCTTTTCCCACATATCATAAAGATACCAAATATAAATTTTTGGTGAAGAATCAATAACAAGTGGAACACAATTTATTGGTTATTTTAAATTTTTGTGGAAATTCAAAAACTGAAAAGTGGGGCGTGCAATATTATTCGGCCCCTGTAACTTAATACTTTGTTGCACCACCTTTTGCTGCGATTACAGCTGCAGTCGCTTGGGGTATGTCTCTATCAGTTTTGTACATCAAGAGCCTGAAATTCTTGCCAAATTCTTCCTTGGCAAACAGCTCGAGCTCAGTGAGGTTTGATGGAGATCGTTTGTGAACACTGAACAGCAGTTTTCAGCTCTTTCCACAGATTCTCGATTGGATTCAGGGCTGGACTTTGACTTAGCCATTCTAACACCTGGATACGGTTATTTGTGAACCTTTCCATTGTAGATTTTGCTTTATGTTTGGGATCATTGTCTTGTTGGAAGACAAATCTCCGTCCCAGTCTCAGGTCTTTTGCAGACTCCAACAGGTTTTCTTCAAGAATGGTCCTGTATTTGGCTCCATCCATCTTCCCATCAATTTTAACCATCTTCCCTGTGCCTGCTGAAGAAAAGCAGCCCCAAACCATGATGCTGCCACCAGCATGTTTGACAGTGGGGATGGTGTGTTCAGGGTGATGAGCTGTGTTGCCTTTACGCCAAACATATAGTTTGGCATTGTTGCCAAAATGTTCGATTTTGGTTTCAACTGACCAGAGCACCTTCTTCCACATGTTTCGTGTGTCTCCCAGGTGGCTTCTTGAAAACTTTAGACAACACTTTTTATGGATATCTTTGAGAAATGGCTTTCTTCTTGCCACTCTTCCATCGGCATCAAGGACACCGTTCTCTCCTGGTTTTCCTCCTATCTCTCTGACTGCTCCTTTACTGTATCTTTTGCTGGCTCCTCCCCACATCTTCCACTTACTGTTGGGGTTCGTCAAGGATCAGTTCTAGGCCCCCTCCTCTTCTCTTTGCACACTGCCCCTATTGGTCAATCAGTAGATTTGGCTTCCAGTACCATCTCTATGCTGATGACACCCAATTATATGCTTCTTCTCCTGACATCACGCCTGCCTTTTTAGAAAACACCAGAGATTGTCTAAACGCTACGTCTAACATCATGTCCTCCCTATATCTGAAAATGAACCTGTCAAAGACTGAACTCCTTGTGTTTCCTCCCTCTACTAATGCACCTATGCCCGACATTGCCATTTCAGTGTGTGGTTCCACTATTACTCCCCAGCAACATGCCCTCTGTCTTGGGGTCATACTTGACTCCGAGCTTTCATTCGCCCCCCACATCCGATCACTGGCTCAAATCTGTCCTGAATGCTGCAGCCAGGATTATATTCCTCATCAATCGTTACACAGATGCCTCTACCTTGTGCCAGTCATTACACTGGCTACCCATCCACTCCAGAATCCAGTACAAACGTATTACCCTCACCCACAAAGCTTTCCATGGCTCAGCACCACCCTACATCTCCTCCCTTATTTCAGTCTACCACCCTACCCGTGCCCTCCGTTCTGCTAATAACCTGAGGTTAGCATCCTCACTAATCAGAACCTCCCTCTCCCAACTCCAAGACATTACACGTGCTGCGCCAATTCTTTGGAATGCACTTCCCAGGTCAATACGATTAGTCCCCAATCCCTACAATTTTAAGTGTGCCCTAAAAATGCATTTATTCAGACTGGCCTACCTTATCAACACATTAACCTAACTATCCCTGTGTGGCACAGTCAAAAGTTTTACCATAACCAGGTTCCCCGCATCATGTTCCCTGTCATGATCACGTGTGTCAGGACGCAGATGTTACCGCAAGGCGGACCCATAACACATGTGACCCTGGATACACCGCCTCCAGTGGGGCGCATTTAAATAATAAAAATGTGCAGGTGGATACGCCGCCTCCACCTGGCGAATTTAGGTATTACACGTTATACATACAATATCTGGAAACACCGCCTCCAGTAAGGCGCATTTAAATAATAAAGGGGGGAACCTGGGTAACTTTAACAATGGTGGGCCCTGCAATAGGGAAAAGGGAATTGGAGACCTCCTGAGCTCCCCTGAGCCAGTGTCCCTGCACTCCTAACGTTCCCTATGCCGGTTTCGCACCGGGCGCCGCACGCGTACCTCAACGCCCTAGCTCGCCCTGACCCTAAACCCTCACTAGGGAATAGGTCGGTGCGGAAACTAATCCCACCACTGCACTAATAGCACACATGAGGAAAGAGACAATACAGGGGAAACACCACTTAGCTTTGCTCTGTTGCGTGCGCTCCTAGCAACAGAGCCCTCCACCTGAGTGCATCTTCTCCTCCACCTGGATCCATCACCATAACAGGACCCTTCACCTTAGTGCAGCCTTGGCGCAGAGTCCAACACCAGTTGCAGCTGCTTATTACCAGAGTCCCAAGGAAGTGTTCAGCTTCTGCCACGAAGTCAAGCATGCTTGAGTCCAGCTCAGCAACCAAGTCCCACATGGTGAGTGCCACTCTCCATAGTAGCCACTCCACCAGCCCATGCAGACACTTCCCGCTGACACCATCACTGCGACTCCACCACGCCATGCCAGCCCTTCGTCCAGACACCATAGCTGACACTCTTCCCCCCTGGCTAAGCTGCACAGGACTCCTCACCAGCTCCATCCTTCCTCCAGGCTCTCCCCCAGAGTGAAAACAATCTCACAATATCACAGGCAGTGATTGCACACCTCTAGCACACCTTTATAGGGTGTAACACCTGATACATGATTAAGGGCACAAAACCTAAAGTGCAATATCAAAACCACCACCGGGGACAGTCAAGACACCTTGGAACTTTCCAAAGTAAAAAAAGTTCACCCAGTGCAATTTAAGACTGTCAGATCATGACAGTACCCCCTCCTTAATGAGGGGCCTCTGGACCCTCAAGACCACCCCTCATTAGGGAAACACCTACAGCGGGGACGCCCAGACCCTGAGTTCACCCCACCATTACCTGACACTTCAGGTTTATGACAAACGCACCGTTTGTATTGGCAATAAAGTTCATTTTGGAGGCACCACTCATCTCCACAGCGCCGACCTGGGGAACGAGATTATGTATGTGTATGTATGCTAAGAGCTGATCAGACTCCACAACACATTTCCAAGATGTTTTTTGGTGGCACACATACACGCTCGTTCACACACAGGTCCGGACCTGAACGTTTATTGCACACATTCGTTTGTCATTTTTTGGTGAACTCACTCTGGACTTGACAACAGAGGCGTCCCCCTGTGTCACCACACTCACACCCCCACTATTCACCAAGGGACACCACCCTCCAACCCCTTCACCATGAGGTCTGCGCCTCCAGGGTTGGTCAATGGCGAGGGCAGAGATTTGTCCCTACTCCCCCGCAGCACACCTGCTGCACACACCAGGAGGAGAAGGGGACCGGGAAATGGAGGAAATATACTCTCGCTGGTCGCCTCCACACGACCAGGAGGGCGGCTTCTTCGATGGCATAGAAGATATGGCGTAAACCCCGTGGACTATCACACCAGTCAGCTCACCACAGGGGCGTACCCCTTCACCTCGGGGAATACCAGGCAGCTCCGTGGGGCACCATTCCTCCCACCTGCCTGGGTACGCCCGCATGCATGAACCAGTCCCGCTCCCCAGCAGCGACTCTAGGGGGTTTTAGTACCATAGCCGCAGGAATATGGAGGAAAATATATATACTCGCTGGTCGCCGCCACACGACCAGGAGGGGGCGGCATTGAAGATTTGGCATGAGCCCCGCGGACTATACACCAATCTGCTCACTACAGGGACGTACCCCTTCACCTCGGGGAATACCAGGCAGCTCCGTGGGGCACCATTCCTCCCACCTGCCTGGGTACCTCCCCGTGCGAGAGCAAGTCCCGCTCCCCAGCAGCGACTCTAGGGGCTTTTGCCAGACCGCAGCCGCCATTTTTGATTCTCTGGTTATCTGAGCAGAGGCCCCAGACCCCGATAACTGCTGCTGCAGCGGCTTAAACACACCATGCCGCTCCCCACAGCACTTCAGTGAGGACCGGCAGCAATTACCACAGGTCTCCACATGGCCAAAGCTCACCAGAAAAAAAAAGTAGGGCTGGTGATAATGTCATGGTCACGTGTGTCAGGACGCAGATGTTTCCGCAAGGCGAACCCATGTGACACACGTGACCCTGGATACACCGCCTCCAGTGGGGCGCATTTAAATAATAAAACGTGCAGGTGGATACGCCGCCTCCACCTGGCGAATTTGGGAATTACACGTTATACATACAATCTGGAAACCCCGCCTCCAGAAAGGCGAATTTAAATAATAAAGGGGGAACCTGGGAAACTTTAACAATGGTGGGCCCTGCGATAGGGAATGGGGAAAAGGAGACCTCCTGCACTCCCCTGAGCCAGTGTCCCTGCACTCCTTACATTCCCTAAACAGGCTCCGCACCTGTCGCCGCACGCGTACCTCAACGCCCTAGCTCGCCCTGACCCTAAACCCTCACTAGGGAATAGGTCGGTGCGGAAACTAATCCCACCACTGCACTAATAACACACATGAGGAAAGAGACAATACAGGGGAAACACCACTTAGCTTTGCTCTGTTGCGTGCGCTCCTAGCAACAGAGCCCTCCACCTGAGTGCATCTTCTCCTCCACCTGGATCCATCACCATAACAGGACCCTTCACCTTAGTGCAGCCTTGGAGCAGAGTCCAACACCAGTTGCAGCTGCTTAGTACCAGAGTCCCAAGGAAGTGTTCAGCTTCTGCCACGAAGTCAAGCATGCTTGAGTCCAGCTCAGCAACCAAGTCCCACATGGTGAGTGCCACTCTCCATAGTAGCCACTCCACCAGCCCATGCAGACACTTCCCGCTGACACCATCACTGCGACTCCACCACGCCATGCCAGCCCTTCATCCAGACACCATAGCTGACACTCTTCCCCCCTGGCTAAGCTGCGCAGGACTCCTCACCAGCTCCATCCTTCCTCCAGGCTCTCCCCCAGAGTGAAAACAATCTTACAATATCACAGGCAGTGATTACACACCTCTAGCACACCTTTATAGGGTGTAACACCTGATACATGATTAAGTGCACAAAACCTAAAGTGCAATATCAAAACCACCACCGGGGACAGTCAAGACACCTTGGAACTTTCCAAAGTAAAAAAAGTTCACCCAGTGATTTAAAACTGTCAGATCACTTCAGATCATGACATTCCCACATGCTTTATGCATCCATTAGCCCTCTGTGTCTGTACTGTTACACACATAACATTATGGCTGGTCCGAACAATGAAGGCAACTGTTACCACCCACCTTTCGTGTCTATCTTTTTTCCTCTTGGATTGTAAGCTTGCGAGCAGGGCCCTCATTCCTCTTGGTATTTGTTATAATCTATGTGATTATTGTTATGCTGTAATGTCTATCGTCTGTACAAGTCCCCTCTGAAATGTAAAGTGCTGCGGAATATGTTGGCGCTATAGAAATAAAATTATTATTACTGTATATACTCGTGTATAAGCCGACCTGTGTATAAGCCGACCCCCCTAATTTTGCCACAAAAAACTGGGAAAACGTATTGACTCGTGTATAAGCCTAGGGCGGAAAATGCAGCAGCTACTGGTAAATTTCAAAAATAAAAATAGATACTAATAAAAGTAAAATTAATTGAGACATCAGTAGGTTAAATGTTTTTGAATATCCATTGTGAATCAGGAGCCCCATATAATGGTCCATACAGTTCATGATGGGCCCCATAAGATGCTCCATACAAAATACACCCCATATAATGCTGCACAAAGGTTAATAATGGTCCCGTAAGATGCTCCATAGAATAATATGCCCCATATAATGCTCCATAAAGGTTACAGCCCCATAAGATGCTCCGTAGCAAATGCCCCATAAGATGCTCCATAGATTATGCCCCCATAAGAAGCTCCATAGATTATTCCCCCATAAGATGCTCCATAAAATGCTCCATAGATAATTCCCCCATAAGATGCTCCATAAAATGCTCTATAGATTATTCTCCAATAAGATGCCCCATAAAATGCTCAATAGATTATGCCCCAATAAGATGCTCCATAGATTATGCCCCCATATGCTGCTCCATAGATTATGCCCCAATAAGATGCTCCATAGATTATGCCCTATAAGATGCTCCATAGATTATGCCCCCATAAAATGCTCCATAGATTATGCCCCCATAAAATGCTCTTTAGAATATGCCCCATAAGATGCTCAATAGATTATGCTATGCCTCCATAAAATGCTCCATAGATTATGCCCCCATAAAATGCTCCATATGCTGCCCCATAGAATATGCCCCCATATGCTGCTCCATAGAATATGCCCCCATAAATGCTCCATAGATTATGCCCCATAAAATGATCCATATGCTGCTCCATAGAATATGTCCCCATAAGATGCTCCATAGATTATGCCCCATAAAATGCTCTATAGATTATGCCCCCTAAAATGCTCCATAGATTATGCCCCCATAAAACGCTCCATAGATTATGCCCCCATAAAATGCTCCATAGATTATGCCCCCATAAAATGCTCCATATGTTGCTCCATAGATTATGCCCCCAAAAATGCTCCATAGATTATGCCCCCATAAAATGCGCCATATGCTGCTCCATAGAATATGCTCCATAAGATGCTCCATAGAATATGCCCCCATATGCTGCTCCATAGATTATGCCCCCTTATACGGCCCCCATATGCTGCTCCATAGACTATGCCCCATATGCTGCCCCATAGACTATGCCCCCATATGCTGCCCCATAGACTATGCCCCCATATGCTGCCCCATAGACTATGCCCCCATATGCTGCCCCATAGAATATGCCCCCATATGCTGCCCCATAGAATATGCCCCATATGCTGCCCCCATATGCTGCTCCATAGACTATGCCCCCATATGCTGCCCCATAGAATATACCCCCCATATGCTGCTGCTGCAAAAAATAAATGCCATACTCACCTCTCCTCGCTGGGGGCCAGGTGCTGGTGTGGCCGCTGGCTCAGGACCCGGCACCTGGGATATTCACCTGTCCCGGGTCCATCGCTGCTCACCGCTGTCTGCCGCTTCCTGTGTCAGTGACTGTTTAGCCAGCAGAGGGCGCAGCGCGCACTAACCACGTCATCACGCCCTCTGCTGCCTAAACATCACAGACACAGGATGCAGCAGACAGCGGTGAGCAGCGATGGACCCCGGACAGGTGTATATTGAATATACTTACCCCACCTGGCGCGGTCTCCCTTCCTTCAGCAGGCACGTGGTACCACTCATGGGCCCAGGGCGACCCCGCAGCGTTCTGTGCTGCCCTGCTCTGATTGAACTCAATAGAGCCGCGCCGCTTATTAATGACAGTAGCGGCTGATGCTCCAAGTGGACCCCTCCATGTGACGGGGCACGGGGCCACGGCCCTCTCTGCCCCCCCGGTAGCTACGCTACTGGTCAGGGCAGTTTTGAGCGTCAATTTCGGCAGGAAGGTCTCTATATAATCTCTGGGTCACTGGCTCCGGACCGGTCTGACTTAAGATCTCTTCGCTGAAACATCTCCAGCCCACCGGCCCTTGATGATGATTCTTCTATTCGTCGTGGTGTTTAGTTTGAGGGGGTCACACAGCTGACGCGGGTGCACAGGAATTTTAATATTGGTATAATATTTGGATTTATGGTTTATTAACCCCTTCACTACCAAGGGTGGTTTGCACGTTAACTACCGGGCCAATTTTTACAATTCTGACCACTGTCCCTTTATGAGGTCATAACTCTGAAACGCTTCCGTGGATCCCGGTGATTCTGACATTGTTTTCTCGTGACATATTGTACTTCATGTTAGTGGTAAAATTTCATTCATATAACTTGCGTTTATTTATGAGAAAAACGGAAATTTGGCAAAAATTTTGAAAATTCCGCAATTTTCCAACTTTGAATTTTTATGCCCTTAAATCACAGAGATATGGCACACAAAAAAGTTAATAAGTAACATTTGCCACATGTTTACTTTACATCAGCACAATTTTGGAACCAAAATTTTTATTTGTTAGCAAGATATAAGGGTTAAAAGTTGACCAGCGATCTCTCATTTTTGCAACACCATTTTATTTTTACGGACCACATCACATTTGAAGCCACTTTGAGGGGTCTATATGATAGAAAATACCCAAAAGTGACACCATTCTAAAAATTGCACCCCTTAAGGTGCTTAAAACCACATTCAAGGAGTTTATTAACCCTTCAGGTGCGTCACAGGAATTTTTTGAATATTTAAAAAAAATTAACATTTAACTTTTTTTCACAAAAAAAATTACTTCAGGTTCAATTTTTTTTATTTTACCAAGTGTAACAGGAGAAATTGGACTGCAAAAATTATTGTGCAATTTGTCCTGAGCACGCTGATACCTGATATGTGGGGGGGAACCACTGTTTCGGCGCATGGCAGAGCTCAGAAGGGAAGGAGCGCCGTTTGACTTTTTCAATGCAAAATTGGCTGGAATTCTGATCGGACGCCATGTCGCGTTTGGAGAGCCCCTGATGTACCTAAACAGTGGAAACCCCCCACAAGTGACCCCATTTTTGAAACTAGACCCCCTAAGGAACTTATCTAGATATGTGGTGAGAACTTTGAACCCACAAGGGCTTCACAGAAGTTTATAATGCACAGCGGTACAATTAAAAAATCATATTTTTTCCACAAAATGATCTTTTCACCCCCAATTTTTATTTTCCCAAGGGTAACAGGACCCTAAAAGTTATTGTGCAATTTGTCCTGAGTACACTGATACCCCATATGTGGGTGTAAATGACTATTTGGGCACATGGCAGAGCTCGGAAGGCAAGCAGCGCCATTTGACTTTTTTGGCTGGAATTGAGATCAGACACCATGTCGCGTTTGGAAAGCCCCTGATGTACCAAAACAGTGGAAACCCCCCACAAATGACCCCATTTTGGAAACTAGACCCCACAAGGAACTTATCTAGATGTGTGGTGAGAACTTTGAACCCCCAAGTGCTTCACAGAAGTTTATAACGCCCAGGCGTGAAAATAACAAAAAATTTTTTTCCACAAAAATGATATTTTTGCCCCAAAATTTTTATTTTCCTAAGGGCAACAGGAGAAATAGGACCCCAAAAGTTGTTTTGCAAATTGTCCTGATTAGGCTGATACCCCATATGAGGGGGTAAAACACTGTTTGGGTGCATGGCAGGGCTTGGAAGGGAAGGAGCACCATTTGACTTTTTCAACGCAGAATTGGCTGGAATTGAGATCAGATGCCATGTTGCGTTTGGAGAGCACCCGATGTGCGCAAATAGTGGAAACCCCCAATTCTAGCCCTAGCCCTAACCCTAACCCTAACCCTAGCCCTAGCCCTAACCCTAACCCTAACCCTAACCCTAGCCCTAGCCCTAACCCTAACCCTAACCCTAGCCCTAGCCCTAACCCTAACCCTAGCCCTAACCCTAATGGGAAAATGGAAATAAATACATTTTTTTAATTTTATTATTTTTCCCTAACAGGGGTTTGATTTACTATTTATGGCGGTTTTTATGTTTGACAGCTGTCGCACGCTAAAAGACGCTTTTATTGTAAAAATAGTTTTTGCATCACCACATATTGAGAGCTATAATTTTTCCATATTTTGACCCACCGAGTCATGTGAGGTCTTATTTTTTGCGGGACAAGTTGACGCTTTTATTGGTATCATGTTCAGGCATGTGACATTTTTTGATCGCTTTTTATTTCGTTTTTTGGGACGCAGAATTTACAAAAACCAGCGTTTCATTAATTTCTTTTGGGTGGTGCGTTTACGCCGTTCCGGGTGTGGTAAAATTTATAAGGCAGTTTTATTCTTCAGGTCAGTACGGTTACAGCGATACCTCATTTAGGTGGTTTTTTTATGTTTTGGCGCTTTAATGCAATGAAAACAATTTTATATAAAAAATAATTATTTTTGCATCACTTTATTCTGCGAGCTATAACTTTTTTATTTTTTCGCTGATGATGCTGTATGGTGGCTCATTTTTTGCGGGACAAGATGACGTTTTCAGCGGTACCATGGATATTTGTATGCGTCTTTTTGATCGCGCGTTATTGCACTTTTTGTTCGGCGGTATGATAATAAATCATTATTTTTTGCTTCGTTTTTTATTTTTATTTTTTAAGGGGTTCGCTTAAGGGGTTAACTATTGGGACAGTTTTATAGGGCGGGTCGTTACGGACGCGGCGATACCAAATATCCGTGACCGCCCCTGACACATTGTGCCGGGTGTCAGCTATGATAATTAGCTGACACTCGGCCGCGATCAGCGGCGCTCACCACGTGGGCGCCGCTGATCGCGATGACGTAATATTCCGTCCATGGTAATTAGGTCCATGGTCACATGGACGGAATATTACGTCAATTGTAGGTAAGGGGTTAAATGGTTGATTAAAAATGTTAATTAATATGTGGTTTAATTAATTAACTAATGCTTGGGTAACCCTATATAATACCGCGGTCTTTTCTTTCCAAGTTATGGTTGTTTGTCTTAATTTAATTTATTATTTTAAATGGTAAATTGTAAAATGTTATCAGTGGCCAACTGTGATCCCATGCTCAGAGATTTTTTTTTTTTTCTGACTGAATTAGAAAACTGCTGTGTTTTTGAAAACTGCAGCATGTCACTTCTTTCAGCTTTTTTTCATCAATAGAAAGCAAATGAGCAGGTGCAAAAAATGCAGGTATCACATTTTGCAGCGTTTTTGGGGCAGAAAACTCAGGAACAACAGGCACTAAACTGTATCAGCATGAAAAACGCAGCAAAAAAAAAAAGTAGACAAAAAAGCAGCAAAACATGCTTTTTTAAGCAGCTTCTTTACTGCCAAGAGGGCAAGTAAGCAGCCAATCATCCGGCGCTGAAAATATCTTCCACATTCACACAACCAACTTTTGAGTAGTGAGATCAAAGAATTCAACTGCTCCAAATTTCAGGGTGTTCTGATTTTGGTTGTTGAGTCATATACAAGGCATTGTGGTTGCCTACAAACAAAAATAATCCTCGCAAACTATTTTCTCTTGGGCAAGCCATTGCAGAACCCGCAGCATCGAAATTCAATGTCTTTTACAGTTGCAAAGTACATGAAATATAGAAGAGCGCTCCTTCCAGGAACATTATTACTAGCATTACCCTGTAGGACCGGGTTTTGGTTGCCTATGACTTTATGTACAATGGTATTGTAGTGTATAATTTAGGAACATTCATTAGCTGAAGTGTCTCCATGGGAAGTGATACGGTAACTGATGTTCCATAGCGCACCTGGTGACTTTCATCATGTTTTATAGGATGCTTTCACATTACTTGCTGCACGCAGGCCTGAGTCTGAGCGTCTCCAGCTATCCTGACATATAGGATGTAATTGCACTCCTGTCAGGATCAATTCCTTGTGCTGCGTGTACGCTGGGATCTCCATGCAGAAAATAACGTACGACTTTAATAGCGAGCAGATGGTCCATCACCGGGTGTGGTGATGTAACCTCACACAGGCCAAATGTAGAAGTTGATTTACTATCTGTTGTCAAATCCAGTTTTGCCACAGGTGCGCTGGTTGCGAGAGCGCCTCTGAATTATTGTGTATAGTTCATGGAAGAGAAAGCCGGTTGCAGTTAATCCTATGAAGTCTATGAAGTCTAGTAAATGTTGTGCGGTAGAAAAATAACCCATGTTCCCTCCAGTGGCCATGATGTCAATATATAAATCAACCTCATTTCTGGGCAGAAATTATCAATGGAAAGGCCTTTTTTAGTAGTGGCTTATTGTCAAGCGTGCATTTGACTGATGAAATATCATTTGGAAGCTCTTTCTCATCTGATATGTATTAGGACTGTGGTACAGTAAAGGGTGGTTTTACTGGATGGAAGATATGTTTCTCCTAGCAGATTAATGTTTGACCGGGTTTTTCCTTAAAGACGGGACCTGCGATGATGTCAGGGTCACGTGAGGAGGGGTTAGGCCCTATGTGATGGAGGTTGGTGATTGCCACAGTGTGAGTGTGTTTCTGGAAGCTACAGGAACTGGTGTGGACTCAGCCTGGAACTTCTATATATGATTCCCGTGCTGCAGGACTATTGCAGCAAGACTCAGAAGAACCCTTGGGAATGGCACCTGGCGGATGCCGCAGGACCTGGCAGCCGCTTAGTTACGCCCATCCCGTGCAAGGGGTGAGTCTGGGACCAGTGGTTCTCCAAGCTGGAGTATGTGTTTTATTTCCCTTATGTTTTGTTAAGCTCCTGGTTATTGAGTGACATTAAAACCACGGAAATTGGACTTTATGCCTGTGTGTTGCCTCGTTACTGCCGCCCAGCTATTGCCTACCGGAGCGAATCCCTACAGGACTTTAACCCCTTCACCCCCAAGGGTGGTTTGCACGTTCATGACCGGGCCAATTTTTACAATTCTGACCACTGTACCTTTATGAGGTCATAACTCTGGAACGCTTCCATGGATCCCGGTGATTCTGACATTGTTTTCTCGTGACATATTGTACTTCATGTTAGTGGTAAAATTTCATTCAAATAACTTGCGTTTATTTGTGAGAAAAATGGAAATTTGGCGAAAATTTTGAAAATTTCGCAATTTTCCAACTTTGAATTTTTATGCCCTTAAATCACAGAGATACAGCACACAAAAAACTTGATAACTAACATTTCCCACATGTTTACTTTACATCAGCACAATTTTGGAACCAAAATTTTTTTTTGTTAGGAAGTTATAAGGGTTAAAAGTTGACCAGCAATTTCTCATTTTTACAACACCATTTTATTTTTAGGACCACATCACATTTGAAGCCACTTTGAGGGGTCTATATGATAGAAAATACCCAAAAGTGACACCATTCTAAAAACTGCACCCCTTAAGGTGCTCAAAACCACATTCAAGAAGTTTATTAACCCTTTAGGTGCGTCACAGGAATTTTTTTGAATATTTAAAAAAAAATGAACATCTAACTTTTTTTCATAAAAAAAATACTTCAGGTTCAATTTTTTTTATTTTACCAAGGGTAACAGGAGAAATTGGACTGCAAAAGTTATTGTGCAATTTGTCCTGAGTACGCAGATACCTGATATGTGGGGGGGAACCACTGTTTCGGTGCATGGCAGAGCTCAGAATGGAAGGAGCGCCGTTTGACTTTTTCAATGCAAAATTGGCTGGAATTCAGATTGGACGCCATGTCACGTTTGGAGAGTCCCTGATGTACCTAAACAGTGGAAACCCCCTACAAGTGACCCCATTTTGGAAACTAGACCCCCCAAGGAACTTATCTAGATATGTGGTGAGAACTTTGAACCCACAAGGGCTTTACAGAAGTTTATAACGTACAGCGGTACAATTAAAAAATCATATTTTTTCCACAAAAATGATCTTTTCACCCTCAATTCTTATTTTTCCAAGGGTAACAGACCGTAAAAGTTATTGTGCAATTTGTCCTGAGTACGCTGATACCCCTCATGTGGGGGTAAACCACTATTTGGGCGCATGGCAGAGCTCGGAAGGGAAGCAGCGCCTTTTGACGTTTTTGGCAGGAATTGAGATCGGACACCATGTCGCGTTTGGAAAACTCCTGATGTACCAAAACAGTGGAAACCCCCCACAAATGACCCCATTTTGAAAACTAGACCCACTAAGGAACTTATCTAGATGTGAGGTGAGCACTTTGAACCCCCAAGAGCTTCACAGAAGTTTATAATGCCAGGGCATGAAAATAAAAAAAATCGTATTTTTTCCAGAAACATGATCAATTAGTCCCCAATTTTTTCATTTTCCCAAGGGTAACAGGAGAAATTGGACCCCCAAAAGTTGTTGTCCAATTTGGCCTGAGTACGCTGACACCCCATATGTGGGAGAAAACTACTGTATGGACACACGTCGGGGCTCGGAAGGGAAGCAGTGACGTTTTGGAATGCAGACTTTGATGGAATGGTCTGCGGGTGTCATGTGCGTTTGGAGAGCCCCTGATGTACCTAAACTATTGAAACTCCCCACAAGTGACCCCATTTTGGACACTAGACCCCCCACGGAACTTATCTAGATGTGTGGTGAGCACTTTGAACCCCCAAGTGCTTCACAGAAGTTTATAACACTCGGACATGAAAATAAAAAAATCATTTTTTTCCACAAAAATGATATTTTTGCCCCCAATTTTTTATTTTCCTAAGGGTAACAGGAGAAATTGGACCCCAAAAATTGTTTTGCAATTTGTCCTGAGTAGGTTGATACCCTACATGTGGGGTAAAACACTGTTTGGGCGCATGGCAGAGCTTGGAAGGGAAGGAGCAACATTTGACTTTTTCAACTCAGAATTGGCTGGAATTGAGATCAGACGCCATGTTGCATTTGGAGAGCCCCTGATGTGCCCAAAGAGTGGAAACCCCCCAATTATAACCCTAGCCCTAACCCTAACCCGAACCCTAACGGGAAAATGGAGATAAATACTTTTTTTTTAATTTTATTATTTTTCCCTAACTAAGGGGGTGACGACGGGGGGTTTGATTTACTATTTATGGCGGTTTTTATATTTGGCAGCTGTCGCACGCTAAAAGACGCTTTTTATTGTAAAAATAGTTTTTGCATCACCACATATTGAGAGCTATAATTTTTCCGTATTTTGACCCACCGAGTCATGTGAGGTCTTATTTTTTGCGGGACGAGTTGACGTTTTTATTGGTACCATTTTCGGGCACGTGACATTTTTTGATCGCTTTTTATTCCTATTTTTGGGACACAGAATGAACAAAAACCAGGGTTTCATGAATTTCTTTTGGGGGGGTGCATTTACACCGTTCCGCGTGCGGTAAAATTGATAAAGCGGTTTTATTCTTTGGGTCAGTACGATTACAGCGATACCTCATTTATGTCATTTTTTTATGTTTTTGTCGGTTTTATGCAATGAAAACTATTTTATATAAAAAATAATTATTTTTGCATCGCTTTATTCTGCGAGCTATAACTTTTTTATTTTTTCACTGATGATGCTGTGTGGTGGCTCGTTTTTTGCGGGACAAGATGATGTTTTCAGCGGTACCATGGATATTTATATGCGTCTTTTTGATCGCGCGTTATTACACTTTTTGTTTGGCGGTATGATAATAAATCATTATTTTTTGCTTCGTTTTTTATTTTTATTTTTTAAGGGGTTCGCTAAAGGGGTTAACTAATGGGACAGTTTTATAGGGCGGGTCATTACGGACGCGGCGATACCTAATATGTGTACTTTTATTGTTTGTTTTTTTTTATTATTTCCAAAAAATGGATTTATTGGGGGAATATTTTTTTTTTTTTTCTAATTTATTTGGCGATTTTTTTAAAATTATTTTTACTTTTTTTTATTTTTTTTTTTACTTTATTAAATAGTCCCAGGTGGGACATCACTGTCCTGTGACAGATCGCTGATCTGTCACATCACAGATCACTGTGACAGATCAGCGATCTGACAGGCACTGCAGAAGGCTTCCTCATGCCTGCGCTTTGCAGGCACTGAGGAAGCCAGCTTCCTCAGGCCCCCGTCGCCATCTTGGATTCGGGGGCCTGGAGGAAAGGAGCCCCCCGCAGCAGCGCTGCACATTGCGCTGCCGTGGGGGGCTCAGGGAAGCACGGAGGGAGCCCCCTCCCTGCCGATGCTTCCCTTTAACCCCCGGTACACTGCGATCATGTTTGATCGCGGTGTGCAAGGGGTTAACGTGTCGGGGGCGGTCCGTGACCGCCCCTGACACATTGTGCCGGGTGTCAGCTGTGATAATCAGCTGACACCCGGCTGCGATCAGTGGCACTCACCACGTGGGCGCCGCTGATCGCGCTAGACGTACTATCCCGTCCATGGGCATAGGGGCCCGGGTCCCATGGACGGGATAGTACGTCTCATGTCAGGAAGGGGTTAAAGAGAACATGTCAGCAGGATTTTGCAGCATAAACTACAGCCAGGGCCATACTAATGCTGTAATACTAATTAAAATGATACCTCAGGTGAAGAAATCTGTTTTGTGGTTCTTGTGTATTTAGTATTTAAATTTTTGTGGCAACCACGTCTTCCTACATCGGGGCGGATCTATGGAGTTGGACTATGGGTAGTCTATTCTTCTAGTTCTGGCCCCTCCATCTGCCTCCTGCTTGAATGACTACAATCTCGGGCAAAAGTGTTCTCGCTCAAGCAAAAGTACTGGCTCCAGAAAATGATGATCTTCTCTTGCTGACAACTTTCTTTCAAAAAGGTAGAAGAGAGAACAAGAGTATGTGCCATCTTGGACTTAATTCTTAACAGCAGGGAGGAAATGGTTGAGGAAATAAAGGTGGGTGGGAATTTAGGAGGCAGTGATCATGCTATCCTCAAATTTTGGATTAGTAGAAGAGGATGACCAGTGAGAGCTCAGACTTTAAGGCCTCATACTCACTGGCGATAAAATCGGACGATTGCAATCCGATTTTTAATATCGGATTGCACTCTGACCCATGTTAGTGAATGGGTGACATCTCACTTGCGATTTTTTTCTCAGCCAAAATCGGTCTGAGAAAAAAATCGCAGCAGGCTGCGATTTGCAGCGATTTTCCCCAATAGGAGTCAATGGGTGCGATTAAAAAAAGGACCAAAAATGGACCATCTGTTTTTAATGGATACATCACCATTCTGTGGTATAGAACACTGTAAATGGTCCTGTAAATGACTGTAGAAAAAGAGTGGCTGGGGAAAAAAACGGATGGGAAAAAAAAAATTGCATAGAAATCGCATGACACTGGCATAACACTCCACCCTTTTTTCCAGTCCAGAAATCGGACCTTTTTTTAATCGCCAATGGGTATGAGGCCTAAGGCTGTGTTCACACACAGCGTTTTATTAGTGGTATTTTTAGCGGTTTTGCCAATAAAACCGCTAAAAATAAGCTTCCCATTAATTTCTATGCATTTTGCACTTTTTGTGCATATTGATGCGTTTTTTACCGCAAAAAAACGCATTGCGGTAAATACGCAGCATACTCATTAATTTAGCAGATTTTTCCGCGTTTCTGGCTAGTTCAATGCGTTTTGAAAACGCGCCGGAAAAAAACGCATCAAAACTGCGCAAAAAACGCGACGAAAACACGCGGAAAACGCGAAGACAAAAAAGGCACAGTTTCTGGGAAGAGAGTCAGGTTTTTGAGCAGAAATTTTCTGCTACGTGTGCACTTAGCCTAAAGGTTGGACTTCAGAAAAGCAGATTTTAATGGACTCATAAAGAGGGTAGGAAAGGTCCAATGGCTGGATATTATAAAGGACCGAAATGTCCAAGAAGAATGGGAGATTTTGCTAAATGAAATTCTCACTGCCCAATCAGTAACAATTCCTAAAAGAATGAAGAATTGGAAGCTTTTAAAGAGACCAGAAATAAAATAATCCACACTATCTATAAACAGATGGTGAAGGAACACGAACATGAGTTTAAATCTCCTGGTCCAGATTAATTACATCCTAGGGTACTAAAAGAGTTAGCAGAGGAAATTGCAGAACCACTAGCCAGAATCTTTGTAAATTCCTGAAGAACAGAAGTCCCAGAAGATTGAAGAAGGGCAAATGTTGTCCCTATCTTCAAAAAAGTAAAGAAGATGGAGTTAGGAAATTACAGGCCGGTAAGCCTTATGTCACAATTAGTGTTGAGCATTCCGATACCGCAAGTATCGGGTATCGGCCGATACTTGCTGTATCGGAATTCCGATACCGACTTCCGATATTTTTTCAATATCGGAAGTCGGTATCGGAATCGGAAGTTCAAAGTTGATTGACAGCCTGACGTCATCATGATGCGCGGTGTGTGCGCATCATGATGCGCCGTCATTTCGGGCCTTCCGGGGGTCTCTGCCGGCCTGCCGGGGGGCTGTGCCGGCCTGCCGGGGGGCTGTGTGGACTGCCCGGGGTCTGTACCGGCCTGCCGGGGGGCTGTGCCGGCCTGCCGGTGGTCTGTGCACCCTGTGGGGGTCTGTACCGGCCTGCCGGGGGGCTGTGCCGGCCTGCCGGTGGTCTGTGCACCCTGTGGGGGTCTGTACTGGCCTGCCGGGGGGCTGTGCCGGCCTGCCGGGGGTCTGTGCTGATGTCCGGGGGTCTGTGCAAGCATCGTCCGATGGGACTACAAGTCCCATCTGGCGATGCCTGCTACCATGACAGTGATTGACACATTAGCCAATGATGGGACAGTAGTAGTCCCATCATCCGGCTAATGTGTTGAATGTAAAAAAAAAAAAAAAAAAAAAAAAATTACATGCTACATACATGCTACATACATACAACATGCATACTACATACATGCTACATTCATACTACATATATACTACATGCAACATACATACTACATATATACTACATGCATGCAACATGCATACTACATATATACTACATGCAACATACATACTACATATATACTACATGCAACATACATACTACATATATACTACATGCAACATACATACTACATATATACTACATGCATGCAACATGCATACTACATATATACTACATGCTACATATATACTACATATATACTACATGCATGCAACATGCATACTACATACATACTACATGCTACATATATACTACATATATACTACATGCATGCTACATACATACTGCATGCTACATGCATGCTACATACATACTACATACATACTACATGCTACATACATACCACATATATACTACATACATACTACATACAATACATTCATACAATACATACATAGACATACAGTACATATAACATAGAGTAACATACTTACCAATACTTGTCACATTGTTCCCCGAAGCCATTGTCTTTTACGGAATAAATATTAACATAACAAACCACAAAAATACTCACCCACAATCCGAAGCAGTCCACGAGTGTGTCCCACGACGATCTTGGGTAGAGAACGGCAGCATCAGCTGTTGCTGCCGTTCTCTACGGGCTGCAGGAATCCAATGACGGAAGGTAGGTATCCTTCCGCACTGTATTCCTCCGCCACTTAAAAAAAAAAAAAAGTCCCTAGTCTCACTTTATGCCATTGCTGCGTGGGAATTTTTCTTATTCCGATACCGGAAGTCCCATAGACTTGAATGGGACTTCCGGTATCGGAATCGGCGATACCGATACTTTTTTTTAAGATCGGCCAATCCATTCCGATCCGATACTTTGAAGTATCGGACGGTATCGCTCAACTCTAGTCACAATCCATTTTTGGATCTGTCAGATTCTGGATTCTCTGATATAAACTTTTTTCCTTTCAGGCCATCGGGGATTAATATCAGTTTTTGCTGCTGGTGTTACTACATGTTTAGTCTGCTGGTGGAGACCACTCCCACCTTCCAATATAAGGTCACCTATTGTGAACACTTTTGACCTTGCTTCTGAGTTTGGGCTCCCTCTGCTGGTTGCTGCTGGTAATGGAGCTGGTCTGGCTGACAGAAGTCAATCACCTGAGGAGGATGATTGGAGGTCAGGTGTTACAGAGTGGAGAGATTTAAGTGAGCAACCTTCCCTCAGTTGTTGCCGGTGATTTGGTTTTCTTCCTGAGCATTTTGGAAGTCTGCTTGCCTCCTACTTTGTCCTGCATCTTTCACATAAGTTATTTTTCTGCTTGAATCTTTTTGCATTTGATCCATTTTTTGCTTTTGTCTTATTTCTGCTTTGCTGGTGTGAATTCAGCCTTGTTCCCTGCTGGGACCTGTGCTGGACTCTGTTCCATATGCCACAGCTCATGTCAGTCTTTTCAGTATTTCTAATCCCCTGTTATATCAGTATCTTTTGTTTTATGTCCAGTTCACACCAGAGTTCTGATTTAGTGGGGGAGAGGTCGTGTGGCCTCAGTATTGTTGCATATCAGACGTGTTGGATTTTTTCTTAGTGCTTTTTGTGTGATTGCAGACAGTATCCTTTCCTGTCCTGTTCTATCTAGACAGTTTGGGCCCCATCATTTGCTTACTCTATTTTCTGCCTGTGTTTTGTGCCTCATCTTGTCTCACCGGCAATATATGTTTGGGGGCTATCTATTCCTTTGGGGTTCTACTCCGGGGCCGTTTAGCTTTCCCCTTTCTCTCTTTAGGCTTAGTTAATTCTTTGGCTGTGCCGAGGTGTCTAGGGCATCGTAGGTACGTCCCACGGCTAATTCTAGTTGTGTTGTCAGTTTAAGGGTCTGCAATCCACTAAGTTACCAAACTCTCTGGTTATCTGGTTGCCTAGCCTATTCCCCTGCTATCCTCCTTGGTTACCTAATCATAACAGTCACCTGGTACACCAGCTGACTGTTGGTAAAAGCAGGTCCTTTGCAAACCAAACTTTGAGAAGAGAGGAGCTATCTGGAGCAGTGGTGATCCTGATGAAAGCTGAGTTCGGGTGCCTTACTCTGCTGCCTTGGAGCATTGGCAGCAGAGAAAGCTGTTTGTTGTTCCTTGCTGAAAAGATTGATAAAATTTGTTATATGATTAATCTGTTTTTTGTCGAAGGAAAAAGTTTTATTGAAAAAATTTGCAGTCGTTATTAGGTTCCTTGAACTTTGCCTTAAAAATCATATCCATAGGTAGGGTTTTTTCGAGAAGGCTATACGATGCCACAGCAGGTAAGGCCTGGATCACACTTCCGTTTTTTTAAATCCGTCCAAATCCGTCGTTTTTCGTTAAAAACGGATCCGCCATGTTTTTGGCGGATCCGTTTTTTCCCCCATAGACTTGCATTAGCGGCTACTGCGGATCCGTAAAAAAAAACGGATCCAAACGGATCCGTTAGCATCCGTTAGCGGCAAAAAACGGAAACGGATCCGTTTGGCGGACACAAAAAACGGATGTGTGAAACAGGGCTAACCTTGCGCCTAATTCACACCTGAGATTAGGTAGCGAGCTTAAAGAGGATTTGAAAACTTGGATGTCGTTTCCTATCTAAATTTAATGGCAAGACAATGTGGCAGACCCCGTTTGTATTTGCCGAAGATTTGGATTTGTATATTTTTATGAACAAATCAGAAGGTTTTGGTTTATCTTTTAAATTACACTGGGACCTGTTGAAGTGCATTGTGCACGAAACAGCTGTCGTCCGTCTTTTTGCATTTCTCCCATGCCATTGCCTATGCTTTATTAATATGAAATAAAGTGAATCATTTCAAGAGAATGGTGAGTGCCATCCTGCTGTCTTTTTCTACTATAATTGATGATTGTGCTAAACTTATTTGTCACCGCCAGTGGTCAAAGTTTTTGGAGCATGTTCCCGGAGCCGACAAAGAAGGAACGATTTGCCCAGAGAATATATGGGACATAGTACAGGTCTAATTCAATATTTTATTGGAAAGTCCTTGGCTAAAAAAAAAAAACTTGGTCCGAGTATTCGGCGCTTGGAATGTATGGGTAAGATTTTGTACAGAAAACGGTTACTCATATAAAAAAGCTAAGGAAGAAACAGCGCTGAACAGAGCATTTGGTTTTGAATGGTCTGTCTTATTCAGCTTTAGCAAAACACATTGCTGGTGTTTCATTTTTCCTTAAAACTTTGGGCAAGAAACCGTTGAATGACAATTTTTTGATGAAACAATTGTTATAAGGATTCAGAAGGGCTAATTTTAAACAGGATGATCGTTGTCCCATATCATTTTGCTGGTCCAATTGGGTTTGAAAAATGTTAAAATCACGTCTCACTCTTTTCGTATTGGAGCAGCAATGGAAGCAGCTAGGTTGGGTTTTCAAGACAATAATATAATGAAAATTGGAAGGTGGGAATCAAAAAGGTTCAGATTGTATGTTCGGCCAAATTTGTATGAATGCTAACATCTTATTCATTTTGTAGGTCCGCTATTTGTGTGGATCATCGGACACTCGTATATTTATTGGTCCGAAAAAAGGGCGACGATGCGGTACTATACAGAGAATCTCTCATTTAATACTTCTTCCCTCCACATTTTTTGGTTTAGCAGAAGATGAAAGTTATGGAAGAATTTGGTTGGATTTATGCAACAGCTGTCAAAGAGTCATCCATATCCTGATTTAATAATTTTGCATTTAGAGGGTAACGATTTAGGTAAAGTTAACACACGCGATTTATTAGCATTCATGAGGAAGGATTTGAGTTTACTAAAAATGGAATTGTTTAAATCATTTTTTGTATTTTCAGAAATTGTCCCTAGATTGTTATGGGCAGAAGACAATATCTTGTTTGTTGAAAAAATAAGAAAAGGGGTTAACAGGAGTATGCAGAAGTTTATGGTTTTGATTGACGGATTTTCTTACAGACATGTCGACTTGGAAGAAAAGTTCCCCGGTAAGTACAGAAGGGACCTTGTGCACCTTTCAGATGTTGGCCTGGACATCTTTAACTTGGTTTTCCAGGACATCATCGAAAAATAGCTGTGGCGTTTTGGGGGGGCCATGCATTAACATGCACAGTGTGTGGATAATCTCCCTGTTTTAGGGAGGATTGGGTCTTGAGAGTAAT
Source organism: Dendrobates tinctorius (assembly GCF_039654945.1). Lineage (NCBI taxonomy): Eukaryota > Metazoa > Chordata > Amphibia > Anura > Dendrobatidae > Dendrobates > Dendrobates tinctorius. The sequence goes on along the minus strand of NW_027361743.1, from coordinate 7,057,744 downwards.
AATTTTATTCAGTGATGGAGATATTTAATGGTTTTAATGGTTATGATGAAATAAAATTGGTTGTTGAGTAACTCAAAATAAACGCCACGGCGATTTTATGCCAAACTTAGAACTCGGTGTCCTGTGTCCTTTTTTCTTATGTATGAGAGTGGGGCCTGTGTTATCATGAAAGGGCTAAAATCCTGTGGGACTTCAAGATCCAGACGGATAAGCAGGTGTTGGCTAACCAACCAGACATTGTCATAGTAGACAAGGAGCAGAAGACAGCAATGATAATAGATGTGGCAGTGCCAAGTGACAGCAACCTCAGAAATAAGGCCTGTTTCACACTTCAGTTTTTCACAATCAGTCAAGATCCGCCCATTTGCCAAAAAAAAGGATCCGCCATTTTTATTGGTGGATCCGTTTTTTTCCCCATTGACTTTCATTATCGGCGGATTTTGACTGATGATCGTCCGTTGCATCCGTATTTGTGCGGATCCGCCAAAATTTGGGCGTCCGCTGAGATCACCGAACGGACCCCATGCAACGTTTTTTTGCTGTCCGGATCCGCAATTTCCCTTTTAACCCTGAATCAAGTCTCGCTGCTGGATGAAAATTCTCTCTCGCTGTAGTCCTGCGACTTCAGACATTATCGCGCGATACCTTCACTGCTGTACTCCCGCGACTTCAGCCATTATCGCACGATACCTTCACTGCTGTACTCCCGCGACTTCAGCCATTATCGCGCGATACCTTCACTGCTGCACTCCCGCGACTTCAGCCATTATCGCGCGATACCTTCACTGCTGCACTCCCGCGACTTCAGCCATTATCGCGCGATACCTTCACTGCTGCACTCCCGCGACTTCAGCCATTATCGCGTGATACCTTCAATGCTGTACTCCCGCGACTTCAGCCATTATCGCGCGATACCTTCACTGCTGTACTCCCGCGACTTCAGCCATTATCGCGCGATACCTTCACTGCTGCACTCCCGCGACTTCAGCCATTATCGCGCGATACCTTCAATGCTGTACTCCCGCGACTTCAGCCATTATCGCGCGATACCTTCACTGCTGTACTCCCGCGACTTCAGCCATTATCGCGCGATACCTTCACTGCTGCACTCCCGCGACTTCAGCCATTATCGCGCGATACCTTCACTGCTGTACTCCTGCGACTTCAGACATTATCATGCGATACCTTCACTGCTGCACTCCCGCGACTTCAGCCATTATCGCGCGATACCTTCACTGCTGGACTCCCGCGACTTCAGCCATTATCGCGCGATACCTTCACTGCTGCACTCCCGCGACTTCAGCCATTATCGCGCGATACCTTCACTGCTGCACTCCCGCGACTTCAGCCATTATCGCGCGATACCTTCACTGCTGCACTCCCGCGACTTCAGCCATTATCGCGTGATACCTTCAATGCTGTACTCCCGCGACTTCAGCCATTATCGCGCGATACCTTCACTGCTGTACTCCCGCGACTTCAGCCATTATCGCGCGATACCTTCACTGCTGCACTCCCGCGACTTCAGCCATTATCGCGCGATACCTTCAATGCTGTACTCCCGCGACTTCAGCCATTATCGCGCGATACCTTCACTGCTGTACTCCCGCGACTTCAGCCATTATCGCGCGATACCTTCACTGCTGCACTCCCGCGACTTCAGCCATTATCGCGCGATACCTTCACTGCTGTACTCCTGCGACTTCAGACATTATCACGCGATACCTTCACTGCTGCACTCCCGCGACTTCAGCCATTATCGCGCGATACCTTCACTGCTGCACTCCCGCGACTTCAGCCATTATCGCGCGATACCTTCACTGCTGCACTCCCGCGACTTCAGCCATTATCGCGCGATACCTTCACTGCTGCACTCCCGCGACTTCAGCCATTATCGCGCGATACCTTCACTGCTGCACTCCCGCGACTTCAGCCATTATCGCGCGATACCTTCAATGCTGTACTCCCGCGACTTCAGCCATTATCGCGCGATACCTTCACTGCTGTACTCCCGCGACTTCAGCCATTATCGCGCGATACCTTCACTGCTGTAGTCCCGCGACTTCAGCCATTATCGCACGATACCTTCACTGCTGTACTCCCGCGACTTCAGCCATTATCGCGCGATACCTTCACTGCTGTACTCCCGCGACTTCAGGCATTATCGCGCGATACCTTCACTGCTGCACTCCCGCGACTTCAGCCATTATCGCGCGATACCTTCACTGCTGCACTCCCGCGACTTCAGCCATTATCGCGCGATACCTTCACTGCTGTACTCCCGCGACTTCAGCCATTATCGCGCGATACCTTCACTGCTGTACTCCCGCGACTTCAGCCATTATCGCGCGATACCTTCACTGCTGTACTCCTGCGACTTCAGACATTATCGCGCGATACCTTCACTGCTGTACTCCCGCGACTTCAGCCATTATCGCGCGATACCTTCACTGCTGTACTCCCGCGACTTCAGCCATTATCACGCGATACCTTCACTGCTGTACTCCCGCGACTTCAGCCATTATCGCGCGATACCTTCACTGCTGTACTCCCGCGACTTCAGCCATTATCGCGCGATACCTTCACTGCTGTACTCCCGCGACTTCATCGCGCGATGCCTTAATATCGCAGCCATGGACCCCTGCTCCAACATGCAGGCACTCTGCTATATCGCGCCGATACGCTCTCTACGAGGGTTCCTTTAAATTTTAACCATCGGCGGATCCGTACATCTGCCATTCCGGTGACACCCGTTCCTGTCAGTCCGCCTGCGGATCCGTTTTCCGCTATTTTGGCGGATTTAGACTGACAAGAAAAACTGATGTGTGAAACAGGCCATAAGGAATATGAGAAGCTGGAGAAATACCAGGGCCTGAAAAGAGAACTGGAGAAGATGTGGAAGGTGAAGGCAACAGTGATTCTAGTGGTGATAGGAGCACTTGGAGCAGTGACCTGTAAGTTGGGAGAATGGCTACAACAGATCCCAGGAGCAACATCTGAACTCTGTCCAGAAAAGCGCAATGCTGGGAACAACTAAGATCCTGCGCAGAACCCTCAAACTCCCAGGTCTCTGGTAGAGGACCTGAGAATGAGGAAGGAGAAAAAAAGACCACCCCCATTGGGGTGGAGAGGGAAGTTTTTTTTATAGTACATCCGGACTATAAGACGCGTCCCCCACTTTCCTCCAAATTTTTGAAGGAAAAAAGTACATCTTATAGTCTGAAAAATATAGTATGTAAGTACTTGGATAAGAACACAGTAATTAATTAGAGCCAGCATTGATTTGGAGCAAACAAGTCATGCCAGACTAATCTAATTTCCTTCTATGGGTGGATCAGGGAAATTCTCTCGCATGAGAGAATAGCAGCCACAGGGACGGAGGAGACGGAGAAAGTAAGTTATCTATCTTCTCCATTGCCGGCGTTTGCATTAATTGCACTGCACTCGCATGACATCCAAGTGCAGTCCGATGTTTCACATGCACCCATAGACTTGTATGGCTTAGTGCGATCTGAATATCGGAGGAACTCACAGTTGAGAAAATAATCACAGATCTGCACTGCCCCATAGTATAACATTGGAGTGTTATCCAATAAAGATGCTTCAGATGCGCACAGAATGATTAGTAATAGATCATTCAATGCACATAGGCTGCCATTGTTCTTGGCCTCACAGGCCGTGTTTAGCCAGGACGATGTGCTGCCGAGAATGATAATGTTTTGTGCAAACTAAAAGATTATTTCACTTGACAAACGAACGTTTTGCTCATTCGTTGGGTGATCGGCAGCCTGTTAAGACTACTCATCATGAAACGAGTATTCCTATGAGGAAAGCTCGTTCACCAATTATTTGACATAGGTTACTACTCTGTGCCTTTGTGGGTCCCTGTGGCTCTTATGCCACTACCTTTCATAAGCGCCAAACCACTGACAGCTGTAAACTTACAATATATAAGTCGCATAATAGCGACGTATGGTCCCAGGGTTACAGTGTTTCTGCACAGTTCCTGGATAGGCTATGAAAATTAAAAGCTACTTTTTACAGTACCAGAAAAAGCTTTGAGATTTCAGAAATCTCACGCACACGTTTGTTTATTTTTACTGATTAAATTGGAAAACTGATGCGTTTTTTGTTTTTTTTTAAACTGCAGCACGTCAGTTCTTTTAGCATTATTGCAGCGTTTTGTGCAGTATTTTATCAACCATAGAAAATAATTAGTAAATGCCAAAAAGCTGAAAAAACATTGCAATACATTTTTGTAGCATTTTTAATGAAAAAGCAGGTAAAGCAGGATGTGAAACCCATTTATTTTTGTGATTTTTCCCAAGTTGAAACCATAATGTTTTGGTCTCCTCACCCAAGTAAGGATGTCAGTATTAGTGCAAGTTAATGAAATTAGTGATATGTGTTAAAGTGAACTAAGCCTAACCAACTCTATGCCCAACCAATGTTTGATTGTAAATGATGCCCTATTAACTCAATGCTCTACTAATGTGTGATAGTAAACAATGCCCTATTAACTCAATGCTCTACTAATGTGTGATAGTAAACAATGTCCTACTAATGTGTGATAGTAAACAATGTCCTACTAATGTGTGATAGTAAACAATGTCCTACTAATGTGTGATAGTAAACAATGTCCTACTAATGTGTGATAGTAAACAATGTCCTACCATCTCAATGCCCTACCAATTTGTGATATTAAACAATGCTTAACCAGCTCAATACTCAGCTAATTTCTTAGGTAAACCTTGCCTGACTAATTCAACTACCCTTCCATTGTTTTTACATTTGAGATTGTGTATTTTTTTCATGAATTCACATGAACTTTTTTGTTCAGAATAGTCATTATTATTTTTTCAGACATGAAAAAAAAACTTTTCCCACTAAATAAATTGATTAAACTGCCTTTTTTCCAAGAATTGTTTTATGGTTTCACATATGTCTTGCATTGGCGGCCTAACACCTTGCATTATTCATACTTGTATGGTGGAAGCAAAACTGAAATTTGCATCCTGAAAAAAGCAGCAACAACACAGTAAGAAAAACAGTAAAAAAAAAAAAAGCCAGCAAAACTTGCTTTTTGTCTGCAGCTTTTTTTTTTTACTGCCAAGAGATCAGGTTTTGGATACAGAAATAAAAAGCAGCAAAAAATTACCGTGTGAACATAGCTTAAATCTTCATCAGAAAGGATGATTCAGCACTGGTCAATGGAGGGGAGGTGAAATTTAGACTTTCCACAGATCTCACCAAGTGTCTGCTCACGCTCCAGAACTTGTGAATAGCGGCAGAACAATTGAAAGGAAGGGAACAAGGTATGGCGATTATGCATTAACAATATATAGTCTAATAGTCTAATTTTGTGTTTTGGGAGAAGGGCTGTGGTAATGATAGAGCAGAGCGCTCACCAAGCCCAGTGCTTGATCACGTTATTCCTCCTTTCACAGCCTCGCTCCTTCTGTGTGGCTTTAAGGACTACTGTGCTCATTTCTCCTACCTAAATCTGAAATAATATTATTATTAATAATTTATATAGCACCATGAGAAGGGGCTACATACAAATTAAAGGTATCACTTACAGTAAACAAACTATCACAGACTGATACAGAGAGGAGAGGTCCCTGCCCTTGCGGGCTTACATTCTACAGTGAGGAGGCAGCGGGGTCATTGCAGGCTATAAGATTTCTTGAAGAGGTGCATTTTCAGGTTCTGTCTGAAGGATCCGAATGTGGTTGATAGTCGGACTTATTGGGGCAAAGAATTCCAGAGGATGGGGGATATTCGGGAGAAGTCTTGGAGGCGATTAGGTGAGGAGCGAATAAGTGTGGAGGAGAGAAAGAGGTCTTGGGAGGACCGGAGATTACGTGAAGGAAGATATCAGGAGATTATTTCAGAGATATATAGAGGAGACAGGTTACAGATGGCCTTGTAGGTCAGTATGTATTAGTAATTTGAACTGGATACGCTGAGGGAATGGGAGCCAGTAAAGAGATTTGCAGAGGCGAGAAGCAGAGGAGTAGCGAGGAGAGATTAATTAGTCGGGCAGCAGAGTTAAGGATGGACTGGAGAGGTGCGAGGGTGTTAGCAGGGAGACCACAGAAAAGGATATTGCAGTAGTCGAGGCAGGAAATGATGAGGGCATGCACAAGCATTTTAGTAGATTGAGGGTTGGGGAAAGGACGGTTTCTGGAGATATTTTTGAGCTGGAGGTGGAAAGCTTACGGTATATACTTGTGTATAAACCGACCCATGTATAAACCGACCCCTCTAATTTTGCCACAAAAAACTGGGAAAACTTATTGACTCACGTGTATGCCTAGGGTGGAAAATGCAGCAGCTACTGGTAAATTTCAAAAATAAAAATAGATGCCAATAAATGTAAAAGTAATTATGACATCATTTTGGTTAAATGTTTTTGAATATCCATATTGAATCAGGAGCCCCATATAATGCTCCATACAGTTCATGATCACCCCATAAGATGCTCCATACACAATACACCCCACATAATGCTCCATAAAGGTTAATAATGGCCCCATAAGATGCTCCATAGAATATGCTGCCCCATAAGATGCTCCATAGATTATGCCTCCATAAGATGCTCCATAGATTATGCCTCCATAAGATGCTCCATAGATTATGCCCCCATAAGATGCTCCATAGAATAGGCCCCCATAAGATGCTCCATAGAATAGCCCCCCATAAGATGCTCTACAGAATATGCCCCCATAAGATGCTCCATAGAACATGCCCCCATAAGATGCTCCACAGAACATGCCCCCATAAGATGCTCCACAAAATAGGCCCCCATAAGATGCTCCACATAATAATTCCCATATGCTGCTGCAAATAAATGTTCAGGCAGCAGAGGGTGCAGCACGCACTAACTACGTAACCGCACCCTCTGACCTGAACATCACTGACAGAGGACGCGACAGCGGTGAGTAGCGTGGGAATGGGGACAGGTGAATATCGCTATACTTACCCCTTCCTGGCATGGTCTCTGCAGCCCCATTCTCCAGCGCCTGCTTTCAGCGGTCATCGTGATACCGCTCATTAAGACATGAATATACGCATATTCATGTCTGTAATGAGCAGTACAACGTGACCGCAGAAGGCAGGCGCCGGAGACCGAGGGACAAGCAGGGGGGCTGCAGAGACCATGCCAGGAGGGAGTAAGTATGATCTCTGACACCCCGTCCCCCTCCCCCCGCCGATCCCCAGTATATGACTCGCGTATATGCTGAGAGGGGGACTTTCAGCCCAAAAAAATGGGCTGAAAATCTCGGCTTATATGCGAGTATATACGGTAGATGTGCGGTTTGAAGGACAGGGCAGAGTCAAGGATTACTCTGAGGTGGCGGACTTCCAGTACAGGAGAAAGCATGATGACATTAATTGTGATAGATAGATAATGAGTTCAGATTTGTCCACATTGAGTTTGAGGAAGCAAAAGGAGAAGAAGGAGGATATGGCTCATAGACACTCTGGGATTCTGGACAGCAGAAAGGTGACCTCTGGGCCAGAGAGGTAGATCTGATTGTCATCAGCATAAAAGTGGTACTGGAATCCATGGGACTTTTTGAGTTGTCCCAGGCCAAGTGTATAGATTGTGAAGAGTAGGAGTCTTAGAACAGAGTCTTGGGGGACTCCAACAGAGAGAGGGTGGGATGAGGAGGTAGTGTGGAAATGTGCGGTTTGAAATGTATAAGGAGATCCAGGCTATGGTGAGGTCTTTGATGCCAAATGAGTAGAGGATCTGTAGTAGGAAGCACTGGTCAACTGTGTCGAAAGCAGAGGACAGGTCTAGAAGGAGGCGTATAGAGTATTGTTCGTTAGCTTTGGCTGTAAGTAGGTCGTTAGTAATTTTGGTCAGGGCAGTCTCAGTGGAATAATGGGGACAGAAAGCAGATTGTAAATTGTCAAAGAGCAAGTTAGATGAGAGGTAGGAGGAAAGTTCAGCGTGAATGTGCTGCTCCAGGAGTTTAGAAGTGAAGGGTAGCAGTGATATTGGGCGATAGCTGGACATAGCAGTTGGGTTGAGGGTTGGCTTTTTAAGGATAGGCGTGATTGTGGCATGTTTGAAAGCAGAAGGGAAGGTAACAGAAGTTAGTGATAGGTTGACGAGGTGGGTTAGGGATGGGATAAGTGTGGTGGTGAGGTTGGGGAGGAGGTGGGATGGGATAGGGTTGAGTACATAAGTGGTGAGGTGTGATTTGGAGAGGAGACAATTAAGCTTCCCTTCAGTGATGTTGGAGAGGGAGGTTATGGGATTTGGGCATTGGTCTGGTATACAAAGGGGTTGTGGTGGTTGAACAATAAAGATTTGCCTTGTTTGGTCAATCTTACTTTTGAAGTCTGGAGAAGTCCTCAGCAGAGATGAGGGAAGTTGGATGGGGCAGTGGTGGGCGGAGGAGGGAGATAAAAGTTTTGAATAACTGTTTGGGGTTGTAGGATAGAGAAGATACAAGGGTTGTGAAGTACATCTGGTTAGCAGAGGTGAGGGCAGATTTGAAAGCGAGTGTTGCCTGTCTGAATACAGTGAAATCATCTTGAGAATTTGTTTTCTTGCAATGTCACTCTGCAACCCTGGACACTTGCTAGAGCTTTTTAGTGATGTTATTGTGCCAGGGTTGTCTATTAATACGTCGCACTCTGCCATGAACGAGAGGGGCGACCGTGTCAATAGCTGATGCGAGAGTGGCACTGTAGAACGCAGTGGCACTGTCTGTGTCGTGGAGTGAGGATATGGATGCAAATGCTAGAATAGAGTCAGAGAGCGTGTGGGTGTCTAGGTGTGCAAGGTTTCTGCGGGGGTGCGCATGTTGCTGGACATGGGTGACAGGTGAGGAGGACAGGGATGAGAAAGTGAGTAGATGTTGGTCAGATAGAGGGAGAGGGGAGGTTGTGAAGTTAGATAGTAGAGACGGGAGAAGATCAGGTCTAATGTATGTCCGTCTGAGTTTGGAGGCTGTTGACTGAAGGGTATCAGTGGGGATGTTGAAGTCACCCATGATGATAGTGGGAATGTCAGTAGAAAGAAAGTGAAGAAGCCAGGTAGAGAAGTGGTCAATAAAGGCAGTGGCCGGGCCCGGAGGTTGGTATATGACGGCCACTTGGAGGTTGGAGGGAGAGTAGATGCGGACAGATTGGAAAAGAGGAGAGGATAAGGGAGGGTAGAGGTGGGATTGGTTTAAAGGTGCAGTTAATAGAAAGGAGAAGACCCACTCCTCCACCATGTCTGTAGCCAGGGTGAGGAGTTTGGGTGAAGTGGAGGCCGCCGTAACACAGGCGGTGTAGGAGGGTGTCAGCCATGTTACTGTGAAAGATGTCTTACTTGGTCGCCTGCTCCTGTGAGCAACATAGTATAATGAAAATCAGTGCAATCACCTCCATTGTCAAGCGGTAGACACTGCCATTTGAACGATCCAGTGTGGTGAATAAAATGAAAAAAGTACACTTACCTCTCTGACCGCCACTGTTTCTCTGCTCTCAGCGCTGTGTCCCTCTGAGATCTTGTAAAATTATTTATGGCACGTGAGGGCTGCAGCCCGTGATAGAGAAAAATTAAAATCCATAAAGACATCTCCAGAGAGGGGACATATCATGCTCGAATTGAACATATGGGATTAATTGTGGCTGAGAGAGAAAAACTAATTATAACAATGGAAGTGAGAGAGAGCTGACACTTCCATCACCATAGAGGTCCTCCTGCAGTGACCAGGTAATTACAGCAGGGAGACTTTCTGGTAAGAAGACACCAAGGCTGAGATTTGTTTATGCAGAGGCGGGAAAATACGCTTCTAAACCAAAGAGCTTCCTCTGATCAAAGAATCTTTCCTAAACCTTTTGAATCCAGTGGTCAGTTATGAATATTGGGGTCTGCATCGATCCAAATATTTATGGGAAATATATTTTCTGTATTGAAGTGAAGGGATGAACAGAACACATTCACTCATCACTGTAAGACCATTCTAACCCCTCCAACGTAATAACGGTCTGATGTATGATGCAATCCAGGCCATGTTTCATCCTGATAGGTAACATTTCTAAAAGAAACATGATGACTAGAGTTGAGCGACTTTTGCTTTTTTAGGGTCGAGTTTCGTTTCATGAAACCCGACTTTTCCAAAAGTCGGGTTGAGCAAAATCGGCCAACTATAGGGAAAAGTCGGGGTCCGACCGAAACACGAAACCCAATGTAAGTCAATGGGGAATTAAAGTCTGTAGTGAGAGGAGGACAGGAAACACACCTACAGTGCCCATTTGAATGTCAAAAGCATCAATTCTTACTTAAGCTTGTCAACCTTAATTAACTTCATAATACAAGTTACGCACTGAAAAATGGGGGTTATTTGGCTAAAGTTGTGGGGGGGGGTAGGGCTGGCTCCAGGTTTTCATGTGCCCTGGGCGAAAGAGCGCCCCTTTAACACATACCACAACTCATCATGCTCCGATACGGCAGAGAAATAGCGGTATAGTACAATGAAAAATACTTCACTTTTTACATCTCATGACGAGGCCCATCTATTTCTCCATACAGAATCATTGGTCCCATATAATGTTTGAAACAGTATATGATGAGCTCCACATAATGCTACAGTATATGTTGGTCCCAATGGATGAAGCTCCACTGTCTTATGGGCCCAAATAATGCTCCAAACATAATGGGCCCCATTTCTAATGCTCTAGTGTATAATGGGACCTGTAAATGCTGCTCCAGTGTCTGATGTCCACCTTTGGAATGTTCCAGTGTATGGTGGGCCCCATCTATCATTCTCCAGAGTATAGTGCTCCCCAAAAATTGCTGTCCCAACATTGAAAACAATGAAATAAGTCTCCTCGCTAGGGAATCCCTGTACTAGTCTGGACTCCTCGTCGTCCCCATCTTCCGTCTCACTGCACAGTATTTCACCCTTGCAAGTGCTGTGATCCTGAGCAAGCAGGGGGGGCCCACTCGTTGGCGACGACACTGGCACAGGGGCCCTGATAGTACGGTGGTGTGTCTGACGGCGGGTGGGCCGAACCTGCACTTTCATCTGCAGCTTCCTCTTTGTCACCGTGTAAGATGGAACTGTATATGGGAAGGGTAACCTGAGTTTCATCAGGGTCAGATTCAGGCCGTGTAGCGTGCGAGGGGAATGTAGTGGTCTGGGTCAATGTACCAGCAGATTCATCGAGCAGTGGCTGGGCATCAGTGCACTTGTGTCGCCCCCAGGAGTACAGTCGCCACAGTGGCATTACCTTCCTCCTAGGGAGTGTGATGTCATGCTTGGGAGCAATGAAGGATCTCTCTAGCAGGTTAACTGATTGGGCGGTGTTATTCCCACGAGTCATGACCCTCCAAACAGCGTTCATGAAGGCAAAGTGTTTGTTTTACGTGGGCAGCATGGTTGCAAAGCTGAACCTTAAAGGAATGTCCAGAAGGGCACCACCAGGAGTGGAGCCTACGGCGTAATTTGACTCAACACGGGCAACCTCAACCATCAAGCAACAAAAAAGATGCACACATTGCAAGCTTAATTCCGTTAACGAACGAGACTCGGTCATGCCCCGCGGTCCGAGTCCGTCTTACTAGAGGGACACGCGAGGCTCTGGCACGTGAGATTGGCCAATAACTGGTGTGTCATGCCCTTACATGTGCGTGGCTGCATGTGCGCTACACTGGAAAGGCCAGCGTTTGTCGCTTACAGGTGCAGATAACCCGCTGAACAACGTTAGTGATGGGGATCTGTGATTAAAATTATTACCCACAAACGATGATTTCCCAGTAAGTGCAGGTCAACCGCAGTTCCGGAATTAGGCCTAACCGTCATTCCTGAAAAAATGAAAAACTTACGTGTGCAAACCACAGGTGCTGTAGCTTGCTTAACAGCTCGCCAGCCGTTCTCTGGCCCAGTATGGATTACACGTGATTGCACAAAGGTGAGAAAGGGTACCGTATCCCCGGATAACATGTATGGATAGCATAGTGTACACATTCAAAATATATGTCTATAGATCAGGAGGCAGGCTCAGACGGTGTCAGGCCCAGTATGGGTTACACGTGATAGCACAAAGGTGAGAAAGGGTACCGTATCCCCGGATAACATGTATGGATAGCATAGTGTACACATTCAAAATATATGTCTATACATCAGGAGGCAGGCTCAGACGGTGTCAGGCCCAGTATGGATTACACGTGATTGCACAAAGGTGAGAAAGGGTACCGTATCCCCGGATAACATGTATGGATAGCATAGTGTACACATTCAAAATATACGTCTATAGATCAGGAGACAGGCTTAGACGGTGTCAGGCCCAGTATGGATTACACGTGATTGCACAAAGGTGAGAAAGGGTACCATATCCCCGGATAACATGTATGGATAGCATAGTGTACACATTCAAAATATATGTCTATAGATCAGGAGGCAGGCTCAGACGGTGTCAGGCCCAGTATGGATTACACATGATTGCACAAAGGTGAGAAAGGGTACCGTATCCCCGGATAACATGTATGGATAGCATAGTGTACACATTCAAAATATATGTCTATAGATCAGGAGGCAGGCTCAGACGGTGTCAGGCCCAGTATGGATTACACGTGATTGCACAAAGGTGAGAAAGGGTACCGTATCCTCGGATAACATGTATGGATAGCATAGTGTACACATTCAAAATATATGTCTATTGATCAGGAGGCAGGCTCAAATGGTGTCAGGCACAGTATGGATTTGACGGCCCAGACTACACAGCGGAGGAGCAGGGAGAGGTAAAGATTGCAAATGCTGGGGCAATGCCCAAGTAAGGGGGGCCCACTTGTGGGCGTCGGTCCTTGCACTGGGCCCCTCATAGTACGGCGGTGTGTCTGATGGCGGGTGTGCACCACCACCGTCAGAGACACTTGATTGCACTATGAGGGACCCTGTGCCAGTGCCCGCGCCCAAGAGTCGGCCTACCCACCTGTCCAGGGCAACGGCACTCGCACGGCTTCGTGCGCTAGGTGGTGACCCCGGCCATTGGGGGGGGCAGGCAGCACAGTTAGGGAGTTTTAGAAAGTGGCATATGTTGATGTTGGACATTCAGCTGATGCAAAAGGCGAAATTGTTCAAGTCCCAGGAAGAGGAGGACCAAAGCAAGCCATTTTTCTGTCACTCTGTGTGTCATCAGGGGAAGGTGGGACAAAATCCTTGGAAACCCATGCATGGTTCATTTTAATGAAGGTTAGATCATCCACATTTTGGGTTGACAGACGGGTCCTTTTTTCTGTCAGGATTGATCCAGCTGCACTGAAGACTCTTTCCGATAGCACACTTGCAGCTGGGCAAGCGAGCTCCTGTAAGGCATATTGTGCCAATTCAGGCCAGGTGTCCAGTTTAGCGGCCCAATAGTCAAAGGGGAATGACCTGTGCGGGTGAACATCGATATGGGAGGAAAAGTAGTTTGTAACCATAGTTGACAACTGCTGTCTCCTGTCACTTTCCATCGATGCAGTATTACCAGTTGTGTGAGCAGTACTTGAAAAATCAGTCCACAACATTGTCATGAAACCCCTGTCTCCAACGCCACTTCTGCTGTGTGCACCACGAACACCTCTGCCAAGCTGCCCCCGGCCCATACGGCTCGTGTGAGAACTATCACCGCTGCTGTGTGCTGGGAATGCCTCAACCAACTGGTTTACCAGAGTTGCTTGTTTATTAGCCAATATTAGGTCAAGGTTCTCGTGTGGCATGATGTTTTGTAATTTGCCTTTATAGCGTGGATCCAGGATGCTGGCCAACCAGTAGTCGTCATCGTTCATCATTTTGGCAATGCGGGGGTCCCTTTTTAGGGTCTGCAAGGCATAATCTGACATGTCGGCCAATGTTCCCGGTGTCAATGATGCACTGCGAGTGCTGGTTGGAGGAGCACTTTCTGGCAAATCCACATCCCTCCAGTCACGCACAAACCCTGTACCAGATCTTGCCATGCCAACATTTTCACTTGCCCCACGAGATGCATCCTCCTTCCCTAAGTAATCATCCCCATCATCATCCTCCTCTTCTTCCTCAACCTCATCCAGGAGAGGTCCCTGAGCAGACAATGGCTGAATGTCATCAAGGATTCCCTCCTCCTCTTCCTCCTCGTCAACATTGGCTGCAGACGCCTGCTCCTTAAGGTGCGTCAAAGTTTGCATGAGCAGATGCATAAGTGGGATGCTCATGCTTAGGATGGCGTTGCCTGCGCTTACCAGCCATGTGCATTCCTCAAAACACTGAAGGACTTTACAGAGGTCTTTCAGCTTCGACCGCTGCACACCTGTCAACTCCATGTCTGCTCTCAAAGTGCCTGGCCGTGTATCCTCCCACAAATGCATTATGGCCTGCCTCTGTTCGCACAGCCGCTCAACCATGTGCAGGGCGGAGTTCCACCTTGTTGCAATGCCGATAATGAGGCTGTGGTTGGGAAGGTGGAGCAATCGCTGCAGCTTCTGCATACGAATGGAGTGTATAGGCGATCGGCGGATGTGCGCGCACAGTCTTCGCACCTTCTGGAGCAGGGCTGTTAACTCCGGATAATTGTTGAGGAAGCACTGCACCACCAGGTTCAAGATGTGAGCCAAGCAAGTTATATGGCTGAGTTTTGAAAGGGCTATGGCTGCCACAAAATTACGACCGTTATCACTAACAACCTTGCCTGCCTCAAGATGTATACTGCCCAGCCATGACTCAGTTTGTCGCTGAAAGTACTCTGCCAGCACCTCCGCGGTGTGTCTGTCGCCCAAACACATCATCTGCAACACAGCCTGCTGACGCTTTCCACTAGCTGCTCGATAGGGGGACATCTCGTGTGCAACAGTGGCAGCTGCAGATGGAGTGCTCGTACGACTGCGCTCTGTGGACGAGCTTTCGCTTCTGGAGGAGGAGGAGGGTCGAACGCCTACAGCCAACTGTTTCCTATACTGTGGGCTAGGCAGCACTGTCCCACCATCGCTGTCCCCTTGGACCCTGCATCCACCACATTAACCCAGTGCACAGTGATGGACACGTAACGGCCCTGGCCATGCCGACTGGACCATGCATCTGTTGTGAGGTGCACCTTTCCACTCACTGACTGCTTGAGTGCATGGACAATGCGTTCTTTCACATGATGGTGGAGGGCTGTGTGGCTTTGCAAGAGAAGAAGTGGCGACTGGGTAGGTCATAGCGTGGTACTGCATAGGCCATGAGTTCGCGGAAAGCTGCGCTTTCCACCAACCGATAGGGCATCATCTCTAACGAGATTAGTTTGGCAATGTGGGCGTTCAAACCCAGTGTACGCGGATGAGAGACTGAGTACTTTCTTGACCTACTCATAGTCTCTGGGAGGGTGAGCTGGACTTGAGAGCTGCATATGGTGGAACTAGCGGTGGACAGGGCGGACTGAGAGAGGGTTGATGATGGTGATGGAGTTGGTGTTCTTTCTGATGGCCTAGATTCAGTCTTTCGTTGATATAACAGTGGGATTCCCTGACTGCTTTGGCCTTGCAACGACACCTCAACATTTGCTGCTGTGCTAACCGGTGGGCTTACAGTGGGGGAAACAATGTAGCGTTGCTGACTACCTTCTTTGTGATCAGTTGCATTGTGGTACTTGAGGTTTGGTGTTGTGTCCACGCTTGCAAGTGCATGCTGGTTAAATGTCTAAGCATGCAACTGGTATTCAAATTTTTCAGATTTTTCCCTCGGCTAAAGGTCTTTGCGCACTTCTTACAGATAACCTTGGCCTGATCATGAGGATTTTGTTCAAAAAAGTGCCACACTGCACTCTTCCTACTTTGGAAGACATTTTGCGGCCTAGCACGCTGTGCTATTTTGACCGTCTGGACAAGCTGTCCAGCAAGTCTTTTGATTTTTGGAACCTGTCTTTGGAGTGCTCTGGGCCTGCCAGATAACAGCTGTTGCGATGTCGATGTCTGCTGTGGATGCTCCTCCTCCTCATCTGAGCTATTGGAAGCAGCACCCTCTTCCCCCAATGGATGCCAATCTGGGTCAACAACTGGGTCATCCATCACCTCCTCTTCAATGTCATGTGCACCTTCCTCTGTGTCACCGTGTATGGTGGTATAGTATGCGGGAAGGGGCACCTGAGTCTCATCAGGGTCAGAATCTGGCTCATTACACTGCGAGGACAATGTAGTGCTCTGACTGAATGTACCAGCAGAATCATCTATCAGTGGCTGTGCATCAGTGCACTCCATGTCAGATTCATCTTGGCCTGGGTAATTCACCATTTCACTTGATAACCCAGGCATGGTATGTGAAAACAGCTCCATGGAGTAATCAGTTGTATGGCCGGCGTCATCCTTCAATCTTGGTTGGGGTGAAGGACACAAGGAAAGGTGTGGTTCATGAACATGACCCTCCGATGACGACTCAGTGCTTTTATTTTTTACAACTTCAGAAGAGGAGGCGATAGAGCTGGAGGCTCAGTCAGCAATGTAAGTCAAAACTTTTTCCTGATGCTCTGGCTTTAAAAGCAGTTTGCTAACTCCTAGAAAACTAAGCCTTTGAGGCCTTGTGGAGCCAGACAATGACGCAGGCTCAACACCTCCTGCATTCGGTCCTATTTTGCCTTTGCCACTACCATCCGATCCACCACCAACACCATCATTACCAGCTGGCAACCCCCGCCCAATTCCACGGCCTCTTCCACCAGCCTTCCTCATTTTTGGTAAAAATGTACACAAAATCCCACAAACTATATAGTAATGTAAAACAAGGTACAAGGTGTATATAGGACAGGGGAGACGTAGAATTTCTGAACACACTTGTGGACACTGTTGGATTGTGTGAGGCCCAGTTAATATCACACCGCTATGTCACAGGCTCATGTCGCAGGTGTGAAAAATGTCACTATAGGACAGGGGAGATGTAGAATTTCTGAACACACTTGTGGACACTGTTGTGTGAGGCCCAGTTAATATCACACCGCTATGTCACAGGCTCAATGTCTCAGGTGTGAAAAATGTCACTATAGGACAGGGGAGATGTATAATTTCTGAACACACTTGTGGACACTGTTGTGTGAGGCCCAGTTAATATCACACCGCTATGTCACAGGCTCAATGTCGCAGGTGTGAAAAATGTCACTATAGGACAGGGGAGATGTAGAATTTCTGAACACACTTGTGGACACTGTTGGATTGTGTGAGGCCCAGTTAATATCACACCGCTATGTCACAGGCTCAATGTCGCAGGTGTGAAAAATGTCACTATAGGACAGGGGAGATGTAGAATTTCTGAACACACTTGTGGACACTGTTGGATTGTGTGAGGCCCAGTTAATATCATACCGCTATGTCACAGGCTCAATGTCGCAGGTGTGAAAAATGTCACTATAGGACAGGGGAGATGTAGAATTTCTGAACACACTTGTGGACACTGTTGTGTGAGGCCCAGTTAATATCACACCGCTATGTCACAGGCTCAATGTTGCAGGTGTGAAAAATGTCACTATAGGACAGGGGAGATGTAGAATTTCTGAACACACTTGTGGACACTGTTGTGTGAGGCCCAGTTAATATCACACCGCTATGTCACAGGCTCAATGTCGCAGGTGTGAAAAATGTCACTATAGGACAGGGGAGATGTAGAATTTCTGAACACACTTGTGGACACTGTTGTGTGAGGCCCAGTTAATATCACACCGCTATGTCACAGGCTCAATGTCGCAGGTGTGAAAAATGTCACTATAGGACAGGGGAGATGTAGAATTTCTGAACACACTTGTGGACACTGTTGTGTGAGGCCCAGTTAATATCACACCGCTATGTCACAGGCTCAATGTCGCAGGTGTGAAAAATGTCACTATAGGACAGGGGAGATGTAGAATTTCTGAACACACTTGTGGACACTGTTGTGTGAGGCCCAGTTAATATCACACCGCTATGTCACAGGCTCAATGTCGCAGGTGTGAAAAATGTCACTATAGGACAGGGGAGATTTAGAATTTCTGAACACACTTGTGGACACTGTTGGATTGTGTGAGGCCCAGTGAATATCACACCGCTATGTCACAGGCAGAAATTGGCTAGTGTATGACAAACTACAAGGTGTATATAGAATTGGGCAGAATAGGAATCTCCCTAGAGTGTAGGTCTGTAAGAACGGAACATGTCCTCGACTTATTCTTACAGAGTGACACACAGATAGCTTCGCTGTGGCCGTGATAACAGCCGTTACATGGTACTGAGAGAGGAGCGTGCACGTACACCGCTGTCCGGTGTCCGTAACATTGTCAAGCTCCGTGTTTTTTAAGTATACGGACTGACACACGCTGTCTCTCTATAGTTTTGAATGTGATCAAACAGCAAATATACTTAACTGTTTGAAAAGCAGACAAAACTGGAGGGTGTAGGTCTGTAAGAACGGAACATGTCCTCGACTTATTCTTACAGAGTGACACACAGATAGCTTCGCTGTGGCCGTGATAAAAGCCGTTACACGGTACTGAGAGAGGAGTGTGCACCGCTGTATGGTGTGAAAAAATGCACGCTCAGTACCTCACCAGGACAAAAAAAAAAATTTGGATTGCTTTTAAAAAAGCAGTTTGCAGAGCAGTGGGAAAACAGCAATGCAGCTATCAGGAAGCCTTATAAGGCAGCCTAACAACCAACACAGCTGATCCAGCAAAATATAGCCTCCACTTGCACTGCACACACAATGACTGGTGTGTTGTACAGGCAAAATCGCTAGCAGCAGAAGCAGTTTTTGGTGTCTTCTTCCCTGCCTAATGCTCTCCCTACAAAATCAGCAGCAGCAGCAGCTCTCCCTATTCTGAGATCAGCATGAGTAACATGGCGGTCGGCGTGCACGCCCTTTTATACCCCCTGTGACGCCCACCAAAGCAAGCCAATCACTTGCATGCCCTTCTCAAAGATGGTGGTGACCCCTGCCTATGTCATCACGTTGCCCACAGTGTCCGTGGATCCTGATTGGCTGAAAAAGGGCGGAAAACAATCTTTTGAAATGCAACTTTGGCGCTAAAGTCGCCGAGCTCGTGGCCGACCTCACCCTAGGGTCGGGTTTCGTTTCATGAAATTCTGGAGGGCCTAGAATATCCCACAACCAGCCTCATCTAGGAGAGGTATGTGGGCTTAACTTTGATCAAATAAAAAACAAAAATTGGGTTCGGCCATTTGTCATTCTCAAAGACATAGTTCACAGAGAGAGTGTTCCATTTGTGTAATCGGAGTGCTTTCCCTCCATAGATATAAGAGCCATTTCTGCAACATCAGGTTTAGTCCCTCAAGCCATACACAACTTGTAACAGGTGTCTAAACGGTCTGTAAATGATTGGTGGAGGAAACTAGTAGTGGCTCCTTTATTTTGTTATTGTGGAGCTGAAGTGACTGGACCAGGGTATATACATATATTCCTTGTTTTGGAATTGGAGGTGTAGATACCATACGCTCATTGTGAGTTCCCCAACCACTATCCTAGTAGTGGAAGCATCTGCAGCCTTGTCTAGCCCTCGTTAGCCAATTGCGTAATTGCTTTGACGATTGGAGGCAGCGGAGTTGCATCCCCTGGCAAACTGGTGACTCCCACTTGGTGATCTGCAACCCCCCCCCCTGCTGTTATTCTGGACACAGCCTATCAGCAGCCACTATATGTTGGGCTGTAGGGTGGCTCAATGGAAAGCACTATACTAAGCAATGCTGTGGTCTTGGGTTCACATCCAATTAAGAATAACATCTGCAAAAGATTGTGAGCAATACATACATTGTCTGCAAAGTGCCATGGAATGTGTTAGGGCTATACTGTATATGCACAGAAATAAATAGAAGTAAAGTCCTGTGGACAGTGAACTAATGGCTACCTTGACGCTAGATAAAACCCTGGTTGTTCCAGTCCCATATTGTGCGAGGACTGAAGAAATTTACAGACAGTATTAACTCCTCACCACAAATAGGTGTAACTGTACGTCCAGACTGCAGGTGGTATCCCCTTTAATCGGGCATACAGTCAAGTCTCATGGAAGCACAACAAAGCTTCTGCTACACGTACAGTGCCAAGACACAGCTCCGATCTCAGCACTTTAAACCCATTAGGTGGTGCTGTAAGAAAAACAAAACAAAACGTAAAATAGAAAAATAAAAATATGACAATACCCCAAAAACTGAGGGGAAAAGTGATTTTTCTTGTGAAAATGTAGTAATACATAAAAAATGGTAGAAACAGAGTATCAACCTAAGGTAATCATATCGGCCCGGAGAAAAAAGTTTATGTGTAACTTACACTATACGGTAAAGTCTGCTAAAGATAAAATTTAAAAACAAAAAAAGAATTCCAGCGATAAAAAAGTCATATATATTCAAAAATGGCACCAGTGAAAAAATTATTTCTTGTGCAAAAGTAGCAAAAAAACCTCTATAATACATAAATCTAATAAAACCATATAAATTTGGTATTGCTTAAAATCGTACTGCCCCACAGCATACAGCTAGCACTTTATTTGTGCAGCATGATGGACAGCATAATATTCCAAAACGAAATAAAAACAGTGGCAGAATAGGTTTTTTTGTCCATATTCCATCCTAAAAAGAGTTGACAAAAGTTTGTCAATAAGTTATATGTACCTCAAAGTGATGCCACTGACAAACAGAGCTCATCCTGAAAAAAAAAAAAAAAAAATCTGAAACGTTATGGCTCCTGAATGTGACAACAGAAAAATGAAGATAAAAAAAAGGCCTGCCATTAATTGATCTTCCTCTGCATTTGCCTTATGTACATAAGCCATAGGTGTTCAGAAAAATAGTGTCACTATGTGGAAGGTAAGTTTATTTAAGTGCAAGTAGCTCGTCCTTACCGTCTCATATGAGGGTTTATAACTTGATCCCCAAGGCAGAATACTGATACACAAGTGCGGTGTTGATAAATTAGCTTTGGCGTCAGCACTTGTAAAATGTCAGTCAACTTGTACATATCAAGTCCTCTATTTTGGACCTACGTCAGTGAGACACTGCGCATCACCAGGCATGGACAATTGTACACCTTGATGTTTGTTCATTTTGCTTGGTGTCCGGTGTTCTATTTGTTGACCTTATTGGCCAACCAGTGTTACATTGACCTATTTATGGTGTTCAGGGTCGGACTGGGCCACCGGAGAACCAGAGGATTCCCCGGTGGGCCCATGCATTGACACCTGCTAGCTTACAGGACCAGTAGCTGCCTAGGGCCCCCCGCTAGTGGCATGTCGCTAATAACAGCATACCACACAGCTGCTATGGGAACCTCCGATGCCAGCGGAGCAGCAGCGGGTGACAGGAAACCGAACCCTGTTTCCGCCATCAGAGCCTGCAGACCAGGGACCTCGCTCCCCCAGGGGCCCCCAACCCACGCGGCCATGATGGGGCCGTAAGTCAGGGGGACACAGCGTCAGCGCCACCCCCCAGTAAGCGCAGCATTCAACTGTATCGGCATCAGATGTCAATTCAGTTGAAAGCAATAATGGATGATGCTCCCTCTGCCATCATTCCCCTCTGCCTCTAACACACAGCGTGTGTGTGATGACATCACTTCACACCTGCTGTGTGCCAGGCCGACTGCACCGCAGCTCCTGACATCACTGACATCGGAGCATAGCCGCCGGAATCACTGTGGGAGCAAGGAGGAGACGTGAGTGCTGTTTGTGTTTTTTAATATACCGTATATATCAGTGAGTCCTGGTTGTATTATACCCTACTGGGGGGGCTTCATGATACCCTATGGAGTGAGCTGCACGATTCCATATTGGGGGGGCAGCATGACACCCTGTGGGGAGGAGCATGATACCCTGTGGGGAGGAGCTGCATGATACCCTATGGGGGAGCTGCATGATACCCTATGGGGGAGCTGCATGATAATAATAATAATAAATTTTATTTCTATAGCGCCGACATATTCCGCAGCACTTTACATTTCAGAGGGGACTTGTACAGACGATAGACATTACAGCATAACAATAATCACATAGATCATAACAGATACCAAGAGGAATGAGGGCCCTGCTCGCAAGCTTACGATCTATGAGGAAAGAGGTAGACACGAAAGGTGGGTGGTAACAGTTGCCCTGATTGTATGGACCAGCCATAATGTTAAGTGTGTAACAGTACAGACACAGAGGGCTAATGGATGCATAAAGCATGTGGGAACATGATACGGGGAACCTGGTTATGGTAAAACCTTTGGCTGTGCCACACAGGGATAGATTAGGTTAATGCGTTGAGATGGTGGGCCAGTCTGAATAAATGCGTTTTCAGGGCATGCTTAAAATTGTGGGGATTGGGGACTAATCGTATTGACCTGGGAAGTGCATTAAAAAGAATAGACGCAGCATGTGTATAGTCTTGGAGACGGGAGTGGGAGGTTCTGATTATTGAGGATGCTAACCTCAGGTCATCAGCAGAACGGAGGGTGCGGGTAGGGTGGTATACTGAAACAAGGGAGGAGATGTAGGGTGGTGCTGAGCCGTGGAGGGCTTTGTGGGTGAGGGTAATAAGTTTATACTGGATTCTGGAGTGGAAGGGTAGCCAGTGTAATGACTGGCACAAGGTAGAGGCATCAGTGTAACGATTGGCGAGGAATATGATCCTGGCTGCAGCATTCAAGACAGATTGGAGGGGGGAGAGTTTGGTAAGAGGGAGATCGATTAGAAGAGAGTTACAATAGTCGAGATGAGAATGAATAAGAGAAACGGTAAGAGTTTTTGCGGAGCCAAAAGTAAGAAAAGGTCATATTCTAGAAATGTTTTTGAGGTGCAGATAACAAGAGTGAGCCAGTGATCGAATGTGGGGGGCAAAGGAAAGCTCGGAGTCAAGTATGACCCCAAGACAGCGGGCATGTTACTGGGGAATAATAATGGAACCACACACGGAAATGGCAATGTCGGGTATAGGTACATTAGTAGCGGGAGGAAACACAAGGAGTTCAGTCTTTGACAGGTTCAGTTTCAGATATAGTGAGGACATGATGTTAGACACAGCGTTTAGACAATCGCTGGTGTTTTCTAGAAAGGCTGGCGTGATGTCAGGAGAAGAAGCGTATAATTGGGTGTCATCAGCATAGAGATGGTACTGGAAACCAAATCTACTGATTGTTTGACCAATAGGGGCAGTGTACAAGGAGAAGAGGAGCGGGCCTAGGACTGATCCTTGAGGAACCCCAGCAGTAAGGGGAAGATGAAAGGAGGAGGAACCAGCAAAAGATACAGTAAAGGAGCAGTCAGAGAGATAGGAGGAGAACCAGGAGAGAACGGTGTCCTTGAGGCCAATGGAACGGAGCATAGTGAGGAGGAGCTGGTGATCCACAGTGTTGAATGCTGCAGAGAGATCCAAGAGAATTAGCATGGAGTAATGACCATTTGATTTAGCTGTTAGTAGATCATTAGAGACTTTAGTGAGGGCAGTTTCAGTGGAGTGTAAAGAGCGGAAATCGGATTGGAGAGGGTCGAGAAGAGGGTTATCAAAGAGATAGTGGATAAGACGGGAGTGGACCAGGTGTTCTAGGAGTTTCGAGATGAAGGGAAGATTAGAGACAGGTCTATAGTTAGCGGCACAGTTTTGGTTGAGGGATGTTTTTTTAAGTAGTGGATGTATGATGGCATGCTTAAGTGAGGAGGGGAAGATACCAGAAGACAGAGAGAGGTTAAATATTTTAGTTAGGTGAGGGGTGACAGCAGGGGAAAGGGACTGGAGGAGATGTGACGGAAATGGGTCACTGGAGGTGAGATAAAAGGTGAATAGCAGATGATGAGGGGGGAAGAGCAATGAGGATGTTGAAATCGCCCATGATGAGGGTAGGGATGTCACAGGAGAGAAAATGTGGAAGCCAAGTAGCAAAATGATCCAGGAACTGATGGGAGGGGCCGGGAGGACGATATACCACCGCCACTCGCATGGAGAAGGGGGTGTAGAGTCTGTCGGCATTGAGCTCAAAAGAAGGGAAGACAAGTGAGGGTACTTGAGGGATAACCTGAAAGGTACATTTTGGTGATAGCATGATATCCTATGGAGGGGAGCTGCAAGATACCCTGTGGGGGGAGCTGCATGATACCCTGTGGAGGGGAAAGCATGAATACCCTATGGAGGTGGGCAGCATGATACCCTATGGAGGGGGGCAGCATGATACCCTATGGAGGGGGGGCAGCATGATACCCTATGGAGGGGGGCAGCAAGATACCCTATGGAGGGGGGGCAGCATGATACCCTATGGAGGGGGGCAGCAAGATACCCTATGGAGGGGGGCAGCAAGATACCCTATGGAGGGGGGCAGCATGATACCCTATGGAGGGGGGCAGCAGGATACCCTATGGAGGGGGCAGCATGATACCCTATGGAGGGGGGGCAGCAGGATACCCTATGGAGGGGGTAGCATGATACCCTGTGGAGGGGGACAGCATGATTCTTTGTCTCATAGGCAGCATTTCTCTTCCTCCAAACATGGCAAGTTACGTTACTGACAAAGAGATCAATTTTTGTCTCATCTGATAGCACAGCACCTTCTCCCAATCACTCACAGAATCATCCAGGTGTTCATTCACAAACTTCAGACGGGCCTGCACATGTGCCTTCTTGAGCAGGGGGACCTTGTGGGCACTGCAGGGTTTTAAACCTTTGCGGTGTAATGTGTTACCAATGGTTTTCTTGGTGACTGTGGTCCCAGCTGCCTTGAGATCATTAACAAGTCCTCCCATGTAGTTTTAGGCTGATCGCTCACCTTCCTCATGATCAAGAATACCCCACGAGGTGAGATTTTACATGATGCCCCAGATCGATTTCGATTGACAGTCATTTTGTATTTCTTCCGTTTTCTTACTATTGCGCCAGCAGTTGTCTCCTTATCACCCAGCGTCTTACTTATGGTTTTGTAGCCCATTCCATGTTTGTGCAGGTCTATGATCTTGTCCCTGACATCCTTAGAAAGCTCTTTGGTCTTGCCCATGTTGTAGAGGTTAGAGTGTGACTGATTAATTGAGTCTGTGGACACGAGTCTTTTATAAAGGTGACTATGCAAGACAGCTGTCTTTAATGCAGGTAACGAGTTGAGCGTCTAGTTGGTCTGTAGGAGCCAGAGCTCTTAATGGTTGGTAGGGATCAAATACTTATTTCTCACTGCAAAATGCAAATAAATTTATATAATTTATACAATGTGATTTTCTGGATTTTATTTTTGATATCCTATCTCTCAATGTTCAAATTAACCTACTCTTAAAATTATGCTGTTCATGTCTGTCAGTGGGTAAACTTACAAAATCAGGAAGGGATCAAATACTTATTTCCCCCACTGTATGTAATATAACAAAGGGACCGTTAGGTAGGGTGTCTACATATGCAGACGCAACTGCATTTTTTTCTGGGGGCAAGGGTGACCTGACAGGTTCCCTCTAAAATTGCTGTTGGGAGAAGGCGCCTTCAAATATGAGAGACCTAGAGCAGTTTGCAAAGGAAGAGTGGTCCTAAATTCCAGCTGAGAGGTGTAAGAAGCTTGTTGACACTTGGCCAGGACTTTAGGTTAGACAAGGGTTTGATGTATCCTAATTGCTGTCTTCCAGGCATGACTGTATCCATTCATTGGGTTTTATTACCCTGTGTTATCTATTTAACTTTTGCCTGTTATCTAGGTTCACACTTTTGGCATGTTTATTAGAGAATTTATTTATGGCATGGCTTACCCCTAAAGAGGTGGACTAGATAGGTCTCATTAATTATGTTTGGTAATCTCTAGTCTACTTATATTGGGTTAGAAGTCACAGGAAACCCACCTGATAAGGGGGAATCACTATCACTCATATAATACTTGCTTTTTTTTTACTCAAAAGTATTTATAATGTTTATTCCCAAAATGTTAAATTGACCTCTACCTACAGGATAGTGTCTTATTGATCACCGGGGCTGTGATCCCCCTATGATTTATGTGATTAAGAAACTATTTTTATTTATTATACTTATTTATTTTACTCAATTATATAGCACCATTAATTCCACAGCCTTTGCAGACATTATTATACAGCTCTGTAACATAAATTATCATCACTGTCCCCATTGGGGCTCACAAGATAAATTCCCTATCAGTATATCTTTGGGATGTGGGAGGAAATCTGTCCAGAGAACCCAGAATAAACCCACTCAAACACAACGAGAACATACAAACTCCTTGCAGATGTTGTCCTTGGTGGGATTTAAACCAAGAACCCCAGTGTTGCGAAGCCATAGTGCTAACCACTGAGCCACCGTGCTGTGAACAGTGTGAATAATGATGTTTTTAAAGCTCTGCCTAAAAAGGATCCGGCTGGGAGAACAAGATTATTGCTTCAACAATGCACTGCAATATCTCAGTATTGCATTGTATTATACCGATCAGTGTAAAGGCAGTGTATTAGACTCTGGATGGGCCTTCTCCAGGCCTAATGGGAGCCATTATAACCCCAGAATCGCCTTGCTCGAGCACTAATAGGGACACAGTAGGAGCCTTCAGCCTATGTCTAACCATATACATGGGTCACTTTATTACTAACGAAAGCAACAGCCAAAAGTGGGTGTTTTGGGGCTGGTTTGGGACAGTCCCACAAGGGTCAGTCAGTCAACACTAGTGTGGTAATTATGCAAAGAATGGAGCGATAGAGTGCATGCTTAATCGCCATTCCAGTCAAACTCCTCAGGAAGTTGAACCGCAGCCGTGTTATTGGACTTTACTTGCCCGGAGTACTGTGGCCGGAGGGAGGAAATGTAAGAAGCTGTGTCAGTCCTGTCTATTTATGTACAAGGGGCCGGGGGTGCTCGCTGACCATTTGCTCAGTGGACTCTGTCTGTGGACTGTGCCTTTAAGTACCTCGGCCATAACTACCCCCCCCCGTGCCACCTTGTTACATTAGCACAGCTGGAACCATATTGGGAGGCAGTAGAACAGCAGACACTGTATTGGGAGGCAGTAGCACAGCAGACAATGTACTATGAGCAGTAGCGGACACAAACAGACGAGGGCCCCAATGCACCATAATCTACCCCTTTAAGTTTCTGTGACAGAAGCTGCTTCCAACCTTGGAGGTGAAAGTGAACCCCTTATCTCTTGGGCAGTAGCAAAGCAAGCACAATATTGGAATGCAATAGCAAAGTATGTAGCACAGCAGGCACCGTATTAGGAGGCATTAGCGCAGCTTTGGGAGGCAGTTGCACCGAAGGCACCGTTTTGGGAGGCAGTAGCACAGCAGAGAGTTTTGTTAGGCAATAGTACAGCAGGCCCCGTATTGGGAGGAAGCAGCCTTGAAGGCACCATGTCAGGGAGAATACTGGAAAGATCATGCAAATCCAACTGCTGCCACCATTTTGTCAGGGGACGCAACTCCTTCAAGACAATTCCGCAATTAATTAATGAGTCATGGACGAGGCCGTGGCTGTTACAACTACTAGGTCAGTTATTGGGGAACTCTCAGTGAGCGTATGGTATATATCCCTCCAATTCCATAGCTTGGAATGTATACATATATACAGTTTCGTACTGGCCCATCGGAGAACCGGAGGATTCTCCGGTGGGCCCAGGCACTGACACCTGCTGGCATACTGGCCAGCAGCTGCCTAGGGACCCCAGCCAATGGCTATGGGGCCCCTGAGTGAAGGAGGCCCGCCCTGTGACAGTGGAGCAGCAGCTGGAGACAGGATCCTGTCCCCGCTGCTAAAGAGAAATGAATATTCACGCTTCCCCATGCCCCCATGAAGACCTGGTAGCCACTTAGCTACACCCCTACAGAGTAGTCCCGGCATGTGGCACAGTGTGTCCACCCCCACCAACGCAACAGTTTGCCCAGGTCATGGACTCCATTGACTCCAATACGTGTTATGAATGGGTCACCGAGGAGGAGAGCGCAATAGGCTATTCCACCAGAGAGGTTGGTCGCTCAGCGGATTGCAGACCCCTGATCTTAACAACACAACTAGCAGTAGCCGTGGAGCGCTCCTACGTTGCCCTAGATGCTTCGTCACAGCCGGAGGACTAACTAAGCCTAAAGACAGAAAGGTGAAATCTAAACTGCCCCAGTGCAGATCCCAAAAGGAATAGACAGCCCCCAAACATATATTGTCGGTGAGACAAGATGAAGCACAAACACAGACAGAAAATAGACTGAGCAAATGATGGGGCCCACACTGACTAGATAGGACAGGACAGAAAAGGCACTGTCTGCAATCACGCAAAAACCCTAACAATTCCAACACGACTGATGAACAAAAATACTGAAGTTTGCACAAACCTCGCCCCCACTATATCAGCACTCAGGTGTGAACTGGCGGCTAGCAACAGGCTAATACAGCAAGGGACTGAGCAAACAAACACAAGATACAAAAATACAGGGCAGGAGCCAGCAGCCCTTGGGGGAGCAAGCTGACCCCTGACAGCAAGGCAAAATCAGATGCAAAGGGTTTAGCAAATGACACTTAGCTGAAAAATGCAGGATCAGGCAAGAGACAGAAATCCTCAATAACAAAAGAAAGGAGTATCACCGGCAGCCACTGAGAAAAGTCTGCTCGCTTATGTAGTCCCAGTCATTACTCCCACTCCTCCAATTATCTTCTGCAGCTGTTGGGTTAACATCATGTTGACCAGCTCCACTACCAGCAGTATCCACCAAAGGGAGCCTTGCCTCAAAATTCAGATTAAGAGAGTTCACAACAGTAACCCCGCTTGAGGAGGGGTCACCGAACCCTCATCCACACCACCAGGCCGATCAGGATGGGCCCAGTGAAAAGCACGAACCAATCTCTTGGCATGAATATCGGAAGCAGAGACCCAAGAATTATCCTCCTGGCCATAACCTTTCCACTTGACCAAGTACTGGAGTCTCCGTCTAGCCAGACGAGAGTCCAATATTTTCTTTACCTCATACTCCAAATTACCCTCAACCAATACAGGGTCAGGGAGCGCCGCCACAGGAACTACTGGCTCCACAAAACTTTTCATCAATGATTTGTGAAAAACATTATGAATCTTTAACGTACCTGGAAGAGCCAAATGGAAAGAAACGGGGTTAAGGATTTCCAAAATCTTATTAGGTCCAATGAACCTTGGCTTGAATTTTGGAGACGCAACCTTCATCGGAATATTTTTTGAGGACAACCAAACCATATCACCCACTTTGAACCAGGGACCAAAGGTCCTATGCCAGTTGGAAAACCATTGGGCCTTTTCCTGAGAGTGGGACAACTTGTCCACTACTTGGTCCCAAATCTGCTGCATTCTATCCAACACAGAATCCACACTTGGGCAAGCAGAAGCCGCCACCTGCCCCGAAGAAAATCGAGGATGAAAAAGGATGAAAACCAAAATTACAGAAAAACGGAGACATCAAAGTGGCGGAACTAGCTCTATTGTTTAGAGCGAATTCGGCCAATGGCAGAAATGAGACCCAGTCATCCTGATCAGCAGATATGAAACATCTCAAATAGGATCCCAAAGTCTGGTTTGTTCTCTCAGTTTGTCCATTGGTCTGAGGATGAAAGGCAGAGGAGAAAGATAACTGAATTCCCAGTTTAGAACAAAAGGCCCTCCAAAATCTGGAAACAAATTGGACTCCTCTGTCTGACACAATATTCTCAGGAATCCCGTGCAAACGAAGCACCTGTTGTAAAAACAGGGGTACCAATTCAGAAGAAGATGGCAACTTCGGGAGTGGTACAAGATGGACCATCTTGGAAAATCTATCAAAAATCACCCAGATAACAGTCATTCTCTGAGAGACAGGGAGATCAGAAATAAAATCCATTGAAATATGGGTCTATGGCCTGCTGGGCACCAGCAGGGGCATCAACAAACCACTAGAACGAGAACAGGACTTGGACCTGGAACAAGTCCCACAGGACTGCACAAAATTCCTGACATCACGAGATAAGGCAGGCCACCAAAAAGACCGACTCACCAAATCTCTGGTACCAAAAATACCCCGGATGACCAGCCAGTGCGAAGCAATGAATTTCAGCCATCACTCTTTTCCTCCACTGGTCAGGGACATACAATTTCTCCACAGGGTTCAGGTTTGTCCTCCTGAAATTCCTCCAGGGCAAGTCTCAAATCGGGTAAAATGGCGGAAAGAACCACACCCTCACCTAGAATGGTAGTAGGCTCGGTGACATCAAGAGAATCCGCAAAGAAACTCCTAGAAAGGGCGTCCGCCTTAACATTCTTAACATTCTCATTCCTCTTGGTATCTGTTATGATCTATGTGATTATTGTTATGCTGTAATGTCTATCGTCTGTACAAATCCCCTCTGAAATGTAAAGTGCTGCGGAATATGTCGGCGCTATAGAAATGAAATTTATTATTATATGATGGTCTGATAATATGCATTATCAGGTCTCAGTGATGTCAGATTAATGGAATTTTTTCTATACTACAAACAGGTAACATAAGCCATGCAGCATTGTATATCTGCTGTCATATTAACAGCCATGTACATTATATTTCTACAATATTTTATTTCTAGGAGAAGGACATCTTTGCAGGTCTCCTGTAAAACTTATGGTCATGGAAGGCTATGGGTCAGCAGAGGCAGCTGGTCTGTGGAAACAATGTGATCAGATCATAGATCTTTACTGGTGACATAATAACATCTTGTATCACTGCAGGAGGAAAGAACTTTTTGTCAGGATTTGCTCCTCTTGTTTACTGCCTCTTCAGAGTCAGCTGTCCCAGACCATGATATACAATCCTTATCTCCAGCCGGTTTACAAAGATGTTTGCTTTTCAAGGAAAAAAGAGAAAAAAAAAACCTCACTCAATTTCACACATTTCTGCAGGTCTAATCATCTGAACTAAAATCACAGGCGTTTTTCGATGTGATGTAAAATTGTCCCGAACAGGATTTCCCATTTTCTTATGAACAAATTTTAAAGAATTTTTATAAAAGTTTTTTATTTTTAATTCAGCCATAATTGTTGTAAGAAGATAAAAAATATTGTCCCCATTAAGGGTACATTTACAGCACCGGATTTTCGATGCGAGTACTATAAGTGGAAACAACTGACCTTCCACGAACCAATGTCATTTAATCGTGCTGCTCTGATGACACTTTTAGGCACTTGTACCAAATGTATGTGCAAAATAAAAAGTACGTAGTAGTTCTTTTTCTGTATTTCGGATAAGACTCGACTATCTATATAGTCCCTGACTTTTATAGATACATTGCCATTATTAACATAGGAAACTGTCTGGGGGGGCAGGCGCCGCATTTTCCCTGGGAGCAGCTGGCAGGGCGGCGCTGTAGGGATGCCTGAATCAGTGGTTCAACGTGTCTCCCCCGTGGGTTCACATTGCTCCCTTGTAGTGAAAGTCGGCCAATCTCTGAGCCAGCTGTCAAGCTGACAGCCAGCTCAGAGCACGTGCAGCACGTTGACTCCCAGTGATCAACTGTTCTCTTGTTTTTCATGCATGAGTACAATTGAAGCTGTGACCGCTGACACTTCTGGGTCAGGGCGATGTCAGCAGCGTAATCAGGTCATGTGATCATACTGCTGATGTCACTCATCGGCGCTACATAGGTGGCAGAAGTTTGGTGTAGTACAGTAAGTGCTCCAATGGAAGGGGGAGAAAAAAGTTTTAGTACAGTATGGAGATAGGGTGGGGGGAATGTATTCATACACAATATGGGGAAGGAGAGGGTATTGGTGCAGACAGTATGGGGAGCGAGGGGAAGTGTATGTGGTCACAGTATGGGGAGCAAACAGGTGGAATAAATTTGAGGACAAAATATCGGGAGCGAGGGAGTGGGATTGGTGCAGGCATTATGGGGAGTGAAGGGGGGGAATTTGAGTACAATATGGAGAATGAGGGGGTAAATTTGATGACAATATGGAGAGATGGAGGGACGGGATAGGTGTGGACAGTATGAGGGGCAAGGGAGGAATGTATGCAGACACAGTATGGGGAACATGGGGGGATGAGTGCGGAAACTATGGGGAGTAGGAGAGGGATGTGTCAGGAGACTATTGAGGGAAATAGTGTGAGGAGAGAGTATGGGATGAGAAAAATGTGAGGGGGCACAATATGCCCAGGAGGGAGAGTGTGATGAGGGAGCATAGAGACTGGACAGTATAGGGGGACACTTGAGTGGACAGTCTGAAGATGGGGCCCAGTATGGAAAGGAGAGGGCAGTGTGGAAGACATGTACCATAAGGAGGACAGTGTGTGTCATATTTTGTTTAGGTAACACAATGAGGACCAATTATTTATTCAGGAGCACAGTATAGGGAAGATATTGTTTTTTATTCAGAAGCATTATATTGATTATGTTTTTTTAAATGTATAATGTGGGGATCTACTGCATAAGACAGAAGAAGGTAGAGCTCTGCAGAGATGAGCTGTGGCTGTGAAAAGTCATCATGGTGTCTGGACAAGATGAAGAAAAGATGCGACAGAAATGTATATGAGTCTGACCTGACATTACAATTGATGTATCATATACTAATGGTGGTTCTGGTGCTGAATTCATGTACTGATGGTGGTGTAGTAATCGCAGGCATGCGGGATGCAGTGACGAGACGGGAGACGGGATGAACTTAAGATGTAACTTTTTATGTATATTTATACCTATAGGGGCTATCTTGAGTAATCAACAAGCTAACAACAGTTATCCTCGCAGGGATCAAAACAAGAATACAGTGGTAACACGAACGCTGCTGCCTGCTCCTGTCTCCTCCTGCTCTGTCTGGCACACAGTGAAAGCAAGATGATGTCATCGCGCCCCTGCTGTGTCAGGGGAGTCGGCGCTGGGGGCAGGCGGGCCCCCCTGCCTCACAGGGGCCCCATAGCGGCTGTGTGATGTCCCGCTGGCTGGGGGCCCCTGGAGGAGCGGGGGCCCTAGGCAGCTGCCTGGTCTGCCTGCCCCTAACGCCGGTCCTGCCCCCTAGGAACCTTGGGACAGTCCCCCTGGTTCCGGCCTGGTTACACAGCGGGGTCACTCCCTCATCCTGTATGCTCGCGAGTCCTCGGGCGAGGGCTTGGAGGATCCTGGGCCGCTTTCTCAAGATGAAAGTCTTTCCTGCCACACAAACTGATCCTGTTCGTAGCGTTCGGGGGGTTTGCCAGCTGCTGACCGCTCGGAGCGTTGTGGTTCGACTGTCCTGAAGTCCTCTGGGACTGTGGAAGGAGGGGGGGTCGACCAAGTCTGCTGGAATATTATTTCTTGAAGTGTCAGTCTATACTGCAGGAGGGTCTTCCTCATCCCTTACTGCGGGTGAAGGTTCTGAGACCTGAGGAGGGGCCTCGGGTCGTGCAGGATCTGTGGAAGTACAGGGTCGTATATTGTGGAGTACGGTGCGAGTAGGGTGGTCCCCGTCTTTTTCAGATTGTATTTCGTACACTGGCCCATCAGGGCTTACTCGGCTCAACACCCGATAGGCACTTTCTTCCCAGCGGGGTTCCAACTTGCTGGGCTCTCGTACGGTTCCATGACAATTGTGTACAAGATAATTCTCGTACTACTACCTGCCAGGCTATCGCTGATGTTGTTGTGACTGCTTTTCGGTACAATAGTCCTCCTTTGATTACCAATTTCTCCCATTGACGTGGCATTAGCAAAGTATCCTGAGTCAAAGTCAGTCTCTGCGTGTCGCTAGGTATTCGGCTCGTGGCCATCCATTGACGCAGGGGCCCAATCTCTCTCCATCTCCTTGTTGCTGTTGGATCCATTTATCCCGGGATTGTTCTAACATGCCCCTAGTGGGTCCTATGTGGGATTGTTCTCGAGTCGCAGCTGTGAGTCCGGCGGGGGCCAGAGCGAACGGCGTCTCTTCGCCTTCTAGTTCGTCGTCTTGGCTTCGCCCCGGGGTCGTATGTCGAATCCTGGAGAGGGCGTCGGCATGCATATTCTCCGCTCCCCTTTTATAGATGATTTTGTATTTGACCTTGGCCATTTGGGCCACCCATCGTTGCTCCAGGGCCCCCAGTTTGGCATTATCGAGGTGAGGTTGTTGTCAGTTCGTACCACTACCTCAGAGCTTGCCAGGAACTCTGTGAATCCGCTCCGTCATGGTCCACACTACCACCAGGAGCTCGAGTTTGAAGGAGCTGTAATTGTCGGGATTACGTTCGGAGTCGTGGAGTGATCGACTGCCGTAAGCAATCACTCTTTCTCGGCCGTCTTGGACTTGTGACAATACAGCTCCTAGCCCGTGTAGGCTCCCGTTGGTGTGCAGAATGAACGGCTGCGAGAAATCCGCATAAGCTAACACTGGGGCGTCCGAAAGTGCGGTTTTGACCTCTTGGAAGGCCTCCCCTGGGGTTCTCGCCACTGAATCTTCCAACCATTTGTTCCGGAAGGGGCCCCCTTCAGTAGGTCTTGCAGGGCTCGGGCTCAACGGGTGAAATTCTTTACGAAGTGATGGTAATATCCGGCCAACCCCAGAAAAGCTTGTACGTCTTTTACCGTCCCGGGAGTTGGCCACCCTTGGATAGCGGCCACTTTTTCCATGGATGGTCTAACGCCTTCGGCGGAGATGGTATGTCCTAGGTATTCGATCTACGTACAGAACAGGTGCCATTTCTGGGGTTTTACCTTCAACCCGTACTTTTGCAGCCGACCAAGCACCTGCCCCAGCTGCCGCAGGTGGTCCGCAAATGTGGCGGCATAGATAACAATGTCATCCAGGTATACCAACGTGGCCTTGAAGTTGAGATCTCCCAGACACCGCTCCATTAGCCGTTGGAAGGTCCCAGGGGCGTTGGCCAACCCGAATGGCATGCGATTAAATTCAAACAGTCCCATGGGTAGGATGAACGCGGTCTTCCTCTGACATTGGCACCTGCCAGTGCCCGCTGGCCAGATCTAGGGTTGAGAAGTATGTCGCCTTCCCCAGGGCGGATAGGGACTCCTCTATCCGGGGCAGCGGGTATGAATCTTTGATGGTACAGGTGTTCAACTTTCGATAGTCCACACAGAACCACAAGGTGCCATCTTTCTTGCAGACTAACACGATGGGGGCCGCCCAAGAACTCTGGCTTTCGAGGAAAGCTCCTTTCCGCAGCATTTGGCCCGGTAGTGTTTTTACCTCCTGGTGTAGTTGTGGGGGAATCTGTCAGTAGCGTTCTAGAATAGGAGCCGTTCCTGCAGTGGGAATGCCATGCGTGATGGCCGTGGTACATCCGAAATCGTCTTCATGGTCGGCGAATACCTCCCGGTACTGGCCCAGCTGCGCTTCTACCTGGAGTATTTGGGCCGGGGTAAGGCTCGAGAGTTCTGTTCACATTTTCTCCAGGATGGTTCGGCCCTTTTCTTCGGCCAAGGACCCGTTGGTCTGAAGGGATCGGATAGTTACCGCCCATGGGTCCCCTGCCTGCACTCTTAACTGGAACGCCGGAGTTGGAAGCACCTCCTCTAGAGGTCTCAGTTTCGCCATTTCGACCCGCGGTTTCAGGACGATGTCTTGGTCTTCTAGGTTGACGCAACGCACCAGGACAGTCCCCTTCTGCACAGTGGCCAAGGTGCGGGCCACCAGGAGTCCAGGGGGCAGGCGCTCCGAGAAGCACGGCTCCACTTGCATCTCCACTCCTCCCAGAGGCACAGGGGCCCGGATAGGCAAGGCCACTACCATCTGTCCTGGTGGCAGCACAAGTGGAGGGGCCGCCGGCACGATCACCTTTCCCAGCACCTCACCCTCCTGGCAGTCCTGTAGGACTCGCGCTCCCTGCACCAACTGTTGGAAGACCTGTCCTTGGGGCGTGCAGGAGCCCCACTGGCTCAGAGTCTCTTGTGTGGGCTCCCTGAGGAGTAGGCTGCCGAGCTCTCGCAATATGTTCATACCCAGGGTAACCGTATGTTTGTCGTTTGCGCCTCCCTGGGTCAGGATCACTCTTCGGGGGCCGACTTGCCGCATAATGAAATTTGCATCAGGCTACTCCGACGATAGGGACTGGTAGCTGGTTGGCGGCTAACAACTTTATCACGGACCCCCACTGGGGTCTCACTGCTTTGGGAAAGTGCTGCCGGAAATAAGTCTCTGGCATGGTCGTCACTTGCGACCCTGTATCTACTAGGCATCGTACGGCACGGCCTTCGAACTCTGCCCATATCACTGGACACCTTTCCACATCGTGGCTCTGAGTGGTGTCCCCCCAGCTTAGAGCCCTCTAGTTTAATGGCCGCCGGGGTGGGTATCTCCCACGCCACGGGCACTCTCGGGCGAAGTGGCCAGGTTCTCCATATTCATAACATTCCCGAGGTCGCAAGGACCGACCGCCCCTGGGATTGTGAGGACCCCAGGGCCCCGGGTCTGCACCAGGCCGTTCACTCGTGGCCTTGGCTCTTCCCTTCACCTCGGCTAGTTCGCCCCTGATATTCTTCAGCTCCCGTTTCATTCCTTCCACCCATTGGGGCTCTCCAATGGCATTCACGGAGACTTCAGTGCTCCAGACCTTCCCCACGGGGACTGTCAGCCCCTGTTCCTGCTCCCGCGCCTGACTCTCCACCTTGGAGAAAGCCATACACGGGTTTACCCGGACTTGCTCCTGTAATGCCTGCTTAGTCAGAGGGTCTCAGAGTCCGGTCACTAAAAGGTCGCGTAGGTTGATGTCGATGGGTCCCACTCCTACGCCGTCCTTCCGCTCGATGGCCGTGTATAATTCCTGAAGGACGTTCATATACTGGGTGACTGTCTCCCCTTCCCCTTGTATACGACTGAACAACCGGGTTCTCAGCTCTCCCACATTCCTCAGGTCCCCATGAGTCTCCTCCAATATCTGTAAGACCCTAACAAAGGTGTTGCGTTGTCTCAGGGGTCTCAACATTATGGAATCCCGGGCCTCCCCGTCCAATGCCATAAGGGCTACCTCTGCTTCTAAGTCAGGGGTCATCGGATGCATTCTAAACAGCCCTCGCATCCGATCCGTCCAGCTCCACAGCATGGTATTGGTGCCGGAGAACCTAGGCAGGTTGCGCAGCATAGCCCCCAAGGATATACTGTACCGGGGGCCACCGTTGCCCCCCGAGTCCACGGCCCCTCTTTGGTCTGCGGCATCTCCGCTTGCGCTCGGAGACTGTATCTTGCCGACTACGCCAAATATAGTAATCGCAGGTTAAGATGTAACTTTTTATAGGAGCATTGCACGGCGAATAAGCCTCCTTACCTTGACAAGCCAGAGCTGGCATGTCACTCTCCACAAGGAGAAACCTTACCCCTTAGACCTCAGTCCAGAGCCTCTCACCTAGCCAAATCAAAACACAGCAACGCGTATCGAACAATATGTTCTTTTTCAAGCTTGAAAATGAACATATTGTTCGATACGCGTTGCTGTGTCTTTCCGCTATGATGGGGCATGTCCATTTATCCTTGGTCTTATGCCTTGAATACATTTTTGTATATTTGTAAGCTGGAAACTGCACACTGTCAGGATTCTCTGGTGTCAGCAGTAAGACTGGGAGGTCATGAAACCGCAAATATGTGATTTGCATACATGCGGTCACGTGCTGACTAGACATGCATGGCCTCGCTCAATGAAAATGAATTGAGTGAGGCTGGACATATCTAGTTGGAATGTGGTTAGAAGTATACAAATTGCATACTTGTACTCACATGGCCATCCACTCTTGTCACCAGCAATGGAGAATCCTAAAAGTGTGCAGTGCATGCACTGTGAGCATTCAGAAGCCTACACTCATCTAGAGTGACTGAAAACTTTCATCCAGTAGCATGGCTACTGGGAAGGTGGCAAAGGGTGTGGTCACCCCGGGCCCGTTCTCTGAGTGGTCAACCCGTAGCCCCATCTAACTGTAAAGCTGATAGATAGTAAGTGCAAGACCCAAACAAAGAAGTAATAATATTAAATAAAAATCATATTTTACTATATAACTATCTGCGTAGGCACCAGTCCCCTGCCCATAATCGCAAGATCAACTGTATTGGCATTCTGGATGCAGAAACAGTTGAAAGCAATGACGAAAGAGGGAGCATCATTTTTTTTTTTTTTTTTTAAATCAGTGAGAATATTGCGGTAGTTATAATACTGTAAGAAGGACTCTGGGGAATGCATTATACTGCATGGAGGACTAAGGAGAGTGCATTATACTGCTTGAAGATCCAGGGGCGGACACTGACAGCTTGGGGCCCCTGTGCAAGAAACGTGTCTGGGCCCCCCTCCTTTCATGGCGTCAAAGCTACGTGTGTGTGTTTATATATATATAGCCAATCACACATACATGAATATATATTACATAGTCTCCCTTATTATGTATATTGCTGTCCCTTACACAGTGCCCTCTCGTTATGTACAGTTCCATCCCTTACATATTGTATTGTATAGAGCCCTCCCTGTTTTTATATTACATACCGTCCTGTCTTGTTAGTTGTATAATGCAATGATGGCTGATGGAGCATGGGAAAGCTTCCTTTCTAATGGAGGAGCTGATGGACTGGTAGTTTGGTCACCAGCTCCTCGATCAGCAGTCATTTTATATCTAAAAAGAGAGGGGACTATGTAATAAAGGAGGGTGCTGTGAATAACAAAATTAACAAGGATACACTAAGTAAGAGACAGCACTGTACATAACAGCAGAGGAAGCTATATAATAAGGGACGGCACCATATATAACTAGAGAGGATGGTATGTAATAAGGGACGGTGTTATACATAATAAAAGATGAAACTTTGTAACTAAGGATGGGGTTATACAGAATTAGAGAGTACACTATATGCTAAGGGACTGTGTTATATATAATAAGTACATATACTATATTCTAAGGGACTGTGTTATACATAATAAGTGAGTCCACTATATACTAAGGGACTGTGATAGACATAATAAGCGATAATGTCTTCTTCCACCTCCCCCTGTTCCTAAGGCCATTATAAGTCCGCCTTCCTCCCATCCCAATCCCCCACACCCCTCATTGTCCTCCTCCCCTCGCATCCCATTATTGTCCTCTCCCCAATCCCATCATTGCCCTCTTCGCCCCTCCATCATTTTCTTCTCCCCCACCACCCCCATCATTGCCCATTTCACCACCTCCATCATTTCATCCTCCTCCACCACCCCCATTATTGCCCTTTCCACCACCACCATCATTGCATTCTCCCCCACCACCCCATCATTGCCCTTTCCATCACCCCCATCATTGCCTTCCCCCCATCACTGCCTTCTCCCCATAACTCCCATCATTGCATTCTCCCCATCACTGCCTTCTCCATCATCCCATCACTGCCTTCTCCCCATCACGGCCTTCTCCCCATCATGGCCTTCTCCCCATCACGGCCTTCTCCCCATCACGGCCTTCTCCCCATGTCCCCATTATATCATTGCCTTCTCCTCCAGGGCCAGGCTTCACTTACACACACACAGACATATACACATACATACATGCATACACACAGCACCTCTCACACACATACACACACAGCAACACTTCTCACCTGTCCCACACACACACACACACACACACACACACACAGCACTTCTCACCTGTCACACACACACACACACACAGCAGCACTTCTCACCTGTCACACACACACACACACACACACACAGCAGCACTTCTCACCTGTCACACACACACACACACACACACACACACACACACACAGCAGCACTTCTCACCTGTTACAAACACACACAGCAGCACTTCTCACCTGTCACACACACACAGCAGCAGCACTTCTCACCTGTCACACACACACAGCAGCAGCACTTCTCACCTGTCACACACACACAGCAGCACCTCTCACCTGTCCGCAGCATCGCCCGCACTTCCTCGCTCTAACACAGCAGCGGCCACTGAAAGATGACGTCATTCAACGGCGCTCCTCTCTGTGCCAGAGACAGGAAGCGTGGGCGGCGGGCAGGACGGATCCTTGCAGCTCCGCTCCTGCTATTTTCTCTTGCAGGCAGCGGAGCTGTTTAGATCGCTCCCTGCCCTCTGCACATGAGGGCAATCCGGCCAGGAGTCCCCGGAGCCTCGGGCCTGGAGAAACCAGACAGATTGCCCTCATTATTAGCCGCCCTGCAGGGCCCACTGGAGGCTCTGGGCCCCGGTGCAGTCGCATTGGTTGAACCGGCAGTATGTCCGCCCATGTGCAGGACTATGAGGGTGCATTATACTGTATGGAAGCCTATGGGGAGTGCATTACATTAGATGAATGATGATGGGGTGCATATGGAAGGATAGGTGGCGGTTGTTATATTATTTGGAGGACTATGTGCCCTTTAGGGCTCATACTCATATGTGAGAAACTCGGACGAGTCTCGCATGTCAATACCCGGCACTCGGATCGGAGCGTTCAGTTGCATAGAAATACATGCAGCTGAACGCTCCGATCCGAGTGCCGGGTATTGACGTGCGAGACTCATCCAAGTTTCTTGCATGTGAATATGAGCCCTTATACTGTATTCAAGAAATTATACAGTGTGAAGCTTTGTGTAGGGTCCAGCATACTGTGTGGAGGGCTGTGTGGGCCATTATATCGTGTGGAGAGGTGTGGGGCTATTTATGCTGCATAGAGACCTGTGTTGGGGTTACTGCTGGGGGTTCACACTGTGTTGGGATCACCATACTTTTCTGGGGGAATTGAC
Source organism: Dendrobates tinctorius (assembly GCF_039654945.1). Lineage (NCBI taxonomy): Eukaryota > Metazoa > Chordata > Amphibia > Anura > Dendrobatidae > Dendrobates > Dendrobates tinctorius. The sequence goes on along the minus strand of NW_027361743.1, from coordinate 7,017,217 downwards.
GGGTGGGGTACAGTAGGGTCATCATACTGTGCATGTGGAGGGTACTGTGGAGGAATTCAGTGTGGATATTTTACAGTGTTTGGGGGCACTTTTGTTGACACTATTACCTTATGGGTGCAATGAAAGGGTACACAGTAGGTACAGTAATACTGCACATAATGCAGCAGTGGCTTAGCATTGGGCTATCAGCAGGAGAAGGAGTTAATATGGTCACCATATTCAGAGATATCAGTTGGTCTTTGTATAGAGTTTTTTTTTAGTAACAGCGCGGTCATCTGCTGTGGTTTCCTTACAACCACTATTAAGCTGTGCCACAATAGTTGTGATCACCATTACCTGGTTAGGTAACTTAGAATTTTTGCCCCCTGCGAGGATTCGCACTGTCAGGGACGCAGTAAAGAGGCACACCCAGGTATTCAGTTCAAGCTCAGCCTTTTATTCACACTCCAAGAAAAAAGCAAACAAAAAAAAAAGATAAAACAAAAAAAAAAAACACACAAAAGCAAAACAGTCTAACATCAGACAAAGCAAAAGTCCAGCTTGTTTCCACCACATAGGTTAGGGCCCGGATGTGCCAGTCTGTACAGGTTTGATGTTGCCACAAAACACCCCATTTATGCTGTCCTCAGACCTGCAGCTGTGCAATCCAGGCGGTGCACCAAAAACCATGCCTGGGCCTTCTGTGCTATTCCAAGTCTTGACCTCCATCCCTGTAGTTAGTCCATATTGGTGACATATGCCATAGAGTGATCCGCGGCCACCAAGGCTAAAACACCATTCACATTAAAAATGTAATGTTCGGTTACTGTGGATAGGCCTCCTATGGGGAAATATTGAATAATATTTACCCCCTAAGGCTAAAAAGCAAGAGAAATTAATCACTCAGACTACCGTAAGGGGAGGGATTGAATAATACCTACCCCCATGTGAGATTGTTCATCTAAAAAAGCCTAAAAAGGAAAATAATGGGGAAGAATTGAATAATACTTAGCCCTGAAAATAGCCAGCCATTTTAATTTTGGAGCAGCAATTTCATTATGAGAGGAGGCATTATGGTATATTCACCCCTAATGGCTAATACAGTAAGATAAGGACATTACTATCTAGTATGGACTCTGTATTTTTAAATAATCACAATTTATTGCTATAGTTTAATATAAGTAAAATTTTATCTTAGAATCTTTAGTTAGGGTCTATTTGCCATTCGGCAACTTGTCGAGGACAGGTGTCCCACACAATACCAACTTCAATGTCACGAAAGCCTTCTTGGTCCGAGCATTCCAGCAGACCCTTAAGGACTTCCTCCCTTTCGGGCAGTCCTTCAATGGAGAAGTCAATATGACAGCATTTAGAATAATTCTCCTGTAATACCCAACTACCCCCAAAAAAGCTCTCATTTGCCTCGTCGCGAGAGGTCGGGGCGAGTTCTGTATTGCTTCTACTTTGTTCACCTCGGGTTTAAGGACTCCCAGTCGAATTACCACCTTTTCCCTGGCCCGGGTCAAAGCCGGACAACTCGCAATCGGATCATTACCCCCAAAACCCGGAATAGCACAGAAGGTCCAGGCCAGATTTTCACATACTTCCCCGCTATTTACCAGTGTGAAAGGCACTTGCTGGAAGGGATAAAACTCCCATCAGCACAATACCCCTCACTGCATCACACTGATCTGAACCAAACCCCTAGTTACGCCGCCGCTTTCATCTCTAACCTGGACATGCCCATAATCATAAAATGAAGCACTGTGGCTTCTCATTCTAACAGCGTATAACATGCTCACTGTCAGGAGTGACACTAGTCACTACTAACAGACAGACTGTGAGGCAGAGAAGTGAGACGTTCTGGGGTCAGTACCAAAAAAGCATGTAGATAACCAAGGGAAAAGACGAAGGCGTAAGTCAAGTCATGGTCCAAGGGTCGAAATACCAGGATGACAAGACTAAAGGGGTAGTCAGAACATGGTTAAAAGGGTCAGGTTGCAGAAACTCAGAACAACAGGATAATAAGGCAACCACTCGCCAGGACGCACAAGCTTCGTCTGGCAGGGATCAGGAGCAGACAGTTTAGCTAAATAGCTTGGGTAACTTCCAGAACACCTGGAGAAAGTCCCGCACCTCCCAGTCACAGATTGGACTGCCCAGCTGTCAATTAAAGTGCCAACAACTCAACACGCCCATCACAAGTCCGGACAACCGAGCTGTCAATCAAAACACTGACAACGCAGCATAGGACAGCAAAACAATCACTCACTGAGTGGAGGAATCGTGACATCAGGATTAGGAAAGCAGTTAGTCATGACTGTAAGTGTGCAATTCGCATAAGAATGATAGGTCCCTTGTCATTGACTCAAACTGCTTGATGGTGGTGGATGCGTCAAACTGAATTGTTGCCCTGGGTGTCACCCTTAGATACACCTCTGGTATATTTTTTCTGGATGATTTTGTATACGGTTGGGTGAATTTATCCTTAGGGTAGAATCACACAAGTGTATAACAAATCATTCAGCGTTTCATCCAGAAAAATGGGCTGATTTTTTTCTCACTTGTCATTCATGTGCAGTCCATTTTTTTTCTGCAGCTATTAATCATTTACATTACAGACTGGGAGGACCTCCTGCTCGCGGCTCCTCCCAGTAAGACAACCGGAGAGAGCGGTCAGTATGTGCATTGCTGGCACACGTGACTTATGTTCACTGTGCCAGCACATGTCAGTATCTGGGCCCACCGGAGAATTCTCCAGTGGGCCAGTCTGACCATGCACTCAGCCACACTACAAAAAAACAGAGCTTCTCCTGAAGCAGATTCCTCCTGGGTTTTTATGCCTCCAGAAAGCTGTGTGGACCTAGCTTTAGGGCATGTGCACACAGAAGTTCCAATTCATCATTTGTGTTTTTTCTTTTTAAGTCACTTATTTTTTGGTCTAGTGGTATTTGCTAATGCTCATTGCACCAAATTCATAAAAAGTGCACACTGTTTAGGAGTTTGGGGCAAAGTTAGAAAAACCAGCTTCTTCTTTGTCATTAACCATTTTTACAACTTTTTGAGCAAAAAAGTCGACTTTTGGGAAGCATACATAAAACTAAACCGGGGGGGGCTGGTTTTTGTGACGCTATAGCGATATTGCTAGCGATATCGCTATGTCTGATACTTACCTCCGACCGCTCCCCCGTTGGTTATCGCTGATCGCGTGAGAATGTCCTGGGCCGTTTCTCGTCATCAACTTCCTGCTGGGACGACGAGCGACGCGTGGACGTGGGCGGGAGGACGTCAGGATGGCCTCATCTGACAGGTAAGTAGCGACCCCCCGACCCCTACGATGTCGCTGGTGAGATCTGCCTGTGTGGCAGCTCACTAGCGACCACTTAGCGATGTACCAGCGATCCTGACAGCGTCATATCGCTGGTTGGGATCGCTGGTACATCGCTAAGTGTGACAGTACCTTATAGCATCATTTAGATAGGGTTGTTCACATGTCTGAGTTTTTTTGCAGACTGACAAAAAAAACAAACAAACAAAAACACTAGAGACTGGTCTATTTTGCCATCAAGTCATGGATTAAAAGTTCCAATACTAAGTCTATCTGGCATTTGGATGCTTTCTTAGTGCTATCAGTTTTTCTTGTTTGCTAGGAGAAACCTTGTGAGCAAAGCCCTCGTTACACACTGCGATTTTGCTAGCGATATCGCTGCATGTGATACTTACCTCCGACCGGCTCCCCCGCTGGTTATCGCTGATCGCGCGAGACGCTCCTGGACCATTCCTCGTCAGTCACTTCCTGCTGAGCTTTCTGTGGCGCCGACGAGCGACGTGTGGACGCGGGCGGGAGGACGCAGGATCGCTGCGTCTGACAGGTAAGTAGCGACCCCTGCGATGTCGCTGGTGAGATCTGCCTGTGTGGCAGCTCACTAGCGACCACCTAGCGATGTACCAGCGATCCTGACCGCGTCATATCACTGGTGCATCGCTAGGTGTAACGATACCCCAAGAAAAGCAAAAAACACAACAGGAATAAATGAAATCTGTAAAAAACTGACACTAACCAAGCACTGATGAAAGTCTTATCCGAATCACTGATGGAAATAATATGTCAACCCAGCGTCGGACTGGAACACCTTGGGCCCACCAGAGAAAATCATTCTTGGGGCCCACTATGTAGTTACATAGAAATAAATACAAGACCACCAATTGTGTGGTAAAACACGCTAATATCAGCATTACTGGGACCGGAAGATGCTGGGAGTGTGGTGAGAGGCGGGACAGAGTCCGGGGGCCGTCGGAAGGTGAGTATATAACTTTTTTATTTTAACAGAGACTCTAGAATACCCGATGCGATAGAATCGGACCACCATCTAGTGAATTATACTCCTGTGACACCTAGAGCTGCTGTCACTGTTCTGCTGTTACCTAATGTATTGTACTCCAGTTACAGCCAGAGCTGCAGTCACTGTTCTGCTGTTACCTAATGTATTATACTCCTGTTACAGCCAGAGCTGTAGTCACTGTTCAGATCTTACCAAATGTATTGTACTCCAGTTACTCCCAGAGCTGCAGACACTGTTCTGCTCTTACCTAATGTATTGTACTCCAGTTACACCCAGAGCTGCAGTCACCGTTCTGCTCTTACCTAATGTATTGTACTCCAGTTACACCCAGAGCTGCAGTCACTGTTCTGCTGTTACCTAATGTATTATACTCCTGTTACAGCCAGATCTGCTGTCACTGTTTAGATCTTACCTAATGTATTGTACTCCAGTTACACCCAGAGCTGCATTCACTTTTCTGTTGTCACCTAATGTATTGTACTCCAGTTACTCCCAGATCTGCAGACACTGTTCTACTCTTACCTAATGTATTGTACTCCAGTTACTCCCAGATCTGCAGACACTGTTCTACTCTTACCTAATGTATTGTACTCCAGTTACACCCAAAGCTACAGTCACCGTTCTGCTCTTACCTAATGTATTATACTCCTGTTACAGCCAAATCTGCTGTCACTGTTCAGATCTTACCTAATGTATTGTACTCCAGTTACACCCAGAGCTGCATTCACTTTTCTGCTGTCACCTAATGTATTGTACTCCAGTTACACCCAGAGCTGCAGTCACTGTTCTGCTGTTACCTAATGTATTGTACTCCAGAATATGTACAGGACTGTGCCTGGTTAATGAGCGACACAGCAGTGATGCCTTTAACGGCTGTAATGTGCCTGTACAATAAGCAATGCAGCCGTGTTGCCACGACGACTAAGCAACTGTCGCTGATTGGTCGCGGCCTAACTGCCGCGACCAATCAGCGAGGTGGGATTTCCATTACAAACAGACAGAATTAGACAATTATATAGTAGATACCTTAGCACTTCTAACCCCCATTTAATCATCAAACACCTCTCTGTAATGGCGGATTTTTATCATGGTAATTAATTTTACTCCGAGAGACCACAGGCTGCTCTTTTCCACCCCTCCGCCTGTACTTAGAGGTGTCCGTTTCTTCTTTTGTAAATCTGGTGTTACCAACACCGACTGGATGCACAGAGCTTGCTTATTTATCTTCTGGGTAGCCTGCTCAGCTTCAGGGATCCATTTGACCACAAGTGAATCGTCACGCACCCACTTCCTTGACCATTTTTCTGCCTGACTGCTGCACTTTATGCCCTCAGAATTACCAACTTTTATTCTGGGACACTTCAACATCCCCATAAACAACCCCATTTCCCCATCTGCATCCCAGCTTCTAACTCTTACCACTTCTCTTGGTCTCTCACAGCTCTCAACCTGTGAGACACACAAAGATGGTAACCCTTGATCTGATCTTTTTCCCAACTCTGTTCAATCTCCTACCTAGATAACTTACCTCTTCCCCTCTTTGACCACAACATTCTCTCTTTCACGCTCACAAATCCTTGCCCACCCCAGCAAACCCCTACCTACCACACATTCAGAAATCAACAAACCATCAACCCTCATCCAGTGTTCCTCAAGAGCCACTGTAATATGCTGCAGGTGCTAAGGATGTCGCCACGGATCCGAGACAGACCAAGAGTTAAAGGTTTATTTACAGGGACTTTACTCTCCACATAGGGAGAAGCAGTGGGGGATTAAATGTGACAAAGTAAACAATATAAACAGTAAAATAGAATAAAGAAAGTTATTAAACAGTTATGCAACGTTGAAATAGTTAAGCCGGAATTATTATAATTTATCAGTCCGGGAAAAGCTTGATTGAAAGGTCTCTTTCTCCCACGTTGGCACCGACAACAGCGGCGCTTGCAGTCTCTGTAGTCTCTCCTCTGGATGAAGCTGGGACCTCAGGGGTTAAAGCAAGGAGCAGGGAGATGCTGCGGAACTGAGTCTCCCCTGCTCTGAGTCTCTTTGATACCCTGGCTTTCTTTCCACAGGAACGTTATTGTGCTTACTGAGAAGTCTCTCTTGTTGTGTGGGCGCTTTTCTCTCACCAAGACTCGGTCTCCGGCCTGTAGAGTTGTCCCCCTTAGAGGAGTGACTTGAGGGTGCTCCAGCTCCTGTAGCCTGTTCTGTACTAGCCGATGGACAGTCAGTAGCCGTCGACAGCATTCTCGAACCCAGGAATACACCCCTGTCCGTGGGTAGTCCTCCTTGGGCTCTAACTCCAACTCATTCATCTCTTTTCCGGGCCGTCCGAAGAGCAGAGAGTACTGTCTGAAGCCGGTGGTGCTGTGCTTCTGATTGTTATACACCCATACCAATTCAGGGACGTATTCAGGCCATCATGAGTACTTCTCCTCCAGGGTTCGTAGCATTTGGATCAGGGTGCGGTTAAATCTCTCGCAAGCGCCGTTCCCCTGTGGATGATAGAGTGTTGTCCGAGATTTACTGATCTTTTACAACTGGTGCAACTCCTCCATCACCCTTCCAAGAAAACAGGCCCCCTGATAGGAGTGGATACGTTTCGGACACCAGTACACCTGGATGAAGTGCTTGAAGATGGCATGAGCAGCGGACTCAGCAGTCTGATCCCGTGTTGGCGTCACGACGGCAAATTTCGTGAAGTGGTCCACCATTACCAAGCAGTGTTCATAGCCTTGATGCGCTGGCCTGATCGTCAGATAGTCTATTGTCAGCAGATCCAGAGGACCAGATGCCTTCACCGTTTGCTTGGGAGCCCGCTGTTCGGGTGGTTTGACCAGTTCACAGTTCCGGCACTGCTGGCAGACTCTCTTCACCACACTCCTCAGATTGGGATGGTAAAACAGGCTCTGCAGCCATTGAAAGTGTTACGGTACTGTAGCACAGGACTAGGGTAGGAGGGGGGAAAACTGACCCTGCACTGCGACTAGACCGATACCCTACGATGGAGTGGGCGACCCATTCCTTGTGAATAGACCCACCAACGATCCTAGGTTAATCTCAAGCGAAGACCTATAGATAGGAGGAAGGGGGTCCCTGAAAAATCTAAGGACTGGGTACAAAAACGGGTCACCTCCTAATAGAAACGTAGAGAAGGCTGCAGAAATAAACTGAAAACTGAAACTAAGACTAGCAGCACCAGAGGTCCCAGAACTGCACTAATTAAACACACAGAAGGCAAAGCAAGGCTCCAAGCCAGACTTCAAGCGGATTAACACTGTTGTCCAGCAAGGAATGGGAGATAGTTGCAGGTTAATAAAGGATGATACAATCACCTGACCCAAGACAAACCCAGCACCAGGGGAAAAAGACCAGCAGCCAGAACACTACATGAAAATGGCGGATAGTCACAAACTGAACAGATTCTAACAGAAAGATCTTTTCAGGGCCAAAGTGGGCTCCTTTTTGATGAGCCTCCGTAGCCGCCTGGTCCACCAAGGATGAGGGAATCACCATCTGCCAGATGAGGTTGAGTTCTGACTGTAGAAACAACTTCCTTTCCTATTGCCGAAGAATTTGCTGCATTTCAGGTGATGCATTCCTTCTCTCATGGTGGCTAGGCAACTGTTTAGATGTGACCCATCGTCTCAACTGGGCTATCTCCTGATCCTCCTGCTGCACTCGAACCCACTCATCGTGGGGCTGTTCCATCAAACTCGCACGAGTTCCCTCCTGCTCTCTCCCGCATAGCTGCCACCATCCTGGCAGTCCCTCCAAATTCCAGGACCTCCATAGCCTCCAGCTCTTCATCCCGATTAGGCGTTGGTCTATGATAATTCACTTGGGAAAGGGAATCAGCATGGGTATCCTCTGCTCCTCTTTTATGGGTGATCTTGTACCGGAATTTCGCTATGCGAGCTACCCAGAGTTGTTCCAATGCCCCGAGCTTCGCTTTCTTTAGATGAGCTAACAGATTGTTATCCGTATGCACGTGGACTTCAGAGCCAGCCAGGTACTCTGCAAATTTCTCCGTCATTGCCCATACTAGCGCCAACAACTCCAGCTTGAACGAACTGTAGTTATCTGGGTTCTTCTCAGAGTCATGTAAGGACCGACTTGCATATGCTATGACGTGCTCTTTCCCGTCCTGTACTGCTCCAAGCCCCTGCAGACTCCCATCGGTGTGCAAGATAAACGGTTGCATGAAGTCAGCGTAAGTTAGCACAGGGGCCTCTGTCAAAGCTTTCTTCAAGGCTAGGAACACTTCTTCCTGCCGCTCTACCCAATGTACGTTCCTGTTTTTTGTACAGGAGGACACCTCTTTCAGCAGCTTGAGAAGAGGATTTGCGATGCACGTAAAGTCTTTTACGAAGCGTCGGAGCCCCAGGAATGCACGCACATCCTTCACGGTTTTTGGAGTAGGCCACTCCTGTACCGCGGCAATCTTCTCCTGAGAAGGCCTCACGCCTTCAGCTGAGACAGTGTGTCCTAAATACTCGATCTGAGTACGGAAGAGGTGACACTTTTGAGGGTTATCTCCGGTCAGTGTGTTGTTGGAGCCCCTGGAGAACGGTCGCATCAGCTGATGTGGCAGGGTGGTTTATTATTTTAATATTATTTGCAGGAGACGCGGACTTCGGGGAATTAGGTGTGTGTTATGTGTTGTATGTTAAGTGTATGTACTTTATGTTATATGTTGCATGTTCTGTATGTCATTATTTTTTTTTTTTTTCTTTTACATTCACCACATTAGCCGGATGATGGGAATACTACTTTCCCATCATCCGCTAATGCTGTCACTGTCGCAGGCATAGCCGGATGGGACAAGTAGTCCCATCGGACGATGCCCGCACAGCCAGCAGAGCCCGAGCCCAGCAGAGCATGAGTCGGCAGAGACTCGGCACAGCCCGCAGAGCCTGGCAAACCCCGCACAGCCCCGGCAGAAGCTGGCACAGGCCCGGCAGAGGTCGGCACAAGCACGGCGGAGGCCGGCACAGCCCCGCACAGGCCCGGCAGAGGCCCGGCACAGGCCGGAACAGCCCCGCACAGGCCCGGCACAGGCCCGGCAGAGGCCGGCACAGCCCCGGCAGAGGCCGGCACAGCCCGACACAGCCCCGGCAGAGGCCAGCACAGCCCGACACAGGCCCGGCAGAGGCCGGCACAGCCCGACACAGGCCCGGCACAGGCCGGCACAGGCCCGGCACAGGCCGGCACAGGCCGACACAGGCCCGGCAGAGGCAGGCACAGGCCCGGCAGAGGCCGGCACAGCCACGCACAGGCCTGGCACACGCCCGGCACAGCCCCGGCAGAAGCCGGCAGAGGCCGGCACAGCCCGGCACAGGCCCGGCACAGGCCCGGCAGAAGCCGGCAGAGGCCGGCACAGCCCCGGCACAGGCCCGAGACACGCCCGACACAGCAGAGGCCGGCACAGCCCTGGCAGAGGCAGGCACAGGCCCAGCAGAAGCCGGCACAGCCAGGCAGAGGCCGGCACAGGTCCAGCACAGACCGGCAGAGGCCCCGCACAGGCCTGGCAGAGCCCGGCACAGCCCCGGTAGAGGCCGGCAGGGCCCGACATAGCCCCGCACAGGCCCGGCAGAGGCCGGCACAGCCCCGCACAGGCCCGGCAGAGGCCGGCACAGGCCTGGCGGAGGCCCACACAGCCTGGCACAGGCCCAGCAGAGGCCGGCACAGGCCCGGCAGAGGCCCGCACAGCCTGGCACAGGCCCGGCAGAGGCCGGCACAGGCCCGGCAGAGGCCGGCACACGCCCAGCACGGCACAGGCTTGGCAGAGGCCGGCACTGCCCGGCAGAAGCCGGCACAGGCCCGGCACAGCAGAGGCCGGCACATCCCTGGCAGAGGCTGGCACAGGCCCGGCACAGGCCGGCACAGGCCCAGCAGAGGCCAGCACTGCCCGGCAGAAGCCGGCACAGGCCCGGCACAGCAGAGGCCGGCACAGCCCTGGCAGAGGCCGGCACAGGCCTGGCAGAAGCCGGCACAGGCCCGGCAGAGGCCCAGCAGAGGCCGGCACAGCCCCGGCACAGCCCCGCAGAGGCCGGCACAGCCCCGGAACAGGCCCGGCACAGGCCCAGCACAGGCCGGCACAGGCCAGGCAGAGGCAGGCAGAGGCCGGCACAGGCCCGGCGGAGGCCGGCACAGCCCCGCACAGGCCCGGCGGAGGCCAGCACAGGCCCGGCACAGGCCGGCACAGGCCCGGCACAGCCCAGGCAGAGGCCGGCACAGCCCCGGCAGAGGCCGGCACAGGCTCGGCACAGCCCGGCAGAGGCCGGCACAGGCCCGGCATAGGCCGGCACAGCCCCGCACAGGGCCGGCAGAGGAAGGCACAGCAGAGGATGGCACAGGCCCGGCGGAGGCCGGCACAGCCACGCACAGGCCCGGCGGAGGCCAGCACAGTCCCGCACAGGCCAGGCACAGGCCGGTACAGGCCCGGCAGAGGCAGGCACAGCCCCGCACAGGCCCGGCACAGCCCCGCACAGGCCCGGCAGAGGCCGGCACAGCCCGACACAGCCCTGGCAAAGGCCGGCACAGGCCCGCCACAGCCCGGCACATGCCCGGCAGAGGCTGGCACAGCCCCGCACAGGCCCGGCAGAGGCCGGCACAGCCCCGCACAGGCCCGGCAGAGGCCGGCACAGCCCCGCACAGGCCCGGCAGAGGCCGGCACAGCCCGGCACAGGCCCAGCAGAGGCCGGCACAGCCCGGCACAGCCCCGGCAGAGGCCGGCACAGCCCCGGCAGAGGCCGGCACAGGTCGGCACAAGCCGGCACGGCCCCGGCAGAGGCTGGCACCGCCTGGCACTGGCCCGGCAGAGGCCGGCACAGCCCCGCACAGGCCCGGCAGAGGCCGGCACAGCCACGCACAGGCCCGGCAGAGGCCGGCACAGCCACGCACAGGCCCGGCAGAGGCCGGCACAGCCACGCACAGGCCCGGCACACGCCCGGCACAGCCCCGGCAGAAGCCGGCAGAGGCCGGCACAGTTCGGCACAGGCCCGGCAGAAGCCGGCAGAGGCCGGCACAGCCCCGGCACAGGCCCGAGACACGCCCGGCACAGCAGAGGCCGGCACAGCCCTGGCAGAGGCAGGCACAGGCCCAGCAGAAGCCGGCACAGCCAGGCAGAGGCCGGCACAGGCCTGGCACAGACTGGCAGAGGCCCCGCACAGGCCTGGCAGATCCCGGCACAGCCCCGGTAGAGGCCAGCAGGGCACGGCACAGGCCCGCACAGGCCCGGCAGAGGCCGGCACAGCCCCGCACAGGCCCGGCAGAGGCCGGCACAGGCCTGGCGGAGGCCCACACAGCCTGGCACAGGCCCAGCAGAGGCCGGCACAGGCCCGGCAGAGGCCGGCACACGCCCAGCACAGGCCCGGCAGAGGCCGGCACAGGCCCGGCAGAGGCCGGCACTGCCCGGCAGAAGCCGGCACAGGCCCAGCACAGCAGAGGCCGGCACAGCCCTGGCAGAGGCCGGCACAGGCCCGGCAGAGGCCATCACTACCCGGCAGAAGCTGGCACAGGCCCAAAACAGCAGAGGCCGGCACAGCCCTGGCAGAGGCCGGCACAGGCCCGGCAGAAGCCGGCACAGGCCCGGCACAGGCCCGGCAGAGGCCCAGCAGAGGCCGGCACAGCCCGGCACAGGCAGGCACAGCAGAGGAAGGCGCAGGCACAGCAGAAGCCGGCACAGGCCCGGCAGAGGCCGGCACAGCCCGGCACAGGCCAGGCACAGCTCCGCACAGGCCCGGCGGAGGCCCGCACAGCCTGGCACAGACCCGGCAGAGGCCGGCACAGGCCCGGCACCGGTCCGGCAGAGGCCGGCACAGCCCCGGCACAGCCCCACACAGGCCCGGCACAGGGCCGGCAGAGGCTGGCACAGCCCCGGCACAGGCCCGGCACAGCCCTGGCAGAGGCCCAGCAGAAGCCGGTACAGGCCCGGCAGAGGCCGGCACAGCCCGGCACAGGCCCGGCAGAGGCCGGCACAGCCCGGCGGAGGTCGGCACAGTCCCGCACAGGCCCGGCAGAAGCCGGCACAGCCCGGCACAGGCCCTGCACAGGCCCGGCACAGGCCCTGCACAGGCCCTGCACACACCCGGCACAGCAGAGGCCAGCACAGGCCCCGCACAGGCCGGCACAGACCCGGCACAGGCCCGGCAGAAGCCGGCACAGGCCCAGCACAGCAGAGGCCGGCACAGCCCTGGCAGAGGCCGGCACAGGCCCGGCACAGGCCCGGCAGAGGCCATCACTACCCGGCAGAAGCCGGCACAGGCCCGGCACAGCAGAGGCCGGCACAGCCCTGGCAGAGGCCGGCACAGGCCCGGCAGAAGCCGGCACAGGCCCGGCACAGGCCCGGCAGAGGCCCAGCAGAGGCCGGCACAGCCCGGCACAGGCAGGCACAGCAGAGGAAGGCGCAGGCACAGCAGAAGCCGGCACAGGCCCGGCACAGGCCCGGCAGAGGCCGGCACAGCCCGGCACAGGCCAGGCACAGCTCTGCACAGGCCCGGCGGAGGCCCGCACAGCCTGGCACAGACCCGGCAGAGGCCGGCACAGGCCCGGCACCGGTCCGGCAGAGGCCGGCACAGCCCCGGCACAGCCCCGCACAGGCCCGGCACAGGGCCGGCAGAGGCTGGCACAGCCCCGGCACAGGCCCGGCACAGGCCCGGCACAGCCCTGGCAGAGGCCCGGCAGAGGCCGGCACAGCCCGGCACAGGCCCGGCAGAGGCCGGCACAGCCCGGCGGAGGTCGGCACAGTCCCGCACAGGCCCGGCAGAAGCCGGCACAGCCCGGCACAGGCCCTGCACAGGCCCGGCACAGGCCCTGCACAGGCCCTGCACACACCCGGCACAGCAGAGGCCAGCACAGGCCCCGCACAGGCCGGCACAGACCCGGCACAGGCCCGGCAGAGGCCGGCACAGGCCCGCACACTCCCGGCACAGGCCCGGCACAGCCCCGCACAGGCCCGGCAGAGGCCGACACAGGCCCGGCACAGGCCTGGCACAGCAGAGGCCGGCACAGGCCCGGCCGAGGCCGGCACAGCCCCGCACAGGCCCGGCAGAGGCCGGCACAGGCCCAGCACAGCAGAGGCCGGCACAGCCCTGGCAGAGGCCGGCAAAGGCCCGGCAGAAGCCGGCACAGGCCCGGCACAGGCCGGCAGAGGCCCGGCACAGGCCCGGCCCAGGCCCGGCACAGGCCGGCACAGCCCCGCACAGGCCCGGCAGAGGCCGACACAGGCAGGCACAGCAGAGGAAGGCACAGGCCCGGTGGACGCCCACACAGCCTGGCACAGGCCCGGCACAGCCACGCACAGGCCCGGCCGAGGCCGGCACAGCCTGGCACAGGCCCGGCGGAGGCCGGCACAGGCTCGGCGGAGGCCGGCACAGCCCCGCACAGGCCAGGCAGAGGCCGGCATAGGCCCGGCAGAAGCCGGCACAGCCCGGCACAGGCCCGTCACACACCAGGCAGAAGCCGGCACAGGCCCGGCAGAGGCCCGGCACAGGCCCGGGAGAGGCCTGGCACAGCACCGGCACAGCCCCAGCACAGCCCGCAGAGCCAGGCACAACCCCGCACAGGCTGGCACAGCCCTCAGAGCCCGGCATAGCCCCGCACAGACACGGCACACACACACACAGCCCCGCAGACAGACACTGTAGATTGAGAGTCCTCAGTGGTTGATAGCTTTTAATGGCTAACTGAAAAGATGGTAACACATTGCAAGCTTACCACCAGCGTTCGATCTGGGCGCCGGGGAGTGACGTCAGCAGCATGATCACATGACCTGATCACGCTGCTGACGTCACTCTGACCCGGCGGTCAGAGCTTCAATTGTACGGGAACGTAGCCTAAGAGCTGCCGAGGGCACCAAGCCGCAGTGTTTCATCAGTGATTTTCAGATGGCTAAATGACAAAGCTTCTCATACCCATCGAATTGTTAATTATGGACCGCGCACTGACGTTCCCCTTGAGCTCTCCGCATTTTTCACAGACCGTGGTACCGGTAAAAAAAAAAAAAAGAAAAAAAAAAATCAATAAAAAGAATGGACATGTCTTCATACGCTTTGCGCAAACACACCGCAATAAAAAAAACCCAAAAAAGATGGATATGTGAACAGCCGCTGACATCTACAGTACAGTCAGGGCCGGTTTTAGGCATAGTTTAAAATGGGGCCCCAAATGCTAGCATATTGCATATCACACAGAAGCATTTAGATTGTATTTACATGCGCTGAGTTCAGGCCGCTAAATGAGTGTGTTCGACAATATTGAAATCGTTCAATTGTTTCCCGGCCTCTTTCCACCATCTGAGAAAGAATGATGGGGACAGAACGATCACTAATGGATCACTAACAGATCACCATACAGTATCATGTTATCAGCAGCATATCAACAGTTTACTCCCCATAGTCCTCCATATAATATAATGTGCCCCATAGTCCTCCATATAGTATAATACACTCCTCAATCCTCCATATAGTATAATACACTGCCCATAGTCCTCCATATAGTATAATACACTCCCCATCCATCCATGTAGTACAATTCACTTCCCATAGTATAATGCACCCCATAGTTCTTCATTTAATATAATGTATTCCCCATAGTCCTCGATACAGTATAATGCAGCCCACATATAGTATAATGCAGCCACCCCATAGAGCATAATGCAGCCCCGCCATACAATATAAGGTAACCCCCCATAGAATATAATGCAGCCCCCCTCTTATAGTATAATGCAGCCACCCCTTGGAGCATAATGCAGCCACCCCACAGAATATAATGTAACCCCCCATAGAATATAATGCAGCCCCAAATAGAATATAATACAGCCCACATCCCCATAGAATAAAATGTAGCCCCCCCCCCATATTATGTAACACAGCCTCCCTCATAGAATATAATGTATAATGTACCACCCCATGGTATATAGCACAGCCACAAAGTATATAACACAGCCACATAGTATATCACAGCCCACATAGTATATAACAAAGCCCCACACAGTATATAGCACAGTCCATATTGTATACAGCACAGCCCCTCATGGTATACAGCAGAGTCCCACATAGTATATAGCACAGCACCACATGGTATATAGCACAGCACCACATGGCATAAAGCACCACATGGTATATAGCATAGCACCACATGGTATATAGCATAGCACCACATGGTGGTATATAGCACAGCACCACATGGTGGTATATAGCACAGCCCGCATCTCTCCTCCCCCCCCCAGAGAATGGCCCCACAGTCCAGTACTCACTGTTACATTAAAAAAACAAAAAACACACTCCTCACTCCCGCACTGCTCCAGGCTCCTGTCTCAGCCTGCACTGCATAGTGAGTGCGCGATGACATCATCGCGCACCCGCAGTGTCAGAGGCAGAGCGGGTAATGATGGGAGAGGAAGCGTCAGCTGACGCTCTCTCCTCCACCATTGCTTTGAACTGTATCGGCGTCTATGACGCTGGTATACTTCAATACGGCGGCGGGGGTAGACGTTGCTGGGGGCAGGCGGGCCCCCCTGCCCCCATAGCGGCTGTGTGATGTGCCGCTATTTGGGGGCCCTAGGCAGCTGCTTGGGCTGCCTGCCCCTAACGCCGTCCCTGTCTGCAGCGCAGCTATAGACAGATCCAGTTGCCACCAGCTAAAAAGTAAAGCCGGAGTCACACTAGAGAGAAATACGGACGAGTGGTATGCGGAAAAAAAACAAAAAAACCCCCAAAAAAACAAACAAACAAAAAAATCGCAGAGCACTCAGACCAATGTTAATCTATGGGGCAGCTCCCATGAGCCGATTTTTTCTCACCCGTATTATACATGCGGAGGAAATCACAGCATGCTACTATTTGCACCGTTTAATGGCTGAGACTCACGAACGCAAGCCTATGGATGCGAGAAAAAAATGGATTACACACGGACCAGATGTGTGACTTGCGAGAAATACGCACCGGTGTCTTTTAGAAAAGCCGGCAATTCAGTGCGCGATACAGTAAACTCACACTGACAGGTTACAATAGAATACATGTATACACATAGTAGAGGTATGTATATATTTTTATTATATTAATTATATAATTCCACATGTGTTATTTCATAGTTTTGATGCCTTCAGAGTGAATCTACCCCCCACACAGCAGATAGTGATCTGCAGAGTCTGTTAATGTCAGATGGCCAGCAGGTGTAACCAATGGGGCCTCAGTGTGGAGGAGACAGCGAGGAGCCAGGAAGGGGCTCAGGGTGAGTCTCTTTTTTTTTTATTATTGCAAGGTTGCGACAAACTCTTCACCCAACTCCCACAACTTTTCCGCTTGTTATCCCCACGGAGGAGGGACCAGTGCTGCAGACAGCCAGTAAGGAGCAAGGATCACCCAGCTCCCCTCAGGATTGGTCAGGCGTGGAGTGCAGGACTCTATATAATCCCCTGCGCCGGAGCTGCCGAGCACCAGAGACGCGAGAGAGCAGAGGAGCGAGAGCATGGCGCAGAAGAGCGCAGCCGGGACAGCCTGCGAGGTGAGCGGCGGCGCTGCGGACGGGCCTCTGCTTTCTTCTGGGCTGCGAAGTGCGCTGGGATCCTGAGCCCTCTTTTGCTGGGAGTTGTAGTCCCCGCCATAGACCTGGTTTATGCACCTGCATGTTGGGGGTTTCTCTGCTAATCTCTCGGTCTAGGTGGCAGCAGGGTCAAAAGCCCAACCTGCTGAGGCCGGGCCCCCCTGTGTCCCTGTCGCCTTGTGTCTGGGGGGCTGCACAGGATGTGTCCCCCTCCTGACCTGTAAACAGCCATACAATGTAACAGGCAGGTGGAAGTGTCTTGCTGCCAGGTGCAGTGATCTGGGGGCTGCTGGTGCCCACCTCTTGGTGAGGGGTGGGAAGCCGGGGTCCCAGGTCGTGTAGCTGAAGACTTTCTGCACGTGATGTGCTGTATTATGGAATGAGCTGGAACCTTCTCTGCCGTTCTGCTTATGGGTCGTTTTGGTGGAGTTCATCTATTTGCTTATTTGTTTTATTACAGAAATTTGTTTGTAATCCAGACCTAATGTTTACTTCTAGGGAACCTGTCGGCAGGATTGTGCTCAGTAACCTACAGGCAGTGTCAGGTCGGCGCCGTTAGGCTATGTGCACACACTGCAGATTCACCTGCAGGTTTTTTCCCGCGGAACAGCAGGTAAAGTGACCTGTGGTTTTGTCCTGCGATTTCACTCCTCTGCTATGTTAAAGGTGTGAAACCGCAGCAGAATCCGCAGAAATAATTGACATGCTGCGGGGAAAAAAGTGCGGAAAAAGTCGCAGCGTGAGCACAGCGGTTTTGAAAACCCATAGGCTAACATGGTGAAGTACCATGTCTGCAGTTACCATGTCTGCGGAACTGCTGCGGTTCTGCAGGGCAAAAACCGCAGCGTGTGCACATGGCCTTATACTGATTACAACGACACCTGGTGACAAAATCTGTCTTGTGGTTGTTGTTTAATCCTTACTTTCAGTCTTGAGTTAATGATATGCTCGTGCTCTGGGGCGGTCTGTGGGGGTCTTCATGTGGCTCTCTGATTAGCCTGCTGACAGGTCACTGCTCCTTCATGTTTAAAAAGAAAACAAATAAAAATCCCCTTCAGGTGGTGCCTGTGCTGCGCCATGACTGCATCCATATTGTGCATTTAATACAATCTTTATGATGGTATCCATAAATTCCAACCCCCCCCCCCCCCCCCCCCCCCCAAAGGGAAAAAAAAAATTTTTTTTGAAAATGGCACGGACTGTGCAGTAGCGTCTATTGAATTGCTGATGGCTGCTACTGCACACGCAGGCGTGGCCGGCACCATCTTAACCTTCAAAAGGAGCAGAAAAACAGCAGCACCATATACCTGCCCAGGCCTCCAAACAAATGCACCACCAGGATGCAGTGGACGCATGTAGTTAAGATGGCGGCAACACCAGTGCAAAAAATACCGATGAGACATCCACTCGCATCCTAGCAATCCATGGAGGCGGCCGCTGCCTGGTATATTAATGCACAATGAAGACTTGTATGGGGCCCTGATCACGTACAGGTGATGCACACCATCCAGGTAAACAGCCTATTAGTGATGCCCATGGATGCTACTGCGCGTCTGTGGCCGGCACCATCGTAGTGGAGTTTAGATGCCATAAAAAAAATTACATGCACAATATGAATGCGATCATGGTGCAGGTGCCCACAGAAAGGTTTGTTTTTTTTTTTTTTTTTTTTTTTTTAATGTATATTCATTATGCAAATGTGGGGGCAGGTTACCGAGGCATCAGCGACCTGTCAGGAGCCATACAGATGAATATGTAAGCGGAGCACCGTGTGAAGACACCCCCCCCCCCCCCCCCCCGGCTGCCCCTCCAAAGTGTGTGTGTGTCTGTGTGTGTGTGTCTGTGTGTGTCTGTGTGTGTCTGTGTGTGTCTGTGTGTGTCTGTGTGTGTCTGTGTGTGTCTGTGTGTGTCTGTGTCTGTGTGTGTCTGTGTGTGTGTCTGTGTGTGTGTCTGTGTGTGTGTCTGTGTGTGTGTGTCTGTGTGTGTGTGTGTCTGTGTGTGTGTGTCTGTGTGTGTGTGTCTGTGTGTGTGTGTCTGTGTGTGTGTGTCTGTGTGTGTGTGTCTGTGTGTGTGTCTGTGTGTGTGTCTGTGTGTGTGTCTGTGTGTGTGTGTCTGTGTGTGTGTGTGTGTGTGTGTGTGTCTGTCTGTGTGTGTGTGTGTCTGTGTGTGTGTGTCTGTCTGTGTGTGTGTCTGTCTGTGTGTGTGTGTCTGTCTGTCTGTGTGTGTCTGTCTGTGTCTGTGTGTGTGTGTCTGTCTGTGTGTGTGTGTCTGTCTGTGTGTGTGTGTCTGTCTGTGTGTGTGTGTCTGTCTGTGTGTGTGTGTCTGTCTGTGTGTGTGTGTCTGTCTGTGTGTGTGTGTCTGTCTGTGTGTGTGTGTCTGTCTGTCTGTGTGTGTCTGTGTCGCTCCTGACTTCTGAAGACCTCCTGGAGCTTGGGTGAGACACGAGTGTAGCGCTGGCACTCTGTATTGTTGCTGCTTTTGTGAAAGACTGTCTTGGGGCAGAAGCCGTAAGTGACACCATGGCCCTCAAACAAGTTCTCATCAGGAGGTGGCTGTCACTCCTCACAGCTTCTGTCTCTGCTGTTATGGATGATTATTAGACCTCCGTGCTGGTGTTACTTGCTGCTCTTCTCTGCCCCTAAAACCTCTGGTTTCACAGAAGTGATAGAAGCAGATTGCTGGTGCTGCACTCTCCTTTCCCATAGCGTTCCATCACCCAGGATCTTGGATGCCTTCAGAGGGGGCATTGATGCAAGAAACTAGTAATTAAGTAGTATGCTGCCCCCTGATGTCCAGTTCCAGGAGGAGTAATGAAAGTTGTGGTGAGTGCAGGCCTGGCCTCCTGTGAGCTGTCACATTTGAGACTACTCCCAAGCATCACAGGAGGTACAGTAAAAATTAAAGCTGAGGTAGATGGGTGTTGTGTAATAAAGCAAATTACAAATGTGGTTGGGGGTGTAAGGGTACCGTTACACATAGCGATGCACCAGCGATCCTGACAACGATATGGATCGCTGGTGCGTCGCTTGTGAGCTTCCACACAGGCAGATCTCACCAGCAACATAGCAGGGGCCGGGGGTCGCTACTTACCCGTCAGATGCGGCGACCTTGACGTCCTCCCGTCCGCGTCGGCGCCACAGGAAGCCCAGCAGGAAGCGCCTGACGAGAAATGATCCAGGAGCTTCTCGCGCGATCAACGATGAGCAGCGGGGGGAGACGGTCGGAGGCAAGTATCACACATGGCAATATCGCTAGCAGTATCGCAGTGTGTAACGGGGGCTTAAGGATAGCTAGAAGTCACACTTGGGTGCTCGCATACGCATTAGAACAATGTCAACTGGCTGAATTTGCTGACTATCAATGAGTTTGTCTCACACGTCAACCGGCAGCTTCCTCTTGGCAAATGCAAGAGCTTGGCTGAATAATTGGTTGAAGCACCGTTCGGCTAACTGCCATGTAACATCTATAGTAAGCATTAGGCACTGTTCCCACAATCTAATTAACCCCTTTACCCCCAAGGGTGACTTGCATGTTAATGACCAGGCCAATTTTTACAATTCTGACCACTGTCCCTTTATGAGGTAATAACTCTGGAACACCTCCATGGATCCTGGTGATTCTAACACTTTCTCAGACATATTGTACTTCATGTTAGTGGTAACATTTCTTTGATATGACTCACGTTTGTTTGTGAAATAGGTATTTTGGCAAACTCTGAAAATCTCACAATTTTCCCACTGTGAATTTTCATGCCCTTAAATCAGAGATATGACACACAAACTTAATAAGTAACATTTCCCACATGTCTACTTCACATCAGCACAAATTTAGAACCAAATTTTTTTTTGTTAGGAAGTTATAAGGGATAAAAGTTGACCAGCAATTTTTGTTTGTTTTTTTTGAGACCACATCACATTTGAAATCACTTTGAGGGGTCTATATCCTAGTAAATAGCCAAAAGTGACACCATTCTAAACAGCACCCCTCCTTCAGGTGCTTCACAGGAATTTTTGGACTGTGTGTATGTGTGTGTATATATCTATATATCATCACAAACTTAATTCAGAGCCAATTTTTTTTTTTTTACTTTACCAAGGGTAAGTTGTTGTGTGATTTGTCCTGAGTATGCTGATACCCTATATGTGGGGTAAACCACTATTTGGGCGCATGGCAGGTACTACTTATTGTAAGTAGTTTTGAGAGCTATAATTTTTTCATGTTTTGGACCACAGTCATGTGAGGTCCTATTTTTTTTTTTTTTTTTTTTTTTTTTTTTGCAGGACAGGATGATGTTTTTATTGGTACCATCTTTGGGCACATGACTTTTTTTTTTCTTTTTTTGATCTTTTAGGGTGGTTTCACATTAGCGTTTCAGGGCACAGCGACGGTGGCTGCTGCTAAGCCCTGCCCCTGCCACGCCTCCTCCAGTAGCTCCACCTACAGGCACACGCTGCATGCGTCCCCTATCTTTATCACTGGGGACGCAGGCTGTTCACAGTATGCGTTTGGCAGCGCATGCATCCTTTTGACAGTGCGCCGAGCGCAAATTGCAACAGGTTGCATTTGACGCACCGTCAAAATAACGCATGTGCCGCCAAAAGCTTACTGCACACAGCCTGCGTCCCCAGTGATAAAGATTGGGGACGCATGCAGCATCATGCGCCCATAGGCGGAGCTACCGGAGGAGGCACGGCAGGGGGCAGGGCTTAGCGGTGGCCTTAGCTGCGCCCTGAAACGCTAATGTGAAACCAGCACTTCATGAATTTCTTTTGGGGGGAAGGGGGGTGCATTTACGCCATTCTGCGTGTGGTAAAATTGATAAAGCAGTTTTAATTTTCGGGTCCGTACGATTACAGCGATTCCTTATTAATATAATTTTATTTTTTGGCGCTTTTTATACAAACTATTTTATCTATAACTATTTTTGCATCGCCTTATTCTGAAAGCTATAACTTTTATTTTTTTAGCTGACGCTGTATGGCAGATTTTTTTTTTTTTTTTTTTGCGGGACAAGCTGTCGTTTTCAGCGGTACCATGTTAGATTATATCAGCCTCTTTGATTGCGTTATTCCACTTTCTCGTCGGCGGTTTTTTTTTTTTTTTTTGCTTTTATGGTGGTCACTGAAGGGGTTAACTAGTGGGACAGTTTTATAGGTTGGGTTGCGGCGATACCAAATGTGTATACTATTATTTAGATTTTTTTATTCTATTTATTTATAGAATACTTTATTTTTAAATTCTTACAATTTAAGTTTTTGTTTTTAGCTTCATTCTTACTTTTACACTTTGTCCCACTATGGGACAATCATTTTGTGCAGGCTGATCGCTTAGGCTGGTTTCACATTAGCATCTGTGTTCGCAGCGTATGATCCGCATAGATCTGCATGCATCATGTGTACATATATTTAACATGTATGCAAGGACATGTGTTTGCATTAGTGTGCGGCAGTGTCCGGCAAACTCAACATGTTGCATTTTTTGAGGCGTCAAAAATCTGTCAAATATGCAGATGAGTGCGTCAAAAACCCATTACTGTCTATGGGAACGCATTGGTATGCAAGGACATGCGTGTGCTTCAAAATGTGAATAGAAATCCCATGACACACCCATTTTTGTCTGGTGTCCTAGCAAACACATGCGCATAAACACAAATGCATGCAGAAACACATACATGTTTTTCCGCCATGCATAAGATGATGCAGACAAAAAAATGCTGCGGGTTTGCATGCAGGTGACACGCTGCAGACTCAAACTCTAATGTGAACCTAGCCTTATATGGCATGCAGATGAAGCGGCATCCGCATGCTATAGAAGCTGTCAGCGCTGCACTTTTTGCACACTGACCTGAGACTTCCTGATCATGCACTGTGCATGAAGGGGAAGTTTATCAGCTCTGGTAACCTGGATGCCGTCTTGACATCATTGGGTTACCATAGCAGTGATCGGGACCCTGCATCACACTGCAGGGTCTATGAACCAAAGGCAGTGGGGCTGACGGCATTAGAATGCTGTGATCTTGTTTGATTGCAGTGTTATGTACCAGGAACATTCTGTGACTGCTCCTGCCACTTAGTGCCGGGTGTCAGCTGTGACAATCAGCTGACACCTGGATCATCTGCCCCCCCGCCCCCCATGAGTGCGGCCAATCGCCATGACGTACTATCCCGTCCATGGTCTAATTGTGCTGGGGGAGTGGGCCCGGCGCAGCGCGGCTGCATGGTGCCAGGGAGCGCTGTGTAAGGGAATGCCCAGGCGTCCCATGTGACTTCTGCTTACGCCTGGGGGCACTTCCGGGTTGGCGGCGCCACTGCGCAGGTGCGAGGATCCCAAGATGGCGGCACCGGTAAACGCTGGACCACCGGCCAATAGCGGCGCCAGCTGGGGAGAGGGGCCCAATTAAGGGGTGGGCGCGACATGTCTGCTGTCTGGAGGAGGGGTATATAGGCAGGGCCCTAGATGGGTTCCATGCTTTGGCCACATTATTGCATGCAGTAATGGAGAGCGATCAAGAGCGGCAGCAGCAAATGGAGCAGCAACGACAATCACTGCTGCCCCTAGAGGACCTTCAGCAGGACAAGCAAAAGAAAAAGGAGTCCCGTGACAGTAAGGAACATGTGGGACGAAGTGACCAATGCAGTCATTAAAAGCTCCTCTAAACAGACAGGAGCATCGACTGAGAAAGATCCCCCTCATTCTCTGGTACTTATTTGCGGCACTGCTAAGTGATCTACGAGAATGTTCACTCAGTGACGGGTCCTCCCTCTGTTTTATTTTTAGGGAAAGAAATCCACGAGTAAAACAAAACGCAGGGAATGCGCACTTTGTGCATGCCCGTTACCGGACTCATGCCCCAAAAGGTTGTGTGCCCCTCCCCCCCCCCCCCCCCCTGTATCCAGCAGACAGTGGCAGAAGAATTGCCTGTAGTAGCTGCAAGCTTAAAGGACATAGTCAGGGCAGAGTTGAGGGAAACCCTGAAATCCCTGTCCCAACCAGAAAGCTTAAGGGGTGGGGACCCTGTGGAGTCAGATTCCTTGGTAGAACTGAACAATGGAAGTAGAGGAGCCTAAACCTCAGCTATCCATGCAGGATGTCACGTTCGGTGGGCTGGAGCAGAGGAAGCTAAGGGTCTTCCCCCTTGAATGAAAAGATTCAATATCTAACCTGTAGAGAGTGGAAGAAACCAGATAAGAGGTTTGCTACCACCAGCCCTCAAACGTAGATACCCCTACGATGATCCGACGGTGAACACTTGGGACAAGGCCCCTAAATTGGATGCGGCAATCGCGAAGGCATCAAAGATCCTCACTACCTTTTGAGGACATTGGGTCCCTTAAAGATCCTTTAGATAGGAAGACGGATGCCTTCCTTTAAAGTACCTGGGAGATGGCAGCTGGTTCTTTAAGACCAGCAGTAGCCGCAACATGTATGGCCAGGTCCATGATGATCTGGTTGAACCAGTTAGTCGCAGTTGAAACAAGGAACATCTAGACAGACAATTCTTGGCCCTACCAGTAATCCAGGAGGCTGCAGCCTTCCTAGCGGACGCCTCTGCTGATGCGGTAAGAATGGCTGCCAGAGCAGCAGGACTCTCTAATGCGGCTCGTAGAGCCCTGTGGCTAAAGTGCTGGCAGGGAGACATTCAATCCAGAGTAAAACTCTGTACTATCCCATGTGAGGGGGAATATTTGTTTGGCGCAGTCCTGGATGAGCTGCTTGAGAAAGCCGGGGATGATGATAAAAAGTTCTGCAATCTGTGGTCCGCATCCTACCAATGCCCATTCAGTAGAAGGAGATTCGGTCAGGGGAGAAGGCGCAATCCTTCACCTAATAGAGACCGTCCCAGATGGGAGGATAGGAGAAGAGGTACAGGCTTCATGTTCAGGCGTTCGTCAAGAGGGAGAAAGAAACCGAGCCAATGACTAACAATTCCCGGGGGGGGGGGGGGGGGGGGTAGACTGTCAGCCTTCTTCCCAGCATGGTTGCAGATCACCAATAGTGACTGGGTGTGGAACGTAATATCCACCAGGCTCAGGTTGGAGTTCAGTTATGTTCCATGGGATACCTTTAAACCAACTCCCTTAAGATCTTCACCCCTTGAACAAGCTGCTTTAGAAGCAGAAGTCTTGAGCCTGTGCCTGAAAAATGTCCTGGTATAGGTTCTGGAATCGGAGAGAGGTAGAGGATTCTACTCTCCCTTGTTCCTAATCCAAAAGCGGATAAAAGATTTAGAACCTATTAATCTACGTTCCCTCAATGCATTTTGGTTAATCACACCTTTAAGGTGGAATCCATTGGGCAACTAATAGATCCTCCATGACTCTCAGGCAAGCCATGTCTGTTAGTCTCTAACTGCATGTATCCCAGCAGTCAGGTGGGCACAATTTCACACTAGATCCCTTCAGAGACGTTCTAGTTAGTAGCAGGGCCTTAGAGGGGTCTCTACAGGGTCAGGCATTTTTAAGCCCTTTGACTCTTACATCTTAGATGGTGGCTTGATGACAATAACTTATCCTCAGGGGTGCCCTGGCTGATGCAGATAAACCGCATAATAACCACAGATGCCCCTTGGGTTGGGGGACCCATATGGGGGACATAGTGGTACAGGGACACTGGGACTCCGATACTGAAACCTCATCTAAACAGAGGGAACTGTTGGTGATTGAGTTG
Source organism: Dendrobates tinctorius (assembly GCF_039654945.1). Lineage (NCBI taxonomy): Eukaryota > Metazoa > Chordata > Amphibia > Anura > Dendrobatidae > Dendrobates > Dendrobates tinctorius. The sequence continues at coordinate 6,991,679 of NW_027361743.1, read as the reverse complement.
GCAGTTAAAAAACTCATTATGTACCTACAAGGTCATCACGGGAGGATCCTCTCTGACAACCAGGTAGCAGTAGCCTGTCAACCACCAAGGGGAACACGATCCAAGACCCTGATGCAGATAACGGAACGTCTTTCAGATAGCTGAGGAAAATTTTCGATCTTTAACTGCGCTCCACATCAGGGGGAAAGACAACATGAAGGCAGACTTTCTAAGCCGCAGGGCCCTAAGGCAAGGAGTATGGGCTTTAAACACTGACATTTACAACCTGATTGTCTGCAAATGGGGTCAGCTGGAGGTAGATGTCTTTGCCACCAAAGAAAACAAAGGAAAAAACATTCTGCTCTGAACCCCAGGGAAAATCCACTGGCAGTGGACGCCTTCCTAATAAAATGGGACTTCTCTCTGGCATACGCCTTTCCACCATTAAGCCTCTTAACTCTGGTAGTAAGAAGGGTCATATTAATTGCCCCCTTCTGGCCCAGAAGGACCTGGTTCGCATGGTTGAGGACCATGTCAGTATGTGATCCCTGGGTACTGCCAAATATTCCGGATCTTCTCTACCAGGGGCCAGTCAACCTTCTGCAAGTAACGGGACTCCATTTAACGGCGTGGTGTTTGAGAGGGCACTATTGAAGAATAGAGGTTTCTCCAAAAATTTAATTGATACCCTCCTGAAAAGCAGAAAACAAACTACCACAAATCTATGCCAGAACCTGGAGGCGATTCCTGTCCACCTCTGAGTTTAATGTCAGGGATGGAGTACCCACAAAACAGATTCTGGAATTCCTCCAGAGGGGTCTTGAATTGGGTCTTTCCACCAGTACATTAAAAGTACAGGTTTCAGCCTTGGGGGGGCCCTATTTACATGTGACATTGCCAGCAACTATTGGGTGGCCAGATTCATCAAAGCGGCTACTAGATCTAGACCCATACACAAGGACAGATGTATACCATGGGACTTAAATTTTGTCCTTACAGCCATGACAGAAAAGCCATTCGAACCTCTATATTCGGCCTCGCTACAGGTTATATCCCTTAAGACAGCCTTTTTGGTAGCGATAACATCTGCACGTAGGATAAGTGATATTCAGGCACTTTCCAGGTTGCCCCTTATACAGAGTTCTTACAGGATAGAGTAATCCTAGAGCTGAACCCAGCATACCTTCCCAAGGTAGCATCACACTTTCACAGGACATGAGTTCTCCCTTCCTTCCTCCCTAATCCTACCAACCCCTTCATGAATTAGATGTTAAAAGATGCCTACTAAAATATAGATCAGCCACTGATCCTTGGAGGAAAGAACACAATATTTTTATCCTTCCAAGGTCCTGAGAAAGGGTGTAGAGTATCAAAACGCATTAGCAAAGTGGATTAGGGAGGCTCTCTTGCCTACACAACAGGTGGCGGTCCGGCTCCACATAATTTGAGGGCGCATTCCACTTGTGCCATGGCGTCATCTTGAGCAGAGATCTGGAGTGTCAATTTACCAGATATGTAAGGTGGCCACATGGTCATCTCCTTCCACCTTTTTTAACCACTATCTGTTAGATATGGGTGCCGCCTCGGATCTCACCTTCGGGCTAAGGGTGCTGCAGGCTGTAGTCCTCCCTAAATTAGTTTACATCTCTGTAATTCTCTCTCGTGGTGCGGTCATGGGAGTCCAAATAAAGTATTAAGTTACGTAACAGTATTTTTCAGAAGCCCATGACAGCACCCTTAGTTCCCTCCCTTGTTCACATATAGGGGTGTACTCTTTTTAGAAGATTGTGTCACGGATTTACCTTATGTGGGAGATGGGGGGTGTGTGTGTAAAAGATAGATAGAGAGATATATATTCATATATATGCTGTACCACTAACCATGGTAGCCTCTCAAGCTCTGTAATCCAACTGATGAGTGGGAGAGGTGCTGCCCTTCTGTATCTGTAGGTTTCCTGTTCCTGAAGGGCGGATCCCCTCTCTCGTGGTGCTGTCATGGGCTTCCGAAAAATACCGTTACAGTACGTAACTTAATACTTTTCTGCAATGCGTCTTTTTTGCAGAAAAAAACATCATGGGCACAAATTGCGGATTTCATTCTAATAGGATGCTTAATGTATGCGTTCTTGCAGTGGAAAAATGCAGCAAAAAAATGAAATCCTGAACGTGTGCACCCAGCCTAACTGACATGGAGGATCCCAGACAGTGGCTTGGAGCAAAACCAGGGGCATGTGAGTAAGCTTACAAAAGCAAACCCACCTTTAGCCCTTACCCTATACTTATAAACACATGGCATATACTGTGTATTGTGAGGGGGGGGGGAATAAAAAAAATCTGTGGTGTCAAGCTACCAGAATCCTGGCAAAAAACACCTATGTGAGCCTTCCACTTCAAGGATCATCTGTGAGGAACAGACTTCTTTGATGTCAGACATGAGGACCATGATGAGAGAGGAGGTCCAGGCATCCATCTCAGGAAAAATGTATCCTCAGACCTCACAATCAGAATCCCAGAGAGGGTCTCGTAAAAGACCATGTGAAACATAAGTGTCTTCTGAAGACAAGATGTCGGCTGAATCTCAAGAGGAAGGGAAAGCTGTTACTGACCCTCCAGAAGGAGGTATCATTTTTTTGTTTCCTTCTGAGGGCACTGACAAACTCCTCTGAGCGGTTTGTGATGCCAGGCAGGTGCATGTTCTGGAATCCTTAGTGAGGGACTATGGGTAAGAGTGATTTATTTGTCACTGTTGATTCTTTTTTTATGGTATCTATTACTGATGTGTGTACAGCTAGTAGGGATCTGCTGGGAGATCCTGTGTATGATATGGCTAATCGTTAAAGCCATTATTTATAGTTTACATTGAGGCACTTGTGCTTTAGGCTGCATACTACTATATATGAAAGAAATACTACTTTAAACCACCTTCCCACCTTTTGATGATTTTTCTAAGGCCCAGTTTACATATTTGTTTGCCCCCTCCCTGATTTGAACCTTGTTTTTTGTTATGTATATATGAATTGTGTATAATATATTGTCTAATTGAATAAAATACTGACTTTTTTTATCAATTGGATTTACTCAGTTTTTCTGTATCATGCCTGAGCAAGTGTACCATTTGGGATATTCCCTTGGTCCTTATATAATTTAATTCAATTGAGGATCACCTGTTATACATAATGTATTCTGTTCTAATTTGCATACATCGGGTTATAAGGTGTTTGGGCCTATTCTTGATAATCTAGAATAGGCATCAGACAAAAAGGGGTTCCCTGAGGCTGAGAGGCCAAAGTACCAGCCCTTTCGTAGTCAACCCCCCCCCCCCCACCATAGCCAGAAGGCAGGCTATAAGGGAGGGGCAGATGGAGTTACCCCCCAAATTCAGACAGGAAATGATGCCATGAGAGTAGGGGGATGGCTAGGTCAGTTCCTAGGTGGCTGGCAGGAGATTCTCAAAACCATGGATCTTGGAGTTACTCAGGGCTTCAATTTGGAGTTCTCCCATCTACCCCAGAGAGGTTCGTAATGACACTCTCCTTTTCACTCAGCCACCTCCCTATGTGGACAGACATTCAGGATTTCCTTAAGATCAGGGCAATAGTTCCAGTTCCCAAGCAAGAGAGATGCAGGGGCCATTATTTCAGCTTCTTCTCAATAAAGAAACCCTCAGAGCAGGACCATAATAAACCTCAGACCCTTAAACAGATGGATCAGATGCAAGAAATTCAAGATGGAATCCATCAAGTCTACAGTTCCTCCTATAGACAGTGATGTGTACCATAGATTTAAAAAACAAAACAAATACTGCCATGTGCCAGTCCACGAGTCTTGCCAGAGATTCCCAAGACTTGCAGAGAGGGTCCATCACTACCAGTTCCAGTGTCTTCCCTTTGGCCTAGCCTCAGCACCCTATGGTATTCACCAAGCTAATGGCAGAAGTAGGTACATACCTAAGGAAATATGATGTCATCTTGGTACCTAATCTAGACAACTTTCTGATAATGGCCAGTTCTGAGGAACAGCTCAGGGACCATTGCCAGTTCTCGATCTCCACACTTCCGAAGTTGGGATGTGTCATAAATTGGGAAAAATCTGATCTTGTCCCAGATCCTAGGAAAAAATTTCAAGGGGTCGTACTACACTCCCAGTTGAGAATATCAACACGCCATGGTGGAAAACTCGCCAGTTTTCAAGAAGCTGTTGTTCCATCAGGGAAGTGATGAGCATTTTAGGACTAATGACTCCTTGTATTCCCTGTGTAAGGTGGAGTCAGTTCCACTCCTGGGAACGTCAGGGTGTGGGCCTATCGGCCTGGGACAAGAAACAACAGTTGCTAGACAAGATGGCCCTCTTTCCCAGTAAAGGAATCCTTACATTGGTGAACCATTCCATAAAACTTCCAGAGAAGAGTTCCATGGATTCTTTTACTCTTCGCCACGACAGCACCCACTTGGAGAGGGACCCACCCATAGGAACAGGAAACCTACAGAGATAAAAGAGGACAGTCCGCCTCTCCTCAGTTGGTTTCCTGTTCAGATGGGAACCGCAGGATTCTCTACAAATCATACCTGGGCCAGGGAACCACCTGTGCGGTATCTGCAGGAACGGCAGGGGTTCCGGTCTGGAAGCAGCGACTAGGGAGTGCTGGGGTCCGGCTCCCTCCTCGACTGGGGCAGCAGCATGACCAAAATGCCGGTACCGGGTGAGGCCGACCGGGGGTTTTCTGCAGAAATGCATGCTACCGGGATTTTGGAGGAGAATCCATCCCGGTCCGTGTGGGAGCACAGGAGCCGGAGGCAAGTGATAGTCCGTCGTTCCTAGGGCTTCAGCGTCTGGAAGGATGCACATGCAGCACTGACAGGAAGGTAAGGAGGAACTTCCGGGTTACTGGGAGTTCCTAGACAGAGTGCACATGCGGTCTCTGAAAGCACGCGGAACTGAAGGCATGGAGCGCTCCCCACCCCCTCCGAAGGAGAAAAAAAAGGGAGAGATGGTTTATTTTACTTAGCGCCGGCAGCTGTATTCTGGGCTGGACGTATTTTAATTAGCCACACCTGGAGGGGGAGATGCCGGCATAATGAAGGGGCTTATAAGAAACCGTGGGGGTATGGTGTGCAAACATGTCTTCCCCCCCCCCCCCCCCTTTCCCAAAGACAGGACTCTCATCCCCAGCCAGGTGATACAGCGGCAGCCAAGGATTACTCACGCCGTGATTCCTCCGACAGGAGCCATGCCAACAAGCCTCCTTCTCAGCCTGAGTCGGTACCTACAGCTTCTCTGGGTGAGTGGACGACTCTCTGCCTATCAAGCTCATATATATCTCTTTCCCTCTCTCTCCTCTGCTATGTCCGCCGTAGGCTAAGAGAAAAGAACAATCAAAAAATAATGTGCCATCTGTACACGTCCTCTACCGGACTCTTACATAAAAAGGCTATGCAAAAAATGCATCAATGAAACAGCGAAGCAGGCCTCAACATCAGCCACACACATGGGGCCTGTAATTCCTCCCTTATTATAGCCCTTAACCCTCAACGTGGTCTAAGGTCCCGAAAGTCGACGCAGCAGTCGCCTCCACCTCAAGACAGTCAGCCTTACCAGTGGAAGACACAGGGATTCTAAAAGACACACTGGACCAAAAAGCTGATGCCTCACTAAAGAGCATGGGAGGCAGCTACGGGCACGTTTAAACCGGCAATAGCTAGTACGTGCATGGCTCGGTCTATGCTGGTCTGGATTGATCAACTAGACCAGAGAATTTCCAGAGACAAGCTACGAGCTGCTATACCACTGATCTGTGGCGCAGCAGCATAAATAGCAGATGCTTCTGCTGATTCACTGCGCATGGCAGCCAGAACAGCTGGCTAACTTAACACCAGACTTAGCCTATGGCTCAAAAGCTGGAAAAGTGACACCCATTCCAAGGCAAAGCTTTGTGCCATACCTTGTGAGGGTGAGTTTTTGTTTGGGAAAGCTTTAGATGAAATCCTTACCAAAGGAAAAAGGGTTCCCTAACCCCTCTCTTGCATCTTATAGGAGAGCGTTTAGGAGACTACCATTTGGCAGAGGGAGACCAGCAGAAAATCAAAATCACTGAGCCACGAAGGAAGAAAAAGGCAAAGGTGCCATGTTTAGAGGAACCTCCTTTCGCAGGGATAGGAGCTAAAGAGCCAGTCCCTCCAGTAGGAGGGAGACTAAATTTTTTTTTTTTTTTTTTTCTTCAGGAATGGGAGAAAGTTACAGCCAGCCCTTGGGTCCTGGGCATTATCAGGGAGGGGTTAAAATTAGAGTTCCATCACGTACCCCATAACTCGGTCATAGAATCATAGAATCGTAGAGTTGGAAGGGACCTCCTGGGCCATCTGGTCCAACCCCCTGCTCAAAGCAGGATTCGCTAAATCATCCCAGTCAGATGTCTGTCCAGCCTCTGTTTGAAGACTTCCATTGAAGGAGAACTCACCACTTCTCGTGGCAGCCTGTTCCACTCATTGATCACTCTAACTGTCAAAAAGTTTTTTCTAATATCTAATCTGTCTCCTCCCATTCAGTTTCATCCCATTGCTTCTAGTCTTTCCTTGTGCAAATGAGAATAAAGTTGATCCTTCTACAATGTGACAGCCCTTTAGATATTTGTAGACAGCTATTAAGTCTCCTCTCAGTCTTCTCTTTTGCAGACTAAACATTCCCAAATCCTGCAACCTTTCCTCATAAGACAGGGTTTGCAGACCGGTCACCATTCTGGTCGCTCTTTTCTGAACTTGCTCCAGTTTGTTGTCTTTTTTAAAATGTGGTGCCCAAAACTGGACACAATATTCCAGATGAGGTCTGACCAAAGAGGAGTAGAGGGAAATAATGACTTCACGTGATCTAGACTGTATGCTTCTGTTAATACATCCTAGAATTGCATTTGCCTTTTTTGCTGCTGCATCACACTGTTGACTCATATTCAGTCTGTGATCTATTAGTATACCCAAGTCTTTTTCACATGTGCTGTCACTTAGCCCTATTCCTCCCATTCTATATATGCTTTTTTCATTTTTATTGCCCAGATGTAGTACTTTGCATTTCTCCCTGTTAAAAACCATTCTGTTAGTTGCTGCCCACTTCTCCAGTTTATTTAAATCTTTTTGAATCCTCTCTCTCTCTTCTCTAGTATTAGCTATCCCTCCTAGCTTTGTGTCATCAGCAAATTTAATCAGTTTACCCTCAATTCCTTCATCTAAATCATCATCATAACATCCCTTAGCTCACCAATCCAACAGTGGGTCCTAGAGACTGAGATTCTTAGTTTACTGGACAAAAAAATTTTGGTCCATGTGCCTGAAGGACAGGAAGGGAGAGGATTTTACTCCCCTCTTTCTGATACCTAAACCAGATGGCTCATTCAGGACTATAATCAACCAATCAAATTAATAAATTTCAAATGTTAAATGACCTAATTGGTGGTCCTCTGGGTACTCTGAAATCCAACTGAGAAGAGGTGGACTGCCCTTTTATCTCTGTAGGTTTCCTGTTCCTATGGGTGGATCCCTCTCTCTAAGTGGCTGCTGTCATGGACTCATTAAAAGAGCATTACTGGTAAGTAATCCAGCTTTTCCCCATGTGTTGTGGTCACCACCAATGCAAGTCAGCTAGGCTGGGGAGGTCATGTTGAAGGCAGATTACCTAAGAGAATGGAGTCCGGAGTTAGGATCCAGGTCCTCGAATTTCAGAGAGCTGTGTAGAAAGTACTTCTCCAGGTCCAGTCGGTTGTCAAAGGCAGACATGTAAAAGTCCTGTCCGACAATACGAGGGCAGTAGCATTCCTACGTCAAGGGGCGCCGAAACACCCTGCACTGCAACAGCTAGCCAAGAGTATTTTCAGATGGGCAGAGGCAACAGTACTATCCATCTCTGCAGTACATCTGGAAGGATCCAGAAACCAGGTAACAGACTTCCTCAGCAGACAAAAATATCTTCCACAGAGGGAACTGAACAAAGAAGTATTTAAGTATGTTGTGCCAATGCTGAGGGGTGCCACGAGTGGACCAGTTTGCTACCAGGAAGAATACAAAGGTCAGAGGGTTCTTCTCCCTAAATCCCCCTACAGTTCAGCAGGGATTGATGCATTCTCAGTCATATGGGGGGGGGGAAGGGTCTGCTGTATGCATTTCCACCCCTTCCTCTTGTCCCAAGCAGGGCTGTGGAGTCTGAGTCGGTGCTCATCTTGATGGAGTCGGTATAAAATCAATGGACTGACTCCGACTCCTAAAATATATAATTGGGTAGAGTAGTTCAATGCAGAATGTGATGAATATTTTTTCATAGGAATTTGGGAAAGTTATGAAATGTCCTATAAATGGCTGTTCTATTCCTGATCTAAGGCTACATTCACACAAGAACAGGTTCTTGCTATTGTAAAGGACAATGCTTCAAACATAAGTACAATTACACTGGTGAATGAGAGTAATTAACAACAGCTAGAGGAACATTTAGGATTCAGTATGTTTGAGATGGAAGGCCACAGTGCTGTTTATGTAACTGAGGATCAAACAGATATTACAACAGAAGAACACAAAATTATACTGTAGAAATAGATCTTGTTAAAGCTGCTTCAAAACACTTTCATATTCATCACATGCGCTGTGTTGTGCACACGCTGCAGCTGGCAGTAAGAGTCTGCAAGAGGGACATGCTGGAAATCTGAATGGAAAAGTGAGGAAATTGGTTATTGCCTTAGAACCCCTAAAAATGTATTCCATCTTGATGAGATGTGCTGGGAAAGGGGCAATTGTCGATCAAGCCACTTGGTGGAGCAGCGCTTACTTAATTGAGCGATTGCTTGAACTAAAACCGTTTCTTATAGATATGACGAACCCTCAGGTAACCCTAAATGAAGGTCAATGGACGCAAGTGGCTGAATTGAAGGAATTGCTTAATCACCCATTTACTGTGACTAAAAAATTACAAGCTGAGTATTTAACTCCTGGCATTTTCATAAGGGAGTGGAAGAACTTGCCATTTTGCATGTCCCAAAGAGGAGGTTTAATTGCAGATGGCGTTTCTGCTTCAATGAAACGGAGAGAGAGACAGCTATTGGAAAATCAAATTTTTCTGGCAGCTGTTTATGTGGATCCAAGTCATCGTATACTGCTTGATGATCAGCAGCTTACTAAAGGAAAAGAAGCTCTGACTGAGGTAGCAGTTAGGATGAGTGGCCTACAGGATGACTGCCAGGCGCAAGAGGACTTGGCTCCTGACAGTGCTATTGCTGCCATATCTCCATCCTCATCAGATGAGGCATTTGACTTTGACAAGTATTGGGATGACACGGAGCAGGCAAAGCGTTGCTGCAAGGAAAAAGATTTCACTGTCTCCTATAGCAAGCAGATTGACCATATTTCAGCAAAATGTTTCACTTGCTCTCAAAGAAATAGAAAAATTAAACTGTTCATCAAAACTGTGCATGAGGCAATTCCTTTATACCCAGAAGTTGTTGTTGCCCATGTGGTTACGGCTTTGCCTCCAACCCAAGTTACTGTAGAGAGGTTGTTCTCTGGCCTTAAAATTATTGGGTCAGATTTGAGGTCATCTATGAAGGAGGATCTGATGGAGGCAATTTTATTTCTTAAAACAAATTCATAGACTGCAGAAATGTTTATGTTCTTGTTGAAAACTGTTTTTTGCCACTTGCATAGTTTATTACAGTGTGTATATAGGTATATATATATTTTATTTTTTGATATTACATTAGTGCATTACATAGTTTGTTAGTTTTGTGTTCTAAGGTTGTATTCCAATACATAGGACATAATATATCTAAATCTTGATTATTTTATCATAAAAATGATTAAAATGTCTGTCCACATTGTACTACAATAAATTTTTCACTTCAATATAAGCAATATATGTTTGAGTCGGTGTAAGGGAAATTGAGGAGTTGCAGGTTTGGCTTACTGACTCCACAGCCCTGGTCCCAAGGGTTCTTGGGAACGTGCAGTAGGAAGGAGCAAAAATTGTCCTGGTAGTGCCCTTCTGGCTGAAGAGAAGTTGGTCCCCTCAGCTGAGGAAGATGGCAGAGTAAAGGGGCTTTACACATAGCGATATCGCTAAAGCGTCACCGATTTTGTGACGCAGCAGTGACATTGCTAGCGATATCGCTACATGTGATACCTCCGACCGGCTCCCCCGCTGGCTATTGCTGATCGTGCAAGATCGGCTTGGTCCATTTCTTGTCATCGGCTTCCTGCTGGCGCCGACGAGCGAGCCATGGATGCGGGCGGAAGACTGACACCCTCGCCGCATCTAAAAGGTAAGAGCGACTGCCGACCGCTGCTGCATCGCTAGTGTGATCTGCCTGTTTGGCAGCTCACTAGCGACCATTTAGCGATGCACCAGCGATCCTGACCGGGTCATATTGTGGTTGGGATCACTGGTGCATCGCTAAATGTAAAGGGGCCTTTAGACCCCATCCTCATTCCAAGAAGAGAGCATCTCCTCCACCATGACCCAGACAGTCTTCAGCTCTCAGCATGGATCCTGAGAGGCATCTTAAAGGATTGTCAGATGAAGTAATTTCTGTCCTTCAAGCAAGTAGGAAGCCGGTGACTTCCGCCATCTACATCAAGATTTGGAAGCGATTCTGCAGCTATTGTGGAGAGAGAAATCAATAGACACTTCCCTCCCAGACATTCCCAGGATCCTAGACTTCCTACAGTCAGGTTTCAAGAAAGGCCTTAGACCAAGTACTCTGAGGGTGTGTGCGTACGCTGCAGATTTTTCCACGCTGATTTTGCAAAATCTGCAGGTCAAAAGACCTGTGGCTTATCTGCAGTTTTCCCCTGCAGTTTGACACCTCTACAATGGAGCAGGTGTAAAACCACTGCGGATTCTGCACACAAGTGACATGCACAAATCCGCACAGAAAAATCCGCTTTGTGTGCACTGCAGTTTATTTCCATAGAATATAAAGGTACTGTACACTGCAGCATGTGCACACACCCTTAGGGTGCAGATTTCAGCCCTTGGTGTTTTTTATTTTTTTATTTTCCCCTATAATCCCAGCCTTGAATGGCTAAGTTTTCTAGGGTTATATAGAGACTGAAGCCTTCTGTAAGAGTCAGTCCCACCATGGAATCTAAACTTCACTAAATACCCAGTTTAAACATCCATATGAACCAGCAGATGACATTGGACATTAGTAGACTCTTTCAAGACTGCCTTTCTAGTAGTGATCACATCAGCAAAAAGATTAGGGAAACTACAGGCCCTATCTCTATTCAGGACTCATACTTGCAGGTGTTCAAGGATCGACTAGTCAATGCTCAACCTAGTGTTTCTCCCTAAAGTTGTCCACTCCTAACATGAATCAGGAGGTTGTTCTCCCCTCTTTCTGCCAGCACCCTAGAAACTTGCAGGAAAGGCTTTCATTGCCTAGATCAGGGGTGGGGAATCTTTTTTTTTTTTTTTTTTTTTTTTTTTTTTTCTCTCATGTGGATTAGATCCACAATCGCTCTAGCCTACATGGCTCATGGAAGGTCTCCCTGGATACCCTTAGCGCATATTCAACTAGAGCTGTAGCTACTTCATGGGCAGAGAAAGGGGGAACTCCTGTGGACCAGACTTGCAGAGCCACAACTTGGTTTGGTTTAAATACCTTCACAAAACATTACAAAACTAGATGTAGTTTCAGGGCAACTAGCCTTCGGTAGGCCGTAGTCCTGCCTTAGATGATCATACTTTGGTATTCTCCATGGTGCTGTCGGGATTGGTGAACTGGAAAACTGTTACTAGACCTACCAGTAATTTGTACTTGCAGGAATACATCCTGACAGCACTATTAGTTCCCTCCCTACTGATAAGATTCTAGAATAATGTGAAATGTGATGTACTGTTTGTATAAATGTGGCACTTTGAAAAGACGCTAAAGGGTGGAGATTGGAGGGTGCCGTGTTTTTTTTTCTTTTTTTTCTTTTTTTTTTTTTTTTTTTTTTTTCCCCCCCCCCCTCTCCATTTCCTGTCCCAATGAGGATAAGGACATCCTCATTGGTGCTGTCAGGATGGGTTCCTTGAAATACAATTACCGGTAGGTCTAATTACTGTTTTCATCAACCCAGGCACTCACCAATTCAAGAAGACAAGTAGTCCTTTCTTCCATGTTGTAGAACATAGATGAAGACAAGGTGTTCGGATTAGAGGCATGCGGGGAGAGACTGGACGGGTGATGGCCATTTTGCATAACAACTCTTCCATTGGTCCAGGTGGAACCATTGTTACATGAAACTACCATCCTTCTGGTCTCTCCTGCACACCTTGTTTTCATCCATGTCTCGCAGCACATAATAAAGGACTTTTGCTTTATTGATTTGGTGAGTGCCGCATTTTCTTTGTATCTTCAGCTGTCAATCACTTAATGCCTGTAGTTTACTTGGTAAAATCCTGCTGACAGTCTTGCTTGAACACGTACAAAACTTTCCGCTTTTCTCTGTGGAAACTTCACATATAAATATCAGAGTAACCACATGAGGCTTCAAACGCAAATCGGTTTACTTGGTGTGAGGAAAGAAACCGTGGGCATAAGGCTGTTCAGTGTTTAGGCTGTGTTCACACACAGCGTTTTTTTAGCGGGTTTTTACCGCGGTTTTCACTATAAAACCACTAAAAATAAGTTGCACAGTCATTTCTATGCATTTTGCACTTTGTGTGCACATTGATGCGTTTTTTACCGCGAAAAAACCGCAGCATGCACATTAATTTTGTGTTTTTTTTCCGCGGTTTAGGCTTCTCCCATGCTTTTAGAAACCGCTGCGGTAAACGCACCAAAACTGCCATGGAAAAATAGGTGCGGTTTCTGGGAAGGGATTCAGGTTTTTGTGCAGAAATTTTCTGCAACGTGTGCACATACCCTTAGGGTTTTCTTTTTTTCCTTCAGGCAAAACCTGCTTGAAGCTGTTATAACAAATTTGCTGTGTTTTTGCTTGCTGTCTCTTGTGCATGCTGATATAATCTGGTTCCTCCCAAAAAGCCATGATGCAACTTCCTTAAAGGGAATCTGTCACCCCTTTTTTGAGATATCACATAATGATATCATTCAATTGTCACGTAAGGATTCTCTTAGTACTTTTGCTTCCCCCTGACCCCGCACCTTTCATGCATAAATACCTTGTTTATATCGGTTCAGATGTATGTAAACTGCCGCTGTCCGGTCCGCTGGGCGGGGCTTATTCACCTGCTCCCCCCCCCCCCCCCCTGTCTTGCTCTACGCATTTCTTCTTGTGTAGAGCAAGACAGGGAGGGGGGAGGCAGGTGAATAAGCCCCGCCCAGCGGACCGGACCGCGGCAGTTTACATACCTTTTTTATATCAGTTCAGATGTGTTTATGCATGAAAGGTGCAGGGTCAGGGGGGAAGGCAAAAGTACTAAGAATCCTTATGTGACACACAATTGACTGATATCATTATACGATATCTCAAAAAAGGGTGACAGATTCCCTTTAAGGCTTTTGCAGCAACACTTTTTTTTTTTTTTTTTTTTTTTTTTTTTTTTTTTTTTCACTTGCCCATTGTTTCCTATGGATGGGAAAAATTCTGCAAAAATGCTGAAGGTGACATGCTGCAGTTTTCCAAATTGGTCAGGAAAACAAAGCCAAAGTGTGTGCATGAGGTTTCTGATGTCTCATGGGCTTTGCTGGTACTGTAAGAAATGTGAGCATGGCCTAAGTCTTGTATACTGTAAATCCCATCTACTTTTGTTGGAGCGTAACCTTAGGTTATGTGCAGGATGTGGTGCTAGGTGTCACAACCCCACCAATGACCTATCAGTATTAATTTCGATGCAGCTGTCACACTATGCTCAGGAGAGCCAATGACCAGTCTGAGCACTATTGCGATCGGAGTTGCATAGCGGTCTAGCATTCATGGCCTATCCTTAAGGTACTGTCACACTTAGCGATGTACCAGCAATCCCGACCAGCGATATGACACGGTCAGGATCGCTGGTGCATCGCTAAGTGGTCGCTAGTGAGCTGCCACACAGGCAGATCTCACCAGCGACATCGCTGGGGATGGGGATCGCTACTTACCTGTCACACCAGGCGATCCTGCGTCCTCCTGCCCGGCTCCACGCGTCGCTCGTCCTCACAGCAGGAAGCGCCACAGGAAGCTGACGACGAGAAGCAGTCCAGGACGTTCTCGCGCGATCAGCGATTACCAGCGGGGAAGCGGGTCGTAGGTAAGTATCGGACACAGATATCGCTATAACGTCACTAGTTATAGCGATATTGCTAGCGATATCTTAGTGTCTCATGCCCTTTAGAGAAGAGTCAATAGTCCAGGACAATCCCTTTTTAAGCCTATGGTTTGACATGCAGAGCCCTTCCATAAGCCTCTTTGGCATCTAGTAGGTCACGACTGATTTTTGTGTAGGGCAGTATAATATTGTGGCTACTATGCCCTGTTTTAGTGCCCTTTTACTTGGCTCTTTCAGACCATTATATGGACCTGGACAACTTAAAACGTGAAGTTTGTACAAATTGAAGCAAAATGTGAATCTTCTACTTGCAATGGATTCGGCTTATTTCTGATACTGGATCCTGCCCACTGGACATGAAGCTCTGTTAATGTGCTGCCACTAATGTTAGATGATCAATGGGGGGTGTTGGGTGTCAGATCCCCAACCCCCCCCCCCCCAATCTTATACTGTGGACTTGGTTCAGTATCCTAGTTTTGGACAACGCCCTTAAAGGGAATCTGTCTTTCTCTTTTTTTTTTTTTTTTTTCTCTATCCTCTGCTGGCATTGACATCAGGGGCTTATCTACAGCATTCTCTAATGCTGTAGATAGGCCCCCGATGTAACCTGAAAGATGAGAAAACGTTAGATCATACTCACTGGAGGGGGCAGTCCGGTCTGGCACCTTCCATCTTCATACAATGCTGTCCTCTTCTTCCCTTCCTGTAGTGGCTCCAGCGCAGGTGCATTGCTCTGTCCTGTTGAGGGCAGAGCAGAATTCTGCAGTGCGCAGGCGCCAGACCTCTCCCGACACCTGCACACTGTAGGACTCTGCTCTGCCCTATACAGGGCAGAGCAGTGCACCTGCTTTGCAGCCACTATAGGAAGAAGAGGACGGCATCGTATGAAGATGGGAGGCACCGGACCACGACACCCATCGAACCGGACCACCCCCTCCAGTGATTATAACCTAACATGTTTTTCTTTCAGGTTACATCGGGGGCCTATCTACAGCATTACAGAATGCTGTAGATAAGCCCCTGATGTCTATGCCAGCAGCTAATAGGGCAAAAAAAGTGAGATTCCTTTTAAGACAAATTTTCATCTGCCAGACTTGCATTTAATACATGGCGTATCCTCTGCTTCCCATGTGTTGCTGTGAGAACCACATAATTGGGGAAGGAGCAGCTTATGATGGAGCATTTGATGAAGCCCATTTCTTACCTTATAACCCTTGTTTTATTATCTTAGCCTCAGATATGGCTCAACTCTGTGAATAGGAAAAATAAAGCTGGACTCATCGAGTGGATGAAGAGCTCGAATATATCACTCGTGCAAGAGAATGGACAAAGGAAATATGGTGGACCTCCTCCAGGTAGGTTCTCCTCATACCAGAGTAGTTGGTTATTGTATCCTGGAAAGGTCTTTTGCTTTCTAAGGCTAGTTATAGGTGGTGACTTCATACTTATACCTAATACTTACCCTGGAAGTTTTTTTTTTTTTTTTTTTTTTTTTTTTTTTTTCCAGGTTGGGTGGGAGAAGCTCCTCCACATGGCTCTGAGATTTTTATTGGCAGCATTCCTCAAGAAATATATGAAGATACACTGATACCCCTCTTTCAGTCTGTAGGAAGGCTGTATGAGTTTCGCTTAATGATGACCTTCAGTGGCCTCAACCGTGGATTTGCTTATGCACGCTATTCCTCAAAACGTGTTGCCGATCAGGCAATCACCCACCTCTGTAACCATGAAATTCAACCAGGCTTTAAGATCTTTGTGTGCCGAAGCACCGAGAAGTGTGAGCTGATGTTGGATGGCCTGCCATTGCTTATGGAACAAGCTGCATTGGAGGACTTCCTGGCAAAAATGACAGCTGGAGTAGCTACAGCTTCTCTCTATGCTAGTCCTTTCACAAAGTTAAAGAATATGGCTGTTGTGAAATACAACTCTCACCGAGAAGCAGCCCTGGCTAAGAAAAGTCTGTGTGAAGGTTTGTATTCAACTATTCTAGGTTTATACTATGTATCCTGTAGAATTATTGTTTGATTCCGAATTGCTTTACCTGGGAACCATGGCCCTCAACAGTAAAGTTGCAATTTCCAGTAGAAGTCATGGAATTGTGCAAAGGCAGCTGTAAGTTGGGGGATTCTTGCATGTGGTGCTCATACTTGATAGATCAAGATATTTTTGGAGTGTCTTTATTCCAGTGCCTTGGCTTTCGGTAGATGCCTTGGGTCTGTGGTAGGCCATACCAGGAAAACATGGAAACATGCTCATGGTGCTCCTCTACACTGATGGACCTGCTCTAATCTATGGTGGGGACATGTTCTTCCCTTCCGAGTGTTGCTGACTGCTTACGTCAGTTAGCATTTTCTCAGCAGCCACTTTATTAATGTTGAACTGACACCATGTTGATCTGGTGAAAGGTTCTCTTTAATGATGAGATGCTAGGGGTCCAAAAACTCCTTCTGCTTACTGATGGTTGAGACTTCACTGCACAAAGATAGGATTAACAGGGGTCTGTCCACAGGTCTCTGAACTCTTAAAGACATTGCTGTAAGGATGCTATAGATCAGATTAATATCTCACCCCCCCCCAAACCTTTTCACCTTCATGACCAAGCCAGTTTTTAGAACTCTTGACTAATCTCTTTATTTGGTAATGACTCTAAATCCTGCTGATCTGAGATTTTTTTTTTTTTTTTTTTTTTTTTCGTGACTTATTGTACTTCATGATAGGGGTAAAAACTTGTTTGCTAAAACTTGTGTTTATTTGCAAAATGAAAAATTAGCATTTTGTTAATTTTTCAACTTCATTATTATACCCTTAGACCAGAGGGACATCACACACAATGGTTAATAAATAATTCCCACGTGTCAACTTTACATAAGCATAATGTTTGAAAAAAGTGTATGTGTAGATTTTTATTTTTTAATTTTTTTTTTTTTTTTGTTTGAAAGTCAGAGGTTTAGAGTTGACCAGCGATTTTCTAATATTTGCAATAACTTACTATCTGAGTCACAATTGAAGTGACTGAGGGGTCTATGACAGAATAAACAAATGGTGCTATTCTACAAACTGCACCCCTCAAGGTACTCAAACTTCATTGAAGAAATTTATTAACCATTCAAGTACTGCTAAGAATTTTTGCAATGTGGAAGGGAAAAAAATGAACGCTTAACTTTTTTTTTTACTTTAGACCCAATATTTTCACAAGGGTAACAAACAAAAAATGCCAAATATTGAGCCTTTTTTTTTTTTTTCCTTAAGACTATACCCCAGTGTGTGTGGGGGGGGGGGGGGGGGGGGGGGGGGAAACTACTTTTTGGGTGTAAGGCTTGGAAGAGAAGGAGCACAGATTGACTTTTTAAAATAAAAATTGTCTGGAATTTGGAGCCGGTGCTGTCACATTTTGGAGAGACCCAATGTGACTAAACAGTGGAACCCCCACTCACAGGTTTAGGTTCCAAAACTGGATTATCAAGGAATGTATCTAATGTTTGAGGATGCAGCCAACCCGAAAGCCTCACAAATTTTACAAAATGTAGATATATTTAGAGGATGGCAAAAGAAAATAAACCCCCACATTTCTTCAATTTATGGAAAGCACAGGTGCCCCATATGTAGTTAAACTAACCTGAAGGAAAAGGCTCCACATTGGTGCTCAGATTTTGCAATGTCACATTGGTAGATCCCCAAGGTAGCAGAACCCACCCCATAAGTGACCTTCATTTTACAAAATACAACACCAATTAATTCATGTCAATATGATCGCTGCACCCCTGATGTCAATGAATTTTATACCCTTGGGCAGTGAAGAGTTTTTTTACTACCAAAATCTTGGGCTGTCACTCAACACTTGTTTAGAAAAATTTTAGCTCAAATATGGTGATGCAAAATTATTTTTTTGTGTATTTCTGACAGTCATGTGATGGATTTTTTTGGGTGATGAGTTGAGGTTTTTATTGGTACAATTTTCAGGCACGAGTTTTTTGATTTTTCTGCTTGTGGTAAAATTGAGGCAGTTTTATTCAGGTCAGTAAGATTAGTTATGCCCCCTTTATATAGTTTTTGGTGCAAATACACTATAAAATGTTCATAGAAAACTACTTTTGCATAGCACCTGAGAGCTAGTTTTTTTTTTTTTTTTTTTTATTCCACTGATGGAGTTGTATGGCAGGATGTTTTCTGCAGCACAAGATTACTTTCAGCAGTTAGCATTTGTATTCTTGATGGTGTTTTCTGACACTTTTTTGTTTCATGTTATGATTTTACAATGCTCACTGAAGGTATGAACTAATGGGACAGTCTTGGGCTACTTTCACGCTAGCGTTGGGAGGCGCAGTGCCACCACTTGGCTCCACACCAGCCGCGCCTCCTTCATTCAGCTCCTCCTATGGTCGCATGATGCTGCATGCGATCAGCATACCCTATATTTAGCGTTGGGTGCGCTGGCATGATTCTGCCAGTGTGTGTGCCCTTCTGGCACTGTGCCGAGCGCACAAAAATGCAACACGGTGTGTCTGGTGCACATCTGCACAGAACCAAAAGGGCACGTGCACTGGCAAAATCATGCCAGCATACCCAATGCTAAATATGGGGTACGCTGATTGCATGCAGCATCATGCAACCATAGGAGGAGGGGGCAGAGCTAAGTGGCGGCCCTGTGCTGCACCTCCTAACGCTAGTGTGAAAGTAGCTTTATGGGGTAGATTGTTGCAGATGCAGGAGTGCCCAACATGTATGTGTGGATTACACCTAGGATTGGGAAGATGTTCCGTGTGGTGTTTTTTTTGTTTTTAATCCCTTTTGTCCTTCTGTAATCGTCCTTTGAAGTCTTTATGCTTGGTCTTCTCCTGCCTGAATATGGACACCTCCTCCAGACCCCATCCTCTTCCCATCTGACTGGTCAATGTCTTTTGTTTTGGAACCTGCCTTCAGTGGCCAAAATCTGGCCCATGCAGTCATTTCCAGGCCTGTGCATGATCTCTCACGTTGAACTGAGAGATTCTGATCTGCCCATGTGATACCTGGGTGTAACTTCAGCCAGCCATAGTTTGGAGCCAACAAATTGGTATAAAGTCTCCATAGCTGATTCTAACAAACACAACTTTTTTTTTCCTACAAAATCTGTAGTCCTAATCCCTTGCAAAAGCATCATTACAGATGTCTTCAAGAGTTCCAAATTCTGCTGACTAGCACTCTTTAAGGAAATGGGAACAGTGGGGAAGGGGGTAAGCATAATGAACTGGCCTTTTGTAGCCTTCCCTATGTCTAAATGTGGAAAACCTCCCTTTTTTTTTTTTTTTTTATTCCATGATTCTAAATGTTGCGGCACTTAAGTTGTCCATAATTTGGTCAACTTCTCGTACCCTTTGCTTTAAAATAAAGCCTATACTCTCCTCCTGTGCCAGCACCATTCCCACAGTGTCGGCATGCTTCCATGCAGTTGTTATGCCAACGCCCAGTCGGAGCTGGTGTCGCTGCCCGCCTCCTGCCAAGTTGAGCAGGCAGAGGAAAGTCCACTCAGTTGCAGCTGGGATATCCTCTTCATGTTTAATTTGTCTGAAGGCAGGGGACAGTGGGCACTGGCATCACATGTCCCAACAGGGGAGTGCAAGTTGCTGCCACGGGAGGGGAGTATAGGCTTTATTTTATGGGGGCCAAATGTTTTGAACAAGCTGGTGTCCTAGATATGTTGGAGAGTCCCTGCGTCTGTAGGTGTTGCAGCTGTCTTAACTGCAGCCGCACATACAACCACAGGGACTCCCAACAGAATATCCACATGCCCAAGATACTTGTGTTATCCAAGCACATTTGTTCATAACTAGGTAACATTAATTTAGGTTTTGGCTTGATGTTGTTCAGTGGGTGGTTCTAGTAGGCAAACCCTGTTAAAACAAGTAACTCCTGTAGGACCACCCACTCGACTCCTTTCTGTGTGCAATGACTGCCCACTAATTTGGGTATATAATATTTTGACTTCACCTTTCAACAGGTACCCAGGCAGTCTATGGCTGCTTTTATACTGTGGATTGGCTCCAACAGTCAATTAGACTTAAGATGCAATCGGACACCTTGGCAAGGCCCAATCCTCTTCTCCCTCTGATATCTAACAAACAGGTCATGCTGGAGAAACTTGCACCTACTGCCACTCAGGGTCTTCAGCTCCTTTGTGAGAAACTAATGTTTGGACAGCCAGTCTACCAAATAAAGTTCCTGAGAAATGGCAACTGTGGTTGGCTTCGATTTTGGTACTGGGTGCTAATACCAAACCATGGCGTGCCATTCACTGGATATTCCTGGCTGGTTGGCGACAAGCTAATTCCCACAGAAAAGTACCAGCAAGCTAAGGAGATGGTGGCCTCCCTCATCATGAAGGAGTTTGGTGAGTGGATAAGAAAAATAAAATTCCCATTAAGATGGACGCCTTTTACGCTTTCTAGCTTTGTTGTGGGGAAGCTAAGTGCTTGGCTAATCTTTGGTGGGCCCATACTGAACTGTGGTCTTCATCCACAGAAGAGACCTGGTGACCTTTACTCCTGATCCAAGCAGTGGGGTCAATTCTGCTGCTAGAATTTGGTTAAAAATATATCTATCAGGAGCTGATCACTTCAGTTTATGTATTCCGGCCAATGCGATTACTCGTGTCAGATGAGGTCTGTGCTGTAGGTGATCATTCAAAGGGTTATTCCAATCTCAAATGAATATTGTCAGGAATTTTTAAATGGAAGCACTTTTGCGTGTATTAACTTGCAGCTGTTGAGGGTAACATTATTTTTTATTTTTTTTCCTTTTATATATACAGCTCGTTGTCTAGGAAACCGACCACCCCTGCTGTCTACCTTGTGAACTTTGTGTTGAAGCTTGCAAGGATTAAGAGGTAACTGGGTGCTCAAGCAATCGTGTCCAGCTAAAAAACTGTTAAAACTAAATGGAACATGTGCAGCACTTGCAAGCCCTTTTCTGTCCAGAAGTGGTGGTTTTTACAAGCACTATCCAACAGTACACCAAGAATAAAATCCCTTGAGTGATATCTGGCCCCTGGTCTCTGCTCGCTCATGCTCTCCTTACAATTTGCACTGGCTGCTCTTGACAGCTCGTCACTTCATCAGAACTGGTGAGGGAGTGCACTGCCACTATACAAACTGAACAGTGACCAGATCCTACCGAACATGCGTTGAAACCTACACGTTTAAAGTTAAAACTAGCTCAGCCCCTGAAATGGGCATCACGGATGCCTCGTTTCAGGGTGAATAGGCAGAAGCTGCTGCAGTGGCAGTTGTCAAATGAGAGTTAATTTGATTCTCTTTTCTAATTCACTTTGATGTGAAATAGACGGATGTTTAGGATTAAAACAAACTTTCTTGACCATCCCTTGAAAACTTGCTCATCAATGGGAAAGTGGTGGGTACTGTATGTCTGCCCCTATGCAAATTGACTGGCTTCTGTCAAGTCATATGAAGGTTTATCTTTCTTTCTGGGTGATGAGTTGTCTGGAAAATTTCCACTACACCATGGCAAGAGTTACTTTTTTTTTTTTTTTTTTAAATTATTGACCATGATAACTATATGAATAAATCCATAAATGTCAAAGTAACTGGCACTTCAAACGACATGACCACAATATTCAGACTTGTATGACACTACCGAATCAAGAGATCCAGATATTAGAATAAAATTTCATTTTCTTAATAAAGGGGGTACAAGTATAAAAACATACACTAGGGTAAAATAACAAAATCATTGCCATCTGGCTATATGAAATCTAAGTGTATCCTATAGATGATAAATGGTACATGCAGTATTACCAGAAGAGATATGGTACTGAAGATGACTGCCAAATGAAGACCACAGCACCCCTCCTCACCCCCAACGCACGTTTTGCTTCCGGGGGCGTGAACACTCTCATATAGCCAGATAGCAATGATTTTGATGTTTGCCTATTAATGTCTTGGATTTAAGTGCCAGATTTTATATAGGTTCACCTGACATGGGCATGTAACTCTGCATACCATATATGATAGCCCAGTGTCCCCCTGGTTTGGGCGCTCTTGTATTTTACCCTAGTGTTTTTTTTATACTTTGTACCCCCTTGTTTTCTTATAAAAATTGATTAAAGCTTTTGAATTTTATTCTATGTGGATGTCTTCATTCAGCAATCTGTCATGTAAGTCTGAATATTGTGGTTACATGTTAACTATATGGTAATACTGCTCTGGCAATATGATTCCCCAGGTCAGTACAAGTACACAAATACCAAACGTGCACTCTTAAGTGGGGACGAATTCCAAAATTTGTATGAAAGACTTTGCATTTGTTCCCCTCTTCTGAGACCTGAAGCACTTCTATTTTTATGGTGTCTAGGTCAGGTGTTCAGTTAATTAAAAAAATAAATTTTTAATATTCAATGCCCATGTTGAACACCCGACAATGATTAAAAAAATTAATAAATCCCATTCCCAAGAATGAGGATCAAATTAAGATGGTCAGTTATAGTTGGAATCTCACCTCATTAACAATCCCTGCCTGAGCCGTGGAGGCTGGTACCCTAGGGTCACAACAGTGGCACCCCAC
Source organism: Dendrobates tinctorius (assembly GCF_039654945.1). Taxonomy (NCBI): domain Eukaryota; kingdom Metazoa; phylum Chordata; class Amphibia; order Anura; family Dendrobatidae; genus Dendrobates; species Dendrobates tinctorius. The sequence goes on along the minus strand of NW_027361743.1, from coordinate 6,968,925 downwards.
TCCACATCAGCTCATCGCCTGTGTGAATCAATCCAAGACGCCAATCAAAAACCACGTCTATCTAACTTACTAAGTTGCAGGCAAAATTTTGCAGTTGATATAAAAATTCCCACCATATTGGCATTAACAGTCGTGTTGTACAAAGACCATCTCTTAGCCAAACAGAGGCACTCATCTAAAGATGCCAAAACTAGCCCAGTATCTATATTCCAACCTGGCTAATATAGACTTTATGATGTGTGGGGAAAGAGGCATGCTCATTGTGAGCATGCATCAAGGGCATGGACATGACATACACTTGTCATATGTCATGAAGGGAGTTTAAGTGCCAGAAACCCCATTAAGCTGCAAAAACTCCACCATGCGCCTGACGCCTGAGAGAGATAGATATATATATCTAGATATATACACACTTAGTGTGTGTGTGTGTGTGTGTGTCAGTCACACTGGTAAGCTGTTGTAGCAACTCTTCTGATGTTGGCTAGTATAGCTAGTTAGTGCTAAGGGCTCACATCAACTATCCCAATAAATCTACATGAAGGGGATCTGTAAACCAAAATTCTAAACCATCTTCCCTTGCACTTTTATCATGTACGGCTTTAGTATTACATTGGTACTGTTGAAAACTTGTTGTTCCATAAACTCAAAAGAACTCCTGCGTTGACCATCTCTTGTAAATTGTTCAATACTAAAGGGAGTAGGGAATAAGTTGACATTCCATTTTTTTTACATCCTAAAGATGGATATATTGCCCTACTTGGCTTTCGGCACCCTAGCCTGCTCATCTTGTATTTTGGCTCTTTAGACCTGGATATAGATTTTAAAACTGTTTTCGTATTAATATATTTGGTGTATATTATGTATAGGAGTACTCGACCTCTCTACCTTATACTATCTGGGGGCACCCATACTGTATGGGATTGCTCCCAGCCCAGGTTGTTGTGCTTTATGCTTTCTTAAAGTCAAACACTGAACATTTGTGAAATGAATGTTTCAAATATTTCCAAACTATTAATTTTCCTTTTTGTTTGTTTCAGGTTACATTGTCAAGTCTGTTTTTACTAGAGATCCTGCTGTGTATCGTTTTTATCTTTGTTTTTTTTACCTACAATGGATCTTATGAATGTTCACAGACAATGTCGTGGTTTTTTTTTTTTAAGGTGTTTTATCTACCGGGGCTAGTTGCCGCTCGTTGACCCTACACCCCTTTCCCCAGAATGTTACTCGGGTTATGGGGAGACAATCACCGCTATTCCAGACTGCTTTCATCTTGCTGTGTCTGGCTCTTACACCACACGCAACACTTGAGTGTTAATTTTTCTTTTTCATACATCTTAACACTGGCATTGTCACATTTTATTAGCACTTTTTTAAAGCACTAAGTTTTTTGCACTTTCCTGTTCTGTAAGTAGGCTTAATGGATAAATGTTTTATACTATATGGAAATAAGTAACATGTATATTTTATATAAAGGTTTTGCAAATTACTTGCCATTTGTCTTTTGTTAACAACATTCGCCCTCAAGTTTTTATGTAAAGAGGAAAACACTGCCTGACAGGCACGGGCAGCAAATCTACATCTGAGACTGACTTCACTTGCCATGTGATGTTGTGTCAAGTAATGTTTGGCCTGTGTTGGAGGAAGAGATCGGGCGTGTTAAATTTCAACATGTCTGATCCTTTAATCTCAAAGATGCACTGCTGTCACATATGTTCCAGGGGCCAAGAGGCGGCTGCTGTAAAAAGTACATTATTTTATAGAGTACCATTGATTCCATGGTGCTGTACATGAGACGGGGGTTACATATAAATTACAGATATCAGTTACAGTAAACAAACTAACAATGACAGACTGATATAGAGGGGAGAGAGGACCCTGCCCTTTCGGGCTTGCATGCTACAGGATGGTGGCGAAGGAGACAGTGGGTTGCAGCAGTTCTGGTGTTGGTTGAGGTGATATCTCTGATAGTGGTGAGAGGAGGTAGCGGGGTCGCTGTAGGCTTTCTTGAAGAGGTGGGTTTTCAGGTTTCATCTGAAGGATCCAAATGTGGTTGATAGTCGGACTTGTTGGCTCAAAGATTTCCAGAGGACAGGGGCAATTCGGGAGAAGTCTTGGAGGTTAGATGAGGAGCTAGTAAGTGTGGAGGTGAGAAGGAGATCTTGGGAGGCCCAGAGATTATGTGAGGGAGGGTATTTGGAGATTAGTTCAGAGACATATGGGGGAGACAGGTTATAGATGGCCTTGTAGGTCAGTATTAGTAACTTGAACTGGATAAGCTGAGGGATTGGGAGCCAGTGAAGAAATTTGCAGAGGGGAGAGGTGGAGAAGAGAGATGAATTAGTCGGGCAGCAGAGTTAAGGATGGAATGGAGAGGTGCGAGGGTGTTAGCAGGGAGACCACAAAAGGATGTTGCAGTAGTCGAGGCGGGAGATGAGGGCATACACAAGCATTTTAGTAGATTGAGGGTTGAGGAAAGGACTGATTCTGGAAATATTTCTGCGCTGGAGGCGACAAAAGGTAGAAAGAGCTTGGATGTGCAGTTTGAAGGACAGGGCAGAGTCAAAGGTTACTCTGAGGCAGCAGACTCCTGGTACTGGGGAAAGCGTGACGTCATTAATTGTTATAGCTAGGTCAGGTAAGGAAGATCTGTGAGATGGAAGAAAGAGGAGTTCAGATTTGTCCACATGGAGCTTGAGGAAGCGAGAGGAGAAGGAGGATATGGCTGAGACACTCTGGGATTCTGGACAGCAGAGAGGTGACGTCTGGGCCAGAGGTAGATCGGAGTGTCATCAGCATAAAGGTGGTACTGGAATCCATAGGACTTTGAGTTGACTCAGGCCAAGGGTATAAATTGAAGAGAATGGGTCCTGGAACAGAGCCTTGGGGGACTCCAACAGAGAGAGGGTGGGATGAGGAGGTAGTGTGGGAGAGGCTGAATGTGTGGTTTGAGAGGTATGAGGAGATCCAGGATAGGGCGAGGTCTTTGATGCCAACAGAGGAGAGGATCTGTAGTAGGAGGCAGTGGTCAACTGTGTCGCATGCAGAGGACAGGTCTAGAAGCAGGATTATAGAGTATTGGCCATTTGATTTGGCTGTAAGTAGGTCGTTAGTAATTTTGGTCAGTGTACATAATACACATAGTTCTGTGACTCTTGCCCGTTCCTCTGTCTGTATAACCCAACCTTGACGAACTGCAGGAGGCCAGACTGTACAGAACCAGGTAAGGAAGACTAGTCAGATGGAAGATCTCCCAAGGTTATGGACAACTATCAAGCTGTATACAACGGAGGAGCAAATCTTTTTTTGCCTTCCCCATGACAGCACCGTAGACATGAGATGGTATCCACCCGCAGGAAACCTGTAGCAGAGACATAAAAAGGGGGCGGCACCTTTCTCCTCAGTTTGATTTCCTGCAGGCGGATGCCTGGGGCAGAGTCCATACCTCCGGAGGGATCTCCCTCTGATATCAGCCGGCCAGGAGGCCAAGGTCCACGGGGAGAGGAAGGCAGCGGGGCGTGGTGGCGCGCCTGTCAGCCTGGCTCGGTGGGCGCTGCAGCTGTGCTCCTCCTCGTGAGACTCACCGGTGGCCACTCCTGTGGGAGGCTGGGCTGGGGAGGTGTGGCCACCACGACGCTGGCGCCGACTTCTGGGGTTGCAGCGGAAGTGACATCACATGCAGGGGAGCAGTCCCAGAGGCATGCACTGCTCCTCCATAAAAGAGATAAGGCAAGGTGCCACCGGTTCCTGAGAGGCTGCATACCGGCTCTGGAGTAGCAGAGCCAGACCAGCAGCCAGGCGGCTAAAGCGTCAGATGGATCCTGAAGGCGAGATGCGCGCACTGGAGGAAGAGCTACAGGCGACCGGGGTACCCAGAGGGCCGGGTGAGTGCCTTTGTATGGCAACACATAATATTAACGACTGCCCTATGTCATGTCTCTTAGGCCTCTTTCACACATCAGTTTTTCGCTGTCAGGCGCAATCCGGCTATTTCTTTCAAAAACCAGATCCGGCAAAATGCAATGCCGGATCTGATTTTCCCCATTGACTTGTATTAGCGCCGGATCGCCATGCGTTTGTTCCGGTTTTGACCAGATCCAGCAATGTCTCAATCCGGCGTCTGGAAAAAAAACAGCAACTGTAACGTTTGTCTCTGGCGAAAAAGCCGGAACCGCTGGATTGGTGCTTCCGGCTTTTTCACACAATGAAAGTCTGAGCGCCGCAATGTGCCGGAGCCGGTTGCCGGATCTTTTTTTGGTCTGAGCATGCTCAGTAGCCCTGCCCACAGCAAACATATAAAACCATGACGGGCCCCCAGACACAGCCAACATGCCAGCCAAAAGAGGATCCAGCCACAGGAGAGTACTGCACCACCCCAAATGGAGCCAAGGGACCTTGCCAAACAGGCAGAGGGGAGTCCACCAGCAGACACCAGACGGTAATTATCACATCTCCCCCCCCCCCCCCCCCCCCCAATTCCTCAAAACAAGGGCCATGGAAGATCAATATATTCACTGGCCCTTTTTCTCTTTTCACCAGCTGAAACCACTCTATAGAAGCAGCAGGACACCACATCTTCTGGGAGCCCTCCCTCGCATCGTCAGTGTTTAATGGTAAGTTTTTATTTCCAAAAATCCATAATCTCTGGAATATGTCTATTCGTTGCCTATTATTTCAAAACAGGAATCACAAGCTGAAGACTATCTCCCAGAAGAACGAAGGGGTGGACAGATACCTGGAGTGGGCTTGCAACTGGTAAGTTTCCTGCATCAATTGCAGAAACGCAACATCACACTACACGCAACACATAGAAAACAATTTAGTGCAGACATCACACAGCAAACACATATGCCTACATCCAAGCACAACTTTTTTTTTTTTTTCCATTTCTAGTCTTCCCAATCTGGTGCTCGGCCAAGAGGTCCTCGCAGTGCCTCCCAGGGTCGTCGGCGGTCACCATCGTTAAGTGTGGAGGCTAATTATTTTATTTTTTTTTCTTTAACAGGCTTCACTGCGTGCTCCAGACTCTAATGGGGAGGAGGGTGGGATTGACATGGACCTCCTCATCGATCTGGTCAGAGAAAGGGAGCCGCTATAGAATATGGGGGACTGCCGTCATGCTTATCTTATAGTGACCCGACGGCTCTGGGAGGAAATCTGTTCGCTCCTCGTGGACCGCTGGGAGGACCTCGATGCTCGGGCCCAGATTCAAGAGCGTAAGTATATACTGTTCTGGTTGCTTGATGTAAAGTACTGTTTTACTCTTCGCCACGACAGCACCCACTGGAGGTATCAGATCCGCCCATTTGGAACAGGAAACCCTACAGGAAAGATAAAAGGGGCGGTCCGCCTTTCCTCCTCAGTTTTTGGTTTCCTGTTCCAAATGGAGCAGGATCTTACCTGGGCCATGCATCCGCCTGTGCAGTCTCCTCGGGAACGGCAGGGGCTGCGGTCCGGAAGCAGCGTCGGGGGAGATTCCGTTTGACGGCTCCCCCCTCGTCTGGTGGCATAACGGTGATGACCGGGTCTGGGGAGGGCCGCCCAGTCTTACCAGGGAGCGGGCTGGTCTGGCATCCGGAGGCAGAACCCCCCCCCCCCCCCCCATTGGTGGGGATACAGCGTGGGAGGTGAAGCCATGAGTGCGCAAACCGCGCGTGTGAGTAGCGGTGGCGCAGGAGCCGGCCGACGCTCCTATACCCCGGAAGTAATGGTTGAACTTCCGGGGTAGGATGGAGATGACGCGGCGCATGCGCCCTGACACAGGGCGACTTCCGGGGGCACGACAGGAGTGAAGATAAAACAGCGCTGCACCGATGGAACCATGTCGTCCCCCACGGAGTTGCAGGCCCCAGCAGGGGATTCAGCTGGGGGCAATTCCACCAGGGACCGCAGCGCCAGGACAGAGACTGCCCGCAGGAGCGAGGCAGCAGAAACCAGATCCAGACCGTCTCAGCCATCCGACCCGGTATTAAGCTTCACCGGGTGAGTGTGCAAAGTATATACTCTACCTATTAAGCTAGCCACCTCCTCCTACTCCCCCCCCCTCTTTACCTTTGACCTCCCACTTCAGTCAAAGAAAAAACTAAACATAAAGAATGCGCATTATGTTCAGAGCCTCTCCCTGACTCCTACCCCAAAAAACTCTGCAAACAATGCATGAAAGAGACCAGGCAGGGGTCGACGATATCTTCCAAAGATATCCGAGCCATAATTAGGGAGGAGATAAAAGCCATCAACCGCGCCAGCACTCCCTCAGAGTCCAGTCATAAGAAACAGGTCGTTGTTAGTTCAGGGTCAGAGGAAGAACAGGAGTTAAATTCAGGCTCCGCATTCACGTCCTCATCGTCATCCTCGGAGATGGAAGGACGCGCATGTTTTCCACTGGACAGCGTAGCTAACCTAGTAAAAGCGGTTAGAAATACTATGGGGTGTGAAGAGGAAAGGGGAGCCCAAACCGCGCAGGACATTATGTTTGCAGGATTGGCAGAAAAAAAGAGGAGATAATTTCCGGTGATACTGGCAATTAAGGACCTCCTCAAAAGAGTGGGAAAAACATGACCAGAGGGGTTTTCTCCCATCAGCCTCAAAACGGAAGTATCTGTTCACTGATGAAGACCTATTGAAATGGACTAAAATACCAAAGGTGGATGCCGTCATAGCCTCCACTTCCAAACAGACCTCGATCCCGGTCGAGGACGCAGGATTGTTAGCAGACCCATTAGACCGAAAGGCAGAATCTTCGCTCAAAAGGTCCTGGGAGTCCACCACCGGGGTATTCAAACCCGCAATAGCCAGCACATGTACTGCTAGATCAATGCTGGTATGGCTAGATCAATTAGATCAGCAGATCGAGCAAAGAGTGTCAAGGGAGAAACTGCGTGCAGCCATCCCGTTGATAAGAGGTGCAGCTGCCTTTATGGCAGATGCTTCAGCGGACACCCTAAGACTGGCAGCGAGGTCGGCAGCCCTGGTGAATAACGCCAGACGCACGCTGTGGATAAAAAGCTGGAAAGGGGACGCACAATCAAAATCCAAAATTAGTGCAACCCCATGCGAGGGTGAGTTCCTCTTCGGGAAAGCCTTAGACGAAATTCTCGCCAAGGCAAAAGAGGAAAAAGGCCTTCAGTGATTCTCCCATTCCGTTTTATAGGAAAACCTTTAAGAGACGGCCATTCGGGAGAAGAAGACAGTCGGCCAGAACGAATAGATGGGCCACGAAAGACGAAAAGCAGAAGGGTACCATCTTCAGAGGGCCAACATATAGGAGAGATAAAAATTAAGAGTTTAGACCCACCAGTTGGGGGTAGATTAAAATTTTTTGTTACCAAATGGGAACAAATTACGTTAAGCCCATGGACTTTGAACATAATCAAGGAAGGAATAAAGATTGAATTCCTTCAGATCCCTTATGAGTTCTTTGTTATAACTCGCCTTAATTCCTCAGTTCAGCAAAAGGCTCTCGAAGACGAGATTCGAGTCCTACTAGCTAAAAAAGTTTTAGTTGACGTCCCTGAGGAACAAGAGGGTAGAGGCTTTTACTCTCCCCTGTTTTTGGTTTCTAAACCAGACGGTACGTTTAGAACCATTATTAATTTAAAGAAGCTTAATTCATTTATAAAAAATTATAACTTCAAAATGGAATCAATTAGATCCACTATAAAGCTTCTTTTCCCAAATTGCGTAATGGCAGGGATTGATTTAAAAGATGCTTATCTCCCTATTCACAATAGATTCCAGAAATACCTAAGAGTCGCAGTGGAAGTCGAGGGCAGGATTCGTCACTTCCAATACGCGGCCATGCCCTTCGGGCTTTCCACGGCACCAAGAATATTTACCAAGGTGATGGCAGAAGTGATGGCCTACCTTCGCCAAAAGGACACACTGATCGTGCCATATTTAGACGACTTCCTAATTGGGAATTCAGTCAAACAATGTACCGAACGCGTGACTGACGCAATCTCCTCTTTTCAGAGCCTTGGCTAGATCATCAATATCCAAAAGTCCAGACTCGCTCCACAATCTCTCCAGACATTTCTAGGATTTCAACTAGATTCCTTGACCCAGAGATGTCTACTACCTCAGGTAAAAATCACCCTCCCGAAACAAAAAATACGAGCAGCTATAGATAGACCACGTGTGTCCTTGAGAGGAGCAATGTCACTATTAGGATCACTAAATTCTTGCAGTCCGGTGGGCCCAGTACCATGTCCGTACACTACAACACCAGATCCTCCAAGAGGATAAGCGACATAGTGGTCATTTACAGAGCAAGAAGTCTTGACTTCTCTAGAGTGGTGGTTAGATGACGACCATTTATGTTCAGGAGTTCCATGGGTTATAGTTCCATCCTGTATCGTAACCACCGATGCCAGTCCCCAGGGCTGGGGAGCCCACATGGAGAATGGGTTTCATCAGGGAAGGTGGAATAGAGAGGAATGCGAGTACTCATCCAATTTAAAAGAACTGACTGCAGTGTTCTATGCTCTATACAACTTCCTTCAGCAGCTCCAACAGAAGCATGTCAGGATCCTATCGGACAACACCACCACTGTGGCCTATATAAACAGACAAGGAGGTACTCGATCAGAGACTCTGATGTCTTCAGCGGCAAGAATTTTAAACTTGGCAGAAAACTATTTTTTTGTCCCTCTCGGCCCTTCATATCAGAGGCGAGAGCAGACTTCCTAAGCCGACACTCTACGGCAAGGAGAGTGGTGCCTCAATCAGAAGGTCTTCAGGGACATAGTAGCCCTATGGGGACAACCCGAGGTGGACCTTTTCGCCACAAAGGAGAACAGGCAGATAAAAACATTTGCCTCCCTATCTCCATCAGATCACCCAGACATACTAGACGCCCTTCTAGCTCCATGGAATTTCAACCTGGCGTATGCATTCCCTCCATTGATCCTCCTACCTCAAGTAATTCGGAAGATCAGAGACGACAAAGCAAGGATAATCTTACTAGCACCGTTCTGGCCAAAAAGACCGTGGTTTTCGTGGCTGCAAATTATGTCAATAACAGATCCTTGGGTCCTTCCTTTGACTCCCAACCTACTCTCCCAAGGCCCCTTTTTCCACCCTCAAGTGGTCAGCTTGCACTTGACGGCGTGGAATTTGAGAGGCAGTTATTGAGGACAAGAGGATTCTGAGTCTTTAATTACTACACTACTACAAAGTAGAAAACAGTCCACAACCCAAATTTACACTAGAATATGGAAAAAATTTCTTCAATTCCATACAGTACCTCATACAGCAGAAGTTCCGATAATCCCAATCTTGGAATTTCTGCAGAAAGGGAAAGACTTGGGCTTAGCAGTAAATACGCTAAGAGTACAAATATCGGCATTAGGAGCACTATATGGCCATAATATAGCAGGCAACAAGTGGATAACTCGATTCATTACAGCATGTGAACGAATAGCTCCAATCCACATACCCTCCGTCCCTACATGGGATCTAAATCTGGTCTTAGACGCCCTAACGGTAGACCCCTTTGAGCCGATCGACACAATACCCTTCAAATACTTAGCACTTAAAATGGCCCTCTTGGTAGCACTGACCTCAGCTAGAAGAGTGGGTGATATCCAGGCCTTGTCAATAGATCCACCTTTTTTTCCAAGAATACCAAGACAGATTGGTATTAAAACCAGACCCTGCCTACCTGCCAAAAGTGGCAACAAAATACCATAGATCTCAGGAGATACTCCTCCCAACCTTCTATAAAAATCCCTCTACTCCGGAAGAGCAGAAGTTCCATACTCTGGACGTCAAAAGAACTGTCCTAAAATGTATTGAGAGGTCCAACAGTTGGAGGCAGAATAGGGCCCTATTTGTTTCATTTCAGGGCTGTAAGAAGGGGTATGGAGTCACGAAGAGCACCATTTCCCGGTGGATCAGAGAGGCCATTCGTTTAGCCTACTCCGCAAAAAACGAAGATCCTCCAGGGAACATCAGGGCGCATTCCACCAGGGCAATGGCAACTTCTTGGGCTGAAAAGGGAGATGTTCCGATTGAAACTATATGTAAGGCGGCAGTTTGGTGATCCCCTTCTACCTTCTATAACCACTATAGACTTGATCTTTCATCAACCTCTGACTTAAGCTTTGGCAGGACTGTCCTTGGCACAGTGGTCCCACCCAGGTGATGGTCTCTGGAATCTCTCCAGTGGGTGCTGTTGTGGCGAAGAGTAAAAAGCCGGATTACTTACCGGTAATGCTCTTTTAATGAGTCCACGACAGCACCCGCTCACTTCCCTCCCTAAAGATATCAATAGTTAAAGTATATCAACCATATAATGGATAAGAAAGATGTTAAAATAAGAGAACATTGCCTAATCCTTGGCGGTCCTTCTGGTACTCTGAAACGTAAAACTGAGGAGGAAAGGCGGACCGCCCCTTTTATCTTTCCTGTAGGGTTTCCTGTTCCAAATGGGCGGATCCGATACCTCCAGTGGGTGCTGTCGTGGACTCATTAAAAGAGCATTACCGGTAAGTAATCCGGCTTTTCCCAAACTCCAGTCCTTGTGGTCCCCATGGGTCATGATTTCAGGATCTCCTTTTGACCAACACTATGGAAAGCCTGAAAACATGACCCCTGGGGACCATGAGGACTGGAGTTTGGGAAACACTGATGTTGTATACTAACCACTTTGCTTTCTCGTTTCAGGGGAGAGAATTGTGAAGTGGTGGCAGTCTGTGAGGGATTGTTTCAAGAAAGACTTCAACAAAGAGATGTGGGCCCCGAGTGGATCTGGAGGATGCAGGAGCAAGTACGCATGAGCCCTGTCGTTCCTCCGGGAAACAATGGTCACCAGAAGGTAAATATTACACACCCCATGTAAAAAAAAAAAAAATTGTTTTTTTTTTTTTTTTGCAGCCAAGGCCATGTTGCTATATTGTATTTTTTTTCTCTATTCCGCAGCACTTGGGAGCCTGCATGCTTGGACCCTTCTGAGGCGATCCCTGAGGAGACCGCCCCAACCTATCTGCGCCTTCCCTCACATTTGATCCATCTCACATCCACCAGTGCAGGAGCATCGTGGCTGCCTACGTTACATGAATCCACTGGTGAGGAGATTGCTTTCCCTTTACCCCACCCTTCTGCTGCTGCCACCTCTAGTACGCCTGTGGGTACTGGGCAGCAGCGGGGTCAGGAAAAGAGCTATGCGCCAGAGTTCTTTCCAGAACTGTCTTAAAGTCTTGTCAGAGAAAATCTCTGCAGGCTTTCAGCAGCTCAACTCCGCCATTCTGGAGTTGAAGACGCTTCTGCAAACCATGTATTCAGAAGCAAGATCTTCGCCAAACCACACCTTTTTCAGGTCTGTTGTGGAGCGCATGGAAACGCTCTCTACTAGCCAGCAGATGCATGTAATGCATTTGTGCCACAGTGCTCTACTGCAGGTTACCTCCCAACCACCTCCAGCCACTGTCCCTCCTCCCCCTCCTATTCCATACCAGCAACCTTCCCCGTACCACACTCCTGCCCCGTACCCCTTCTCAACCCTCCACTCCACCACCTGTTCTGCCTCCCACATGTCCACCCATTCTATTGCTTTTTCCACACCTTCACCTCTAACTGTTCCTTCCCCACCACCATCCCAGTCCTCTCCCAACATTCCCAGTGTCAAAGTGTCCCACAGCCTCTCCAGCAGTATTTCCACCCCACGCTACACTAATTTAATACACTAATGTGATTTTGTGCCCAAAATAAAAATTACAATTTTTCTGGTTGTAAAGCTTTAATAAAGTGTAAATTTGCAGAAAAAAAACAGTTTAAAAAAAAAAAAATATGGCGTTATACTCCGTTTTTTATGTAGGTTCATATACCACCAACATTACAGTTAAAGTGTGCTTTGATGCAAGCATATCCAATAAATGTGTCTTCCCTTAGAGTCGCCATCAGACGCTCTGTCGCTGAAATGGAGAAGCAGCAATAGGTGTCTGATTTTCTTATGAGGTGTGCAATGTGCTCCACCAAGTAATCAAAAGTCTCCATTTTCATACGAACACATGCGAAAAATTTCTCCGGGTTTTGTCTAAGGTCCATGCAGAGTGTAGAATAGACCCCACGCGTCATTCTCTTGGCTGTGATGGGGTGGATCCACAAATGGTGTCGACGTCGCTGATGCCTGATGCGCTGCTGTCTCGCTCTCTCCTCCAGAACAATCACCCTCAAACGATTTGCCTCCACTGTAAAATCCACCAAATGCTTCAAAATGTTTCCTATCACAACATTCATCTTTGCCAGTCCCTTGCTCTTCTCTCCAACCTGCACTTTCTCCTCTACAACCTGTCAAAGATGGGCTGTAGGAACACTGTATATATAGGTTTTCATTAGCCAATCACGTTTGTAGGGCGTTTTAAAAACCGGATCCGTCGAAAAACGGATTAAAAAAAGGCTGAAACAGATGTGACGGATCTGGTTTTTGGTTGGATGCGCAAGACGGATCCGGCAGAAAACCGGATCCATCACATCCGGTTTTACATAACAGTTGACGAATCCGGCGCGACGCCGGATCGTGCCTGACGGCAAAAAACTGGTGTGTGAAAGTATCCTTAGGGAAAGGCCACATCAAAGCAAAAGAATAAGGAGTGTGCATTATGCAAAAAGGCCATAGCTAAAACTTATGAGAAGAGACTCTGTCGCTCATGCATTAAAAAAAACAGTGGTCGGAGAGTCACCGGCTCTACTCCAGAGCATTAAAACTATGATCCGGGATCAAGTAAAGTCGACAGTCAAAGATGAATTGAAGGAGCAGACTAATAAATTTTATTTCTGTAGCGCCAATATATTCCGCAGCACTTTACATTTCAGAGGGGATTTGTACAGACAATAGACATTACAGCATACCAATAATCCCATAGATTATAACAAATGCCAAGAGGAATGAGGGCCCTGCTTGCAAGCTTACAGTCTATGAGGAAAGAGGTAGACACGAAAGGTGGGTGGTAACAGTTGCCCTGATTGTATGGACCAGCCATAATGTTAAGTGTGTAACAGTACAGACAGACTACACTTAGCTCTGACGTAACACCTGCTTCACCCCCCCACCTCCTCTTCCTCCCACAGAAACAACTACCGACATAGAGTCTGAGGAAGAACAAGGAGAGATAGGGCCCTCAGACTCCGACCTAGACTCACCTAGACTCCTCGGACGAGGAAAAGGGTTGTCCATATTTCCTATCCGAGGACATTGGGAAGTTACTAAAACTTGTAAGGTCCACAATGGGACTTGAAATACCTAAAGAGCCCAAATCAATTCAAGATGCTATGTTTAGTAATCTTGAGGGGAAAAAGGAAGGGTTTTTCCCTTTCATGATAACGTGTTAAATTTAATTAAGAGGGAATGGAAAAAAAAACCCAACAAAAAAATGTCCATATCGCAGGCGCTCAAATGTAAATACCTGTTTGAGGAGGTAAGTGATAAATGGGAAAAAGCTCCCAGACTAGATGCCATCATTGCTAGTACCTCCAGGGGGACAGCATTGCCATTTGAGGACATGGGCGCCTTAAAAGATCCCCTTGACAAGAAAGCGGATGCTTTCGAGCATCGGCTCGGTCGTTTAAACCCGGGGTAGCCGCCACTTGTACAGAGCGTGCTATGGTCAAGTGGTTGCGCGAATTAAGTGACCAAATTAAAAATAAATGCCCAAGAGAGACACTGCTGGAGGCAATACCTTCCCTACAGAAGGCAGCGGGATTCCTGGCTGACGCCGCAGTAGATTCCGTCCGAGGTGCTGCCCGTTAATGCGCCCTTTCGAATTCAGGCCGCAGAGCACTTTGGTTAAAAAACTGGTCGGCAGACTTCCAGTCAAAGGTCAAACTCTGTGCCATCCCCTGTGAGGGTCAATACCTGTTTGGGAAAGCATTGGACGAAATTTTAGAAAAAGCGTCAGATAAGAAACTGTTTCCACCCCCCCTTCCCTAGGCGTCGGTGGACTGAAGCTCGCTCGTCCTTTCGTGGAGCAGGGAATAGAGGGAGCCGAGGACGGCCAGACGATAGAGCCATGCGGGGCAGACCCTGGAAGGAAAGGAAAGAGAAAGGATTCCTCTTTAGCTAAACCACCCCGAGACCCGATACTAAGCAATGATGCCAGGGTGGTTGGGGGAAGGCTTCGGTTCTTTGTCCATCAATGGGTAGCATTGCCCGCCTCAAAGTGGGTAACCGACCTGGTAGCGGGGAGCCTACGACTAAGTTTTCTAAGCCTTCCACCTCAATGAGTAAAAGTGACCCGGGTAGCCAAAAAGAACCAGGCTACTCTGGAAAAGAGTCAACTCCTCATACAAAAAGAGGTACTAATAAAGGTACCATATCATCAAGTAGGGAAGGGGTTTTACAGCACTCTTGTGACGACCGTCTGCGAATCTGGGCTGCAGTAGGACAGCGCCCAGAGTGACCCCGAGACCCTTAACCCCTATACAGGGCTCTGGAATTATAGCAAGGCCCAGGGGTAGCTGTCTAGGGGCGCAGTGGACCAGAGTGGACTAAAACCCGTAATAGTGGTCCGGAGACCGCAGGCGGAGGTCAGGGAAAGCAGAAGTACAAAAACGGCAGGCAGAGGAAGGGTCAGGAATCCAAGCCAAGGTCAGAGTCAAAAATCGGAAGAAAGGTACAAAAATGGCAGGCAATAGAGTAGTCAGAAATCCAGGCTGAGGTCAGAGTTAACGTTTAGCAATTCACAGAGTAGCACGCAGGGGAACCAAGAATATATCTGGCGGCTTGCAACACCAGTCCCAAGGTATTTGAGGGATCAGGTCATCCCTCACAGGTTCCCGGACTGATGATGTCATCAGGACCTCCCCCAGGACCAGGCCGGATGGTGATGCACCAACCCCTTCATGACTGACAGAGGAGCGGAGCCTGCGTCCACCAGATGCCTGCGCAGGAGTCCCATCTCTGTTGACGCCATCACTCGGGGGCGATCCACTGCTCCTCCCAGTGGCCGAGGCAGGAACAGCAGGCCCCGAGTCAGACGGTGATGTGACAGTCTGGCGCCTCCTAGAGGCCGGGACAGCAGGCCCCGAATCAGACGATGTGACAGTCCGGCGCCTCCTAGTGGCCGAGGTCGGGACAGCAGGCCCTGAGTCAGACGGCGACGTGACAACTCTGTTCCTCATGCCAAAACCAGATGGGTCACTAAGAACAATGTTCAATCTCAAAGCCCTGAACCAATACATCAAAACAGAAAAATTCAAAATGGAGACCTTGGGATCAGCAGTGAAGCTACTCGACCCAGGCTGCTACATGGCAGTAATAGATCTTACCGACTCCTATTACCATGTGCCAATATAGGGAGAACATCAGCAATATCTAAGATTGGTAGTGAAGATTGCTCAAGTCCCCACTCATCTCCAGTACCAATGCCTACCCTTCAGGGTATCAGTAGCCCCTCGTATATTTGCAAAAATCACTGGGGAGGTAGCGTCCTTTATAAGAAGGGAAAATATCCTGTTGGTACCCTATTTAGACGATTTCCTCGTCATAGCAAACAGCAAGCAAAGTTGCGAAAATGCAGTTACGGAGGTTCTGGAAATATTAAACAGGTTAGGCTGGATGATCAATCTCAAAAAATCCAGATTAACTCCAGTTCAGTCACAAGAATTCCTTGGAATTCAATTGGACTCCTTAAAACCGCAGTGCATTCTTCCAGAAAGGAAAGTTGGGGCTATCCAACAAAAAATACAATGGATACAATCCGGTCGAGCCATAT
Organism: Dendrobates tinctorius; assembly: GCF_039654945.1. Lineage (NCBI taxonomy): Eukaryota > Metazoa > Chordata > Amphibia > Anura > Dendrobatidae > Dendrobates > Dendrobates tinctorius. Next base: position 6,953,218 of record NW_027361743.1, on the reverse strand, counting down.
CAATAAGAAAGGCAATGTTGCTCCTGGGCACTTTGACAGCAACAATCCCAGCGGTCCGGTGGGCACAAGAGAACTACAGTGGCAGATCCTATCCGAGCAGGGGAGGGGTCCTTACAATTTAAATCGGGAGATCATTCTCTCACCTCAGGTGCAGGATTCCTTAAAATGGTGGCTGAGCACCGAAAACTTAAACAGATCAGTGCCCTGGACTACTCAAAACTTGGTGGTACTAACCACGGACGCAAGTCCGAGTGGTTGGGGGGCACACATAGAGAAACAAACCCTACAGGGCCAGTGGGAACCCATAATGAGGGGTGCATCCTCAAATCTGAAAGAACTGGTGACTGTAAGGCGAGCCCTTCTAGTAAAACAAGAAGTGCAAGAGAGGCATGTCACAATATTATCCGACAACACGGTCATAGCATACATAAACAGACAAGGGGGTACAAGGTCGGCAACCCTTATGGCAGAGGCCAGGGAATTATTCGCATGGGCGGAAAACAATCTTCTGTCCTTATCGGGTACACATTTAAAGGGGGCAGACAATTATCTGGCCGATTATTTAAACCGTCATGTACTACACCAGAGAGAATGGTCCCTAAATCAAAAAATATTTGGGGAAATCTGCGCTGCCTGGGGCACACCGGAGGTAGACCTGTTTGCTACAAGACAAAATCGGAAAGTGGACAGGTTCTACTCCCTAAATCCAAGAGAACGACCAGAGGGGGTGGATTCGCTACTTCACCGCTGGAAATTTCGTCTGGCCTATGCGTTTTCCCCCCGTTTCCATTGATTCCAGTAGTCTTAAAAAAGATCCGACAAGACCAAGCTTGAATAATCCTGGTTGCGCCCTTCTGGCCGAAAAAGGCATGGTTCACATGGCTCAGACGCATGTTTATCTCTGACCTATGGATCCTCCCAGATACCCCAAATCTGCTATACCAGGGCCCAGTAGAACCAGTAGAACATCCCCGAGTTCACAGGCTGCACCTCACTGCGTGGAACGAGAGGGGACTCCTAGCAAAGGGTTTCTCAGTTCTGTTAGTAACCACCATGCTCGCTAGCAGGAAGGAGGTAACTTAACGTAAATACCAAAAAATTTGGGAAGAATTCTTACAGTTCACGGGCCGACAATGGACTGGGACAGGTCTAAAAGTACCAATAAAAGAGATCCTAGTGTTCCTCCAGAAAGGACTAGAAAAAGGACTGACCACAAGCAACTTATGGACTGGGACAGGCCAAAAAGTACCAATGAAAGAGATCCTAGAGTTCCTCCAGAAAGGACTAGAAAAAGGACTGACCACAAGCACCTTAAAGGTGCAGGTATCGGCCCTGGGGGCGTTGTTTGATCAAAAATTGGCTGACCACCCATGGATCTATAGATTCATTCGGGCCTCCTTTACATCCAGGCCCACAAAATTGCCAGCAAAGGTAACTCCATGGGATCTAAATTTAGTGTTAAGGACACTAACATCGTCTCCATTTGAGCCTATTGCTTCCATCCCAATAAAGGCGCTAACGCTAAAAACAGTACTCTTGGTGGCCCTGACTTCACCTTGTCGTGTCTGCGAGCTGCAGGCAATATCCGTAAATCCACCTTTTTGGAAGATCATAAAAACTGATCCGGCCTTCCTACCGAAGGTTAATTCCAAATTCCACAGGGAGCAGGAGTTAATTTTGCCCTCGTTTTTTCCAAACCCCAAATCCCAGGGAGAGAAAACCTTCCATTGCCTATATGTCAGATGTGGCTTGCTTCAATATATAGAAGCCTCAAAATCATGGTGACAGTCATCAGCCCTTTTTGTCTCCTTTCAGGGGACAGACGGGTAAGAAAGCTTCAAAGTCAACGATTGCACGATGGATACGTATGGGTATTGCACTGGCTTATTCTTCAGGTCAGACTCCCCCCCCCCCCCCCCCCCCCCCCACTGGGTGTAACAGCTCACTCTACGAGAGCTATAGCCATGTCCTGGGCTGAAAGGGCAAATGCTTCGGTTGAGCAGATTTGTAAGGCAGCAGTATGGTCCTCGCCATCCACTTTCTTCCGACGCTATAGATTAGACCTAGGGCCCTCCAATCTGGCCTTTGGGAGAAAAGTGTTGTCTGCTGTTGTCTCACCCTAGGAATCTATTGTAGCTTTCCTCTCATGTCTGCGGTGCTGTCATGGGGAAGGGAAAAAATGATAATTTCTTACCGGTAATTCGATTTTCCAGAGCCATGACAGCACCACATTGTTCATGCCCTATCTTGGTGATGGTTGTGTGGTGCACCAGAAAATTTAAAGTTGTATCTGGATATGTAAATCTATGTGAAAATATATATATATATATATATATATATATATATATATATATATATATGGAAAAAGGTGAATATTAGTGACTGTTATATAACATGAATGTAAACTAATAAGGCGGTTACCGTTGCATACTCTGAAACAAACTGGGGAGAGAGGTGCCGCCCCTTCTTATGTCTCTGCTACAGGTTTCCTGGGGGCAGATACCATCTCTCATGTCTGCGGTGCTGTCATGGCTCTGGAAAATCAAATTACTGGTAAGTAATTATCATTTTTTTTTTGTTATGCATCTTTCAAGTGAAAAATACACTTGACTTAGACTTGTGTCAATGGTCAGGAAGTCCTACGGATAAGGATACATCATGGTGACTTTGCGCGCACAGGAGCAGTGTTTGCGATCGCCACTGGGTGTTCAGCTTACATGACGGCTGACACCCGGCTCACAGCCAGGAGTAGTGCCCGCATCACTCCTGGAAGTTTAACCCTCTAAATGCAAACTACATTGGTAACTGCATTTAAAAATACAGGGAGGTAGCTCTCATCTCCCCTCCAATTGGCATTCCCCCACCTTGAATTCATTGATGGACTGATCATTAAAATGGTGACCTGAAATCGTCATAACATCCAGGTCACCAGGCTCTAGCAAGCTTGTTGGACCGTGTGCATAGCATGATCTGACTCGCATGTATGAGCTCTGCAAAGGAATGCGTGGATTTTGTCCGCGCTGCCCAAATGATGAAATTTCAGAAACTTATTAAAGTTTGACAGTGGTTTATTCTACGTGTTTCAAGGTTTTTTTTGCAAATACCACCTGAAGAGGTTGCAAAAAAACCTTGAAACACGTAGAATAAACCACTGTCAAATTTTAATAAGTTTCTGAAATTTCATCATTTGGGCAGCGCGGACAAAATCCACATGTTCCTTTGCAGAGTTCTGTTTCAGATAGTCGGTGACTGACTTGTGGATATGCCGCAGCCCTTATCTATATATGCTTTGAATACCTACTACCAGGTGAGCAGTTTTTTTTTTGTCAAACCGCTTACTTTATTTGTGGGATAAGACCCTATATTGCGCTTGTCTCCCTCTTTCCTCACAAGACTAATCACATGTGTGAGAGCAGAAGTGACAGGCCCTCTACGGGACCCTAATGGCTTTGATGGTTACTGCACCAGCATTGCTTTATTGCTAAGGTAAAAATTGTTAAAAAAAGACAATTGTACTTGTGTATTTTTATGTAGAAAAAGCAAAAGTACACCACCGCATCCAGAATGACCTGACCTAGCCACACTAGTAACCGCCTTCAGTGAACATGACATGATAAACTTATCAAAAACTGTTTTTTTTCAGATCGCCAGACAATCAAAATCAAAAAGACAAATGGAAATAATAATGGTATCGTTGTAAATCTCTTGTCCTGCAAAATACAAGCTGCCGTACAGCTCTATCAGAAGAAAAATAAGTTATAGATCTCATTCTGTGATGCCAAGATCTCTTAAGAAATTGTGTAAAAGCGCTGAAAACTATATAAATACGATATCATTGTACTGATAAAAAGAATAAGGCCTGTCTCCCACCCCAATAAATCCTGAACTACTTTTTTTTATTTTCTTTTGTCCCCGTCTCCCATGACGGCACACATGAGGGGATCCACCCAGTCAGGACAGGAACCCTACTGAAGATAAAAGGGCAGTACCTCTCCCTCGCTTCAGTTGGGTTTCCTGCCCCTCTCCCGTGCCGGCGTGGAAGATCAGGCAGGCCCTGTGCACTGTCGGGAGGGGGAAGCGCCGACCGCGGGTCCCCCCCGGGGCTCCGCGTCCAAGCAGGCGTAGGTGCAGCATGGGTCCAGGGGCTCTGCTGTGGCTGCCGCGCCGGCGTCTGAGCTCCAGGAGGCGGCCAGTTCCGGGTCGTGTCACGCGCAAGGCATGCTGGGAATGGGCGTGCCCGCGTGACGTCCGGGGCGGCACCAGATCCAAGATGGTGGCGCCCATGAAAAAAACGCCGGCCGACAAATCATCCCGACGGCGTGGCGGGGGGGAGGGACTGTCAATGGGCACCGGAGGAGGCCGAGAATGCAGTGGATCCCTCTGAAAAAGAGGGATGACTGCAGAAGACGCACTCATGCCCAAAACTTCACAATGGAAGTGGGGCAAGAAGAGCGGCAGCAGCAGGAACTCTCACCAGATGCCTTGTCGAGCCGCCAGCCTACCAGGAGTAGCCGCTTGAGTGGTGGGAGCGGCAGTCGTAAACACGACCGGCATGACTGAAACATCCAGAAAAAACGTCACGAGTGCATCTGAGGAGCCTCCGAGATTGACAGCGGTGGTGAGTGATCTATGTGAATGTCACCCTTATGGTAACAGGGTTCCATTTTTCTGTTTGATCACTAGGGGTCGAGGAAGTCTAGCGGCAAAACAAAGAATAGAGAATGCGCCCTATGCAGAGACCCGCTGGCAGATCAGTGGCAGAAAGATCTCTATGCTAACTGTATAAACAAAACCATACGGGATGAAACCCCTGATTTGGTGACTAGCCTTAGGGCTATAATACAAGAGGAGGTGAAAGGCTCCCTAAAGGCAGCCCTTAAGACAGATAAAAGAAGCCGCAAAAGGGATTCTGATTCAGAGGCCTCGCTAGTGCAGAAGGGTTGTGAATAAACGCAAGAAACGACCTGGAAACCATCTGCAGAGACTTTGAAGACTTAGGCAAGAAAGTGAAAGAACTGGGAGCGCAGGTGGTCTTCTCTTCCATCCTCCCAGTGGATGGCCATGGAACAAGGAGGTGGAATAAGATTCTGCAGGTGAACAACTGGCTACATCGATGGTGCCGTCAGCAACGATTTGGATTTCTGGATCACGGAGTGAACTACTTATACGATGGACTACTTGCTAGAGATGGGGTGCACCTTACGAAGACTGGAAAGCATGTATTTGGAAGTCGCCTTGCTACACTTGTAAGGAGAGCTTTAAACTAGAACAACATGGGAAGGGAAGCAAAAGACCAGAAAAAGCCATACACCTGACAAATGCTATCGAGAACTCTGCTATTAGAAGTGGAAAGGAAGAACAAAGACGAAACAATCTAATTAATAAAAATATTGGAGAAAGAGAAACCAATCACAAACTAAAATGTTTCTATACTAATGCACAAAGCATGGGCAACAAACAAGGAGAATTGGAACTACTAACACAGGAAAAGAAATATGATGTCATTGGAATCACTGAAACTTGGTGGGACAATACACATGATTGGAATACAAGACTAGAAGGATACAACTTATTTGCAAGAAACAGACTTGATAAACGAGGAGGGGGTGTCGCATTGTATGTTAGAAACAAGTATATATGCACAGAGATTGAAGCTTCAGAGACTGGGAGTTCTGTGGAAACTGTTTGGGTAAGAATACAAGGACAGAACAATGGAAAGGACACCATTGCAGGCATTTACTACAGGCCGCCTGTGCAAGCTGAAGATATGGATGAACTCTTTATGCATCAAATGGCCAAGTTCTCCAAAAAATATGACATAGTTGTCATGGGAGATTTCAACTATCCAGACATTTGTTGGGAATCTCTCTCAGGCAAAACTAACAGGTCAAGGAAATTCTTATCCTCTCTTGCTGACAACTTTATATTCCAAAAGGTAAGGGAGAAAACAAGGGGAACTGCTACCTTGGATCTAATCCTTATAAACAGGGAGGAAATGGTTGAGGAGGTAAAAGTGGCTGGGACCCTAGGAGGTAGCGACCATGCTATTTTAGAATTTTGGATAACTAGAGGCGGAAGACCTGTGAAGACTCAGACGTCAAGGTTAGATTTCAGAAAGGCAGATTTTAAGGGATTCAGAAAGAGAATTGGAGGGATCCAATGGCTGGATATCCTAAAAGACAAAAATGTCCAGGAGGGATGGGAAATCTTGAAAAATGAAATTCTCAAAGCACAGTTGTTAACAATTCCGAAAAGAGGGAAGAATAGGAAGCATTTAAGGAAACCAGGATGGATGAACACAGAACTTAAGCACATGCTAAAAAGGAAGAAAAAAATGTTTATAAAATGGAAAGAGGGAGGCATATCTAAAGAAGAATATAATGCTGTCTGCAGAACCTGCAGGGCACAAATCAGATTATCTAAAGCTGAAAATGAATTGAGGCTTGCAAGAGATGTCAAAAGCAATAATAAAGGATTTTGGGGATATGTCAAAAGTAAAAGAAAAGTCAAAGATGCTATAGGATTTTTACAGGATGAAAATGATGAAATGGTAAGACAGGATGTTGAGAAGGCTGAACTTTTAAATTCCTATTTTGCATCTGTTTTCTCTCAGAAAGGAAATGTAACATCAACTGTTATTCACTGTCCTATTAAGGGAATAGAAGAATCCAGGATATCTATAAACAGAAAGATCGTGAGGAAACACTTAGCTAACCTAAATGAATTCAAGTCTCCAGGTCCAGATGAATTACACCCCAGAGTACTGAAGGAGATAGCAGAAGAAATTTTTGAACCCCTCTCCATAATCTTTGAAAATTCTTGGAGAACAGGAGAAGTGCCAGAAGACTGGAGAAGAGCAAATGTTGTTCCTATCTTCAAAAAGGGGAAGAAGGTGGACCCAGGCAACTATAGGCCGGTGAGTCTGACTTCTATACCAGGAAAGATCTTTGAACAAATTATTAAACAACATGTATGTCAATACCTGGATAAGAATGAAGTGATTAAACAGAGTCAGCATGGGTTTGTAACTAATAAGTCATGTCAGACTAACTTAATTTCCTTCTATGACAGTATCACTGATTGGGTGGATCAAGGAAATGCTGTAGATATAGTATATCTTGACTTCAGCAAAGCATTTGACAAAGTCTCTCATACAATCCTTATTGAAAAACTGACTAAGTATGGAATGGACAAGGCAACTGTTAGGTGGGTTCATAACTGGCTTAGTGATCGGACCCAAAGAGTGGTCGTAAATGGCTGCACATCCAGTTGGAAGAATGTCTCAAGTGGGGTACCACAGGGCTCTGTCCTGGGCCCTGTATTGTTCAACATCTTTATCAACGATTTAGATGAAGGAATTGAGGGTAAACTGATTAAATTTGCTGATGACACAAAGCTAGGAGGGATAGCTAATACTAGAGAAGAGAGAGAGGATTCAAAAAGATTTAAATAAACTGGAGAAGTGGGCAGCAACTAACAGAATGGTTTTTAACAGGGAGAAATGCAAAGTACTACATCTGGGCAATAAAAATGAAAAAAGCATATATAGAATGGGAGGAATAGGGCTAAGTGACAGCACATGTGAAAAAGACTTGGGTATACTAATAGATCACAGACTGAATATGAGTCAACAGTGTGATGCAGCAGCAAAAAAGGCAAATGCAATTCTAGGATGTATTAACAGAAGCATACAGTCTAGATCACGTGAAGTCATTATTTCCCTCTACTCCTCTTTGGTCAGACCTCATCTGGAATATTGTGTCCAGTTTTGGGCACCACATTTTAAAAAAGACATCAACAAACTGGAGCAAGTTCAGAAAAGAGCGACCAGAATGGTGACCGGTCTGCAAACCCTGTCTTATGAGGAAAGGTTGCAGGATTTGGGAATGTTTAGTTTGCAAAAGAGAAGACTGAGAGGAGACTTAATAGCTGTCTACAAATATCTAAAGGGCTGTCACATTGTAGAAGGATCAACTTTATTCTCATTTGCACAAGGAAAGACTAGAAGCAATGGGATGAAACTGAATGGGAGGAGACACAGATTAGATATTAGAAAAAACTTTTTGACAGTTAGAGTGATCAATGAGTGGAACAGGCTGCCACGAGAAGTGGTGAGTTCTCCTTCAATGGAAGTCTTCAAACAGAGGCTGGACAGACATCTGACTGGGATGATTTAGCGAATCCTGCTTTGAGCAGGGGGTTGGACCAGATGGCCCAGGAGGTCCCTTCCAACTCTACGTTTCTATGATTCTATGAATCCCTGTCCCCCTCCACCTCGTCCTCCGAATCCTCCTCGGCAGCGATATAGGGGGCCATCCGTGTTTTCCAACAGAGGACGTGGAAAAGCTGGTCAAAGTGGTCAGGTTTACAATGGGCCTTAAGGAGGAAAAGACTCCTAAATCATTGGAGGATGCTATGTTTGGAGTACTGAGGAAAGGAAAAAAACGCACCTTCTCTGTAAGTGAGAAGATGAAGGCCTTAATTGACAGGGAATGGAAAAAACCTGAGGTCGGGTGCCTTACATTCTACATCGAAAAGGAGGTACCCATTTGAACAAAAAGACTCAGAAACCTGGAAAAAAGTCCCAAAAATTGATGGTGCCGTAGCTAAATCCTCAAAAAAGGTATCTCTACCATTAGAGGACTCTGGCGTGCTGAAAGACCCGCTTGATAAAAAAGCAGATGGTTTCATATCTGGGAAGCATCGGCAAGAGGATTAAAACCGTCAATAGCTGGTACTTGCACCGCTCGTGCCCTTGTGGTCTGGCTACAACAAATAGAGGACCAGATCAGGGATAAAGTTCCTAGGGACGAAATACTGTCTAATCTGACACTGGTACATGGAGCAGCAGCTTTCCTAGCGGATACCTCTGCACAGGGTTGCCCAACTCCAGTCCTCAATGCCCACCCACAGATCATGTTTTCAGGATTTCCTTAGTATTGCTCAGGTGAAAATTGCTTCACCTGTGCAATACAAAGGAAATCCTGAAAACATGATGTGTTGGTGGGCCTTGAGGACTGGCGTTGGGGAACCTTGCCTCAGCAGATTCCACGAGATTAACAGCTAGAGCGGCAAGCTTGTCATATTCGGCAAGACGAACCATGTGGCTTAAAGGGTGTCTGGGGGATTTGCCATCGAAACATAGACTGTGTTCCATTCCATATGACAGCCAATTCCTCTTCGGGGAAAAAACTAGTGGAAATTTTGGAGCATGCGGGGCAGGGCTTTGGAGTCTGTAAGCCAAACATGCGACTCCCGACTCCTGAATTTCCCTTACTACGACTCCGACTCCCACTTATTGCTTATATTTAAGTGAAACGTTTATTGTAGTACAATGTGAACATCAGACATTTAATCATTTTTATGATAAAATAATCAATATATTTAGAACATAATATATATTGGAATACAACTTTAGAACACAAACTGTAATAAATTGTAAATATGTAATATCGAATATATACATACTATGTAATAAACTATGTAAGTGGCAAAAAACTGTTTTCAACAAAAACATACTAAACATTTGTGCAGTCTATGAATTTGTTCTAAGAAATAGAATTGCCTCCATCAGATCCTCCTTCATAGATGACCTCAAATCTGACCTAATAATTATAAGGCCAGAGAACAACCTCTCTACACTAACTTGGGTTGGAGGCAAAGCCGTAACCACATGGGCAACATCTCTAACAATTTCCGGGGATAAAGGAATTGCCTCATGCACAGTCAGTTTTGATTAACGGTTGAATTTTTCTATTTCTTTGAGAGCAAGTGAAACATTTTGCTGAAATATGGTCAATCTGCTTGCTATAGGAGACGGAGTGAAATATTTTTCCTTGCGGCAACACTTTGCTTGCTCCTTGTCATCCAAATACTTGTCAGTCAAACTCATCTGATGAGGATGAAGATATGGCAGCAGTAGCACTGTCAGGACCCGAGTCCTCTTGCGCCTGGCAGGCCTCCTGTAGGCCACTCATCCTAACAGCTACCTCAGTCAGAGATTATTTTCCTTTAGTAAGCTGTTGATCATCAAGCAGTATATGATGGCTTGGGTCCACATAAACAGCTGCCAGAAAATTTTTATTTTCCAATTGCTGTGTCTCTCTCCATTTCATTGAAGCAGAAATGCCATCTGCGATTAAACCTCCTCTATGGGACAGGCAAAAGAGCAAGTTCTTTCACTCCCTTATGAAAATGCCAGGAGTTAAATCCTCAGCTTGTAATTTTTTAGTCACAGTAAATGGGCGATAAAGCAATTCCTTCAATTTAGCCACATGTGTCCATTGACCTTCATTTAGGGTTACCTGAGGGCTCGCCATATCTATAAGAAACGGTTTTTGAGCAATTGCTTGAACGATCATTAAATAAGTGCTGCCCCACCGAGTGGCTTGATCGACATTTGCCCCTTTCCCAGCACGTCTCTTCAAGATGCAATCAATTTTAGGGGTTCTGGCGGCAATAACCAATTTCCTCACTTTTCCAATCAGATTTGCAGCATGTCCCTCTTGCAGACTATCTCTTATTGCCAGCTGCAGCGTGTGCACAACACAGCGCATGTGATGAATAGGAAAGTGTTTTGAAGCAGCTTCAACAAGATCATCTATTTCTACAGTATAATTTTGCTGTTCTTCTGTAGTAATATCTGTTTGTTTCTCAGTTACATGAACAGCACTGTGGCCTTCCATCTCAAACATACTGAATCCAAAATTTTCTTCTAGCTGTTGTTCATTACTCTCATTCACCAGTGTAATTGTACTTATGTTTGAAGCATTGTCTGTTATAATAGCAAGAACCTGTTCTTTTTTGAATTCGTAATCGTGCAGAACTTTTTCCACTAAGGCCTGGAGAAACTGGCTGCTGTGATGAGCTCTAGTATCTTTTACTGCCAGCGTCTTGGTAAGAATTTCTTTGTCACAATCATATCGAACATTGATGGCAAAATAGTTCACTCTGACGTGTGCAGGCATCCATTTTAAGTAACATGAAGCGTCTTTTGAGAGTCTTTTTAAGATCTTCCTTTTACAGAGCGCACATAATCACCTACAATATTAGCATTAGTTACCTTCCTGTGACAGAGATGAGCAGTAGTACTTTCACTTTTTCCAGCTCGGGGCCCAGGAATCTGATCCTGTTCAGGGCAGGCGCCCCTCCCCCTCCTCTCTCTAGTGAAGACAGGACAGAGGAGGGGAGATTGCCCCCTGCAGTCTGGAGCTGGTGCAGGATGGGAGCACTTCAGCATACAAGTTAGTTTTGATAGGTGCGTGCCCCTGCTTCTAGGGGCGGCAGCTGCACCCCCTGCCCCTCGCTGGCTACGGCCATGATTCACACAGCATTTTTGCAGATCCGTTTTTTGCAGTAAAATGCAGTGACTCTGGGCATCCCAGCAAAGTCAGTGGGTTTCAAGATATGACATTCAGACACATCGTTTTGTGAGGATCCGTTTTTGGGCTCAAAAACGGATCCTCACAAAGAATGAACATGTCAGTTTGTGCAGCGTTTTTCTAATCTACTTTTGCTATTGAAAACATTATCTATGAGCTCAAAAACCTTTCAGGTGATGCGGTTTTTTAAAAAGCTGATGTGCTTTTACAGCTGAAAAACGTATCCTCGAAAAACATACCCTCAAAAAACGCAGCAAAAACGCTGTGTGTGAATGTAGCCTTAGATTAGGAATAGAACAGCCATTTATAGGACATTTCATTACTTTCCCAAATTCCTATGAAAAAATATTCAGCACATTCTGCATTGAATTACTGTACCCAATTTATTATATATTTTAGGAGTCTGAGTCTGTCCATTTTATACTGACCCCGACTCCACCAAAATGGACTCTGACTCCAACTCCACAGCCCTGATGCGGGGGATAGGAAGAAAGGCTTTCCCTGATTTCCGGGAGAACCCAAAAAGCAACCCTTTCAGAGGAGAAGATTTAATAGGGGTCGTCCCCCCGGGAGATAGGAAAAATTGGGACTTTAAAGAAAGGAGAGGCTATATGTTTAAAGGGCCCTCTACTTCCTCCAAAAAATCTCCCCAATGACATCAGGTTATAGGTAGGGGGAAGGCTTTCTCTCTTCCTTTCCGCCTGGGCAAATGTCTCCCCCAGGTACATGGGTCCTAAGCATAATCAAGGACGGTTTAAAAATAAAATTCATCTGTCTGCCCAGGCGAACCTTTATAATGACACCCCGATGGAAAGCCTAAGAACAACAACTGGCCCTGGAGACTGAAGTCTTGGGACTAGTGCAAAAACAAGTCCTACAGGAAGTCCCAGTTCGAGAAGAAGGAAGGAGGTTTTACTCCCCTCCCCCCCCCCCCCCTCTCTTTTTAATACAAAAGCCAGACTGCTCTTGGAGGGCCATAGTCAATCTGAGGAGACTCAATCAGTGGATAGACAATTGCTCCTTCAAAATGGAGTCAATCGATACAGCCACAAAAATCATGTTCCAGCATTGCCACATGACTTAAAAGATGCCTACTATCATATCCCAATCCATTGGGAGTATCAAAAGTACTTGAGAGTAGCACTCTATGTCCAAGGTCAGGACAAACACTATCAATACGCAGCCCTTCCGTTCAGCCTGTCTACAGCCCCCAGAGTTTTCACCAAAGTGATGGCTGAAGTAATGTCATTTCTTCGTTCCCGGGACATAGTGATCGTCCCATACCTGGACAACTTCCTTGTGGTAGGGAGGTCGCAGACCCATTGCACACACCAAGTGAAGGAAGTCATATCAACTTTAATAGGGTTAGGATGGATTGTAAACATCCCCAAGTCAAGATTAACACTAGTAAAAGTGCAATCCTTCCTAGGGTTAATACTGGACTCCAAGCGACAGCGCTGCCTCTTACCAGAGTACAAAGTAACCAAGATAAGGGGCCTAGCTCGCACAACAATGCAAAGGCCGGCTATGACACTGAGGAACGCAATGTCCCTTTTAGGCTCGTTGACATCATGCATACCCACGGTAGCATGGGCACAGTACCACTTAAGACAACTGCAGTGGGAAGTTCTGTCAGCGCAGAAACAATTGAAAGGGCGTTTATAGGGCGAACTATGTCTCTCCATGGCTGTAAGAGATTCCCTACTCTGGTGGACTGTAGAAGAGCATCTAACAGCTGATGTCCCGTGGCAGAAACCAGTCGAGGACATCATTACAGCTGACGTGAGTGCCACAGGGTGGGGAGCACACCTGAGATCCCACTCAATACAGGGAACCTGGTCCTCGCTAGAAATGGATCACGGTTCAAATGTCAAAGAACTATGGGCAGTAGAGAAAGCCGTGAAACATTTTCTCCCCTTGCTTCGGGGCCGCCACACTCGAGTCATGACGGAAAATCGTGCAGTGGTAGCTTACATCAACCACAAGGGGGAATGAGATCTCGAGGCCTCGTGGAAATATCTACTTTTCCAATTAGCAGAACAACATCTGTTATCCATCATGGCACTGCATATAAGGGGTGTTGAAAATACACCTGCAAACTTCCTGAGTCGCAGACACCTAAGATGGGGAATCGTCACTAAACCCCCAAGTTGTCCAACAAATAGTTCAAGCGTGGGGCAAACTGGAAATAGACCTGTTCGCCACCTCACGCAACAGGAGGGTCAGTTCTGCTCACTGAATCAAAAATAAACCCCCTTTGCAGTAGATGCCCTAAAAATACCCTGGAAGTTCTCCCTGGCCTACGCGTTTCCCCCCCCCCCGATAGCAATGATCCCCGTAGTAGTCCGGAAAATCGGGGAGGATCGAGCGAGAATAATTCTTACAGCTCCGTTTTGGCCGAGGAGGCCTTGGTTCTCCCTTCTAAGACTCATGTCAGTGACAGATCCATGGATCTTACCGGAGGTTCCAGACCTGCTTTCCCAGGGACCAGTGGTCCACTCAGGTGAAGGGCTTCCATCTTGCAGCCTGGAGTTTGAGAGGGCGCCACTAAGTCGCCAGGGATTCTCACCAGGGTTTGTCTCCACCCTGTTGAAGAGTAGGAAACCTATAACATCCAAAATCAACGTTAGAACGTGGAAAAAGTTCCTAGACTTCCTGGGGCAACCTTTAGGAGATGAAGCTCCAGTGGGACCCATCCTAGAATTTCTACAGTCGGGGTTGCAACTCGGGTTAGCCACTAACACCCTCAAAGTCCAAGTCTCAGCTCTGGGGGCTCTATATAACTGCAACCTAGCATCCAATAGGTGGGTGTCCCAGTTTATAAAGTCCTGTGTCAGGTCGAGGCCGGTCATTATCCCAAAGATACCACCCTGGGACCTGAATCTAGTCTTAGAGGCTTTAACCAAAGATCCCTTTGAACCATTGCAAGAGCTGTCACCAAAACTACTTACACTTAAAACTGTATTACCAGTAGCCTTAACATCGGCCCGTAGAGTGAGCGACCTACAAGCTCTATATGCCCTCCATATATGCAGATCTTGGATGACCGAGTGGTTCTAAGACCAGACCTGGCCTACCTCCCCAAGGTGGTCAAAAAGTTTCATAGGACTCAGGAGATCTCCTTATCATCATTCTGTAATTATCCTAGAAACCCGGGGGAGCAAAAGTTCCATACATTGGATTTAAGGAGGGCCATATTACAATATATGTCAATAACTAGTCAGTAGAGGAAAAATCAGTCCCTGTTTATAGCTTTTCAGGGTAGTAGAAAAGGGTACTGGGTAGCTAAGAATACCATTGCCAGATGGATCAGGGAGGCCATTATGTTATCCTACTCTGCAAGTGGCGCTCCGGTTCCAGAAGGCATCAAGGCTCACTCCACCAGAGCCGTGGCTACCTCCTGGGTAGAGAAGGCTGAGGTATCGATTGAGCAGACTTGTAGAGCCGCTACTTGGTCCTCACCTTCGACCTTTTTTATGCACTACCGACTTGATCTATCTTCCTCTACTGACCTAACCTTTAATAGAAGGGTGCTACAAGCGGGGTCCCTTCCTAAGGTGTCTTATTCTACAAGTCTCTCATGTGCGCTGTCATGGGAGACAGGAAAACACCAAGGTTACTTACCGGTAGCAGTTTTTTCCGGAGCCCATGACGGCACCTGTATATTCTCCCCCCTTATCACTCCTTTGGTGTGCACTATAGTTTGGGTGCTTTTTTTTAGTTAAATATAATGTGGTGATAGTTTTACCATGTGTACTAACCCGGGGGGCCTCTCATGCTCTGTAAACCAACTTAAGCGAGGGAGAGATACCGCCCTTTTTATCTTCAGTAGGGTTTCTGTCCTGACTGGGCAGATCCCCTCTCTCATATGTGTCGTCATGGGCTCCGGAAAAAACTGCTACCGGTAAGTAACCTTGGTGCTTTTCTTCCAAAAATTTGGAATAGAATGATCACAAAAAATGTCATGGTACCAAAAACAGTCCGGCAAAAAACCCAGCCCCACACGACTGTCGACAAATACCGTATATACCCGAGTATAAGCCGCCCCCCCTAATTTTGCCATAAAAAACTGGGAAAACTTATTGACTCGCGTATTATAAGCCTAGGGTGGAAAATGCAGTAGCTACTGGTAAATTTCAAAAATAAAAATGGATACCAATAAAAGTAAAATTAATTGAGACATCAGTAGGTTAAATGTTATTGAATACTCCTATTGAATCAGGAGCCCCATATAATGCTCCATACAGTTCATGATGGCCCCATACAAAATACACCCCATATAATGCTGCACAAAGGTTAATAATGGCCCCATAAGATGTTCCATAGAATATGCCCCATATGCTGCTCCATAAGATGCTCCGTAGATTATGCCCCCATATGCTGCTGCCGCAGCAAATTTAAAGAAATTAACATACTCCTCATTGCTGGGGGCCAGGTGCCAGTGTCACCGCTGGCTCAGGGCCTCAGCACTTGAGATATTCACCTGTTCCCAGTCCATCACAGGGTGCTGCTGTCTTCTGGGTCGGTCCCTCTGTCAGTGACTTCAGGCAGAGGGTGCGGAGCGCACTAACTACGTCATTGTGCCCTCTGACCTGAACACATCCGGAGGACCGGGAACAGGTGAATATCGCATATAACTTGCCCCCTCCTGGCATGGTCTCCCTTCAGCGGTCACATGGTACCACTCATTATCATGAATATGCGCATATTCATGACTTTAATGAGTGGTACCATGTGACCACTGAAGGAAGGTGCCTGAGACCATGGGAAAAGCAGGGGGGCGTAAGTATGATCTGACACCCCCGCTCCCCCTCCCCTGCCAACCCCCTGGTGTATATGACAAGCGTATAAGCTGAGAGGGGGACTTTTAGCCCAAAAAATGGGCTGAAAATCTCAGCTTACAGTATATGTGAGTATATACGGTATATGGAAAAATTATAGCTCTCAAAATATGGCGCTGCAAAACTAGTGTTTGCTATAGTCTATTTTTAATGTGCAACAGCAGACAAACTTAAAAAAATATATCTGGTATTGCTGTAATTGAACTACCACAAGAACAGCCACTTATACTGCACAAGGAACTGTGTATTAGAATAAACAAAACCAATTCCTAACCTGCTGTTGAATTTGTTCATGCTGCCTCCCAAAGATCACAGGCTCAGCATACATTTATCCTGTGCTCTGTTGAGCGCTTACACCGATGTTTCCGTGTAAATCTCTGAAATGTGGTTCAAATGGACCCTCCAGCAGAAGATTCCCTATAATGAGGCAGATTTGCAATTTTCACTCCAGTCCACTGCTGCTTTGTTCTGGGAACCCGCCCATGGAGTTAAATAATCACTACTTCTGTAGATATGCCAAAGGGGTATAACTTCCATAATGGGATCACTTTAGGGGAGGGGGGGAATCTGCTCTACTAGCACATGGGGGCTCTGTATATGGAGTCTGAAAACTTTCTAGGAAAATCTGCTTCAGGGGACAAATGGCACTCCATCCCTCCCAAGTCTCGCAGTAAATGGTGCTGTTGACACATTCAGTCGAAAGTGACACATTTTGATTTTTTTTTTTATTTACCAATTTCCCAGTGTGATGTAAAATCTGGGAATAAAGCAAAATTTTGGTGGTAAATATAATTCTTCACTCCCCAATGGTGTAAATTTCTGCAAGACGTATGTGGTGTCAATATGATCAAAGCACCACTGGATGAATTCATTGAGGTGCAATGCGTAAAAGGGATCTCTTATGGTGGTTCTGCTGTTCTGGCACCTCATGGGCAGTGCTAATGTGACAGGGTACCCTCACCTGAACTCCAGTATGGTGCCTCTTCTGAGCTTTGCACTGTGCCTCCAAAAGTGTTTTTTGACCATATATGGGGTAACTGCATACGAGTGAAACAGATTGTATGGTCTATTTTGCTCCTGATGCCTTTATGAAAATAAAAAATTGGTAAAAACAAACATTCCTGCTGTAAAAACTGTGATTTTTACCGTTCAACATAAAGTTCTGTGAAGCACCTTGAACCCCCCAGCTAGATACATTATTTGAGGGGTCTAGTTTCCAAAATGAGGTCACTTGGATGACTTCCACTCTTTAGGCACATCAGGGGTGCCTAACACAACATTGCATCCCCTAATGCAGGAGTCCCCAAGGCCCACCAACAGATCATGTTTTCAGGATTTCCTTAGTATTGCTCAGGTGATAATTGCATCACCTGTGCAATACAAAGGAAATCCTGAAAGCATGATCTGTTGGGGAACCCTGCCCTAATGATTCCAAATTTTACGTTCAAAAAGTCAAATGGCACTCTTTCCCTTCCAAGCCTTGCTGTGCACCTAAATGGTAGTTTTCCTCCACATATTGGGTTTCAGTGTACTTGGGAGAAATTGCACAACAAACGGTGCTATACATTTTCATCAGTTATCCTTGTGAAAGTTTTGGGGGCTAAAGAAAAGTTTGAAAAAGATGAATAATTTTTATTTTTTTAATCCTGTTAAGTTCCTGAAGGGTTAAACATTTTAAATGTGGTTTTGAGTAGAGATTGGCAAATGTTTTCCCAACAAGTTCACTCATCTTGGTTTCCCGAGCAGTCTTATTCAGTCAGCAAAATTCAGCCGCAAGTTCAGTAAATCCTTGCATTTCTTTGAATGCTTTTGTTGTGACTGTTGCTAGGATAGTGGTGCTGTATGATTAGTGTGGAGGAGAGACCAAAAAGCTGAGGACCTAATATTTTTAATCTTAATGTGTATACATTCTGTCAGTCAATCAGGGTGCAGAAATCCACAAAGCCATGACACAAGGTCTTCTGTGATTGGCTGCTAAAGTCACATCCCTGTCCATGTAAAAAGCGGACATCTTGTTTTGCTGGCGCCACTTTAACTGTACAGGGAGACTGCTGCTGAAAGTGATCTTATCAGTTAGCTAGACAGATTTCACAGACTAGATTATGCTAAAACAGTGTTGCAGTCTCAGGAAGCCTATTTTCAAATCCAAATCATTTGTGATAAAACTATTTCCGTGAGAAATCAGGCCACATTTCCTCTTAAAAATCGTTAGGCATAACAGTGGTGTTCAGGCACACGGTCTAAGAAAATAAATAGTAATTGTTCATTTAGTGACAGGTTTGGGCCTAAAATTGTGAAACTGCAGGTTACAAGAGGGGAATGGTATATACAGCAAAAGAGGGGGAAAAAACAAGGTTGTGGTGGAATGGGGGAAGGCTTGGTGTACACGGGTTAGGTGATAACTTTAAAGAAAGCTCAACTGAAAAAACAGTCTCGTCCTATCTAAAGATCACTTGCGACATCTGTTGCTGGTTGGGCTTCTCTACTCCCTTTCTTTGGCAGCCGCACTGTGGTTTGCCTTGTAGATGAGGGCCAGAAAAAAGCATGTACTACAGTGGATGGCAAGCACTGCATCAAGTGGCCTCTTCCTCTACCGTCACATAACACACACTACAATCCTCAGAGGTAGCACCCCAATAAACCTTGTTTCCACACAAATTTCCAAACACCCAACTGACTGTGGGGAACCACAAATGGGTAATTTTGCAGAGCTGTTCACACGTCCTATTCCATAGGCATCAGAGGACTGCTCCAAATATTCACAGAATCCAGAGGAGGAAAGCATGTGCACTGATGCACAAAATCTGTTCATGATTGATCCAGACAAAGTAGGATCTGAGCAGAATCCAGAGCCTCGGCACCAGACTTTAACCACCGGAGGGTGGAGGTGATCCTGATGAGACTCAAGAAACCCGAGGTGTATGTGGACTGTACTGTGGTGAGGGTGACTCTGAGGCATGTGAGAACAGAGTGGATGAGGTTATAGCTCTCACTTGCTGTGAACCTAGAGCAGGGGTCTCAAACTCGGCAGAGTAAATGGGCCGCACATAAAAAAAAATTTGAGCTGGCGGGCCGCATTCCACACAGCTCCACTCCGTACACCTCATAGACACACGGCTCCGCTCGGTACACCACGTACACACACGGTTGCGCTCCATACACCCCGCTCCGTACACATGCGGCTCCGTAGACTTCATACACATGGCTCCGCTCCGCACACCTCGTACACACGCGGCTGCGCTCAGTACACCTCGTGCACACACAGCTCCGCTCCATACACTTTGTACACACAGAGCTCCGCTCCGTACACCCTGTACACATGCGGCTCTGTACCCATCGTACACATGAGGCTCTGCTCCGTACACCTCATACACACAAGACTTTGTTCTGTACACCTCATACACACGCGGCTCTGCTCCGTACACCTCGTGCACACATGGCTCCACTCCATACACCTCATGCACACAGCTCTGCTCACCTTGTACACACACGTTCTGCTACATTCACCCTGTAAACCCCTCCTGACCCCACACATAACCTTACCTTCATACAGCACCATGACAACCAGCACAGACAGCAGTGTCCTACATACACTGAGGCCCCTGATCATGTGACCCCTGACTCCTCCCCCTCCTGAGACCTCATCCCAGGTCCTGTGCAGTGTGTGCACACAGAACAGCCATAGATGCCTGCCTCCGGGGCCGTGTGTTTGAGACCTCTGACCTAGAGGTATGCAGCTGAGTAGCTCCGTAAAGGAGGAGGTTATGGTTTCGCTTCCCTGACACACAAAGTAAAACAACCACTGCATCCTCAGCCACAATTCTGGCTGTGGCCAGCAGTGGTCGCGAGTGGGCAGTTTGCAGGGGCAGCAAGGGTTGCATAGCCTGGGCCTTTTTTGAGGCCGCAAAGGATGACCCAACTTGCGTTATTAAATGGCAAACAAAAGGGCAGCAACAATTACCTGCCCAGGTCTAGGAACAAATGCACTGCAGGGTGCAGCCAGCCCATGAAGCAAGATGTTGCAACACAGGTGCAAAATACCAGATTAACAGCCACTCTCCACCTACCCATATCTGGAGGGGGTGACTGCCCAGTATACAATTGCACAATAAAGGCCCGCATAGGGCGTTGTTCACACAAGGGTACTGCATAGTGTCTGATTCACAGCCTATTAGTCACACCCCTACTATTCGATTAGGCGGGCTGGCCAGCACACCCTCAATGCATCCAAGTGTGAACACCCCTCATACGAGACCAAAGGGCTTGGCTGCACCCCGAAAAATGTAGTGCAAAAAGTACACAATTAGTAAGCTATTAGCTGATATTTTGGCCAAAATCTGTTCATGGTTGATCCAGACAAAGTAGGATCTGAGCAGAATCCAGAGCCTCGTCACCAGACTTTAATCACCGGAGGGTGGAGGTGATCCTGATAAGACTCAAGAAACCCGAGGGAGGTGTATGCGGACTGTACTGTGGTGAGGAGGGTGACAGGAGTGTGAGAACAGAGTGGATGAGGTTCTAGCTCTCACTTGCTGTGAACCTAGAGGTATGCAGCTGAGTAGCTCCGCAAAGGAGGAGGTTATGGTTTGGCTTCCCGGACGCACAAAGTAATACAACCACTGCATCCTCAGCCACAATTCTGGCTGTAGCCAGCAGTGGTCGCGAGTGGGCAGTTTGCAGGGGCAGCAATGGTTGCTTAGCCTGGGCCTTTTTTTTGAGGCCACAAATGATGACCCAACTCATGTTACCTGCTCAAATTTGCAAAAAAACCTGGTAAAAATTGCAATAATTTGACAGCTACATGAACCAGAACATGTGTGATCAATATGCCTTAGTGTGGGAAACTCACTGCGCTAAAATGCCAAGTAGTGGGCCTGGCCAACCTTCATCCAGCCCATCAACCACACCTGCTTCCTCCTCCGCAACAGTGCCAAGTGTTCTTACACAGGTCTCCGGCCGCAGGAAAATCCACTTGTTTACCCTCTACAGTATAATCCACCATAACATCTATGCCTGCACCTCACTCATAGTCCACCAGTTTGTCCTGTTCACCCTACTCCACCCTCTCTCAGCACAGCAGCCAGCCCTCGGTCCTGCAGTTGTGGTCACGTAAAAAAGTTTCCTCCTACACATGCCAAAGCTAAGAGCTTCAACTCCACCATCTCCCGTCTGTTAGCCATAGAAGTACTGCCTTATCACCTGGTGGATGCAGACTTTCAGAAAATTGGTGGCTGTTGTAGTCCCCCAGTACCAGTTGCCCAGTCGCCCTTACATCTCTAAGAAAGCTGTGCCTGTGCTACCCCAGCATGTGCATTTCTCCACTAACATCTGGATGAACAAACATGAGCAGGGGCATTACATCTTGCTGACTGGGCACTGGGTGACTCTGGTGGCTGTGGGGGCTGGCGGTCAAGTGGCTGCTACACAAATCTTTGAATCCCCAAGGCTGGCGGGCCAAATCTCTGTATCTAACACTTCCTCCACTGCTTCTGGCTTCTTCACCTCCTCTAGGGCCTCCACCAGTGCCCTCAATATCTTCCTTAATCAGACATGCATTCCAACAGTGCAGATAGAATTCCCCCCCACCCCTGCACTGCGCAGTCATGGCTCACTGCAGTCTGGCAGTGTTAAAATTAATATGGAGATCGCAGTCGCACAGCTCAAGAGGTGTGGACAGCTATCCAGGCCGACTTAGAACAATGGCTGTGTCCACTGAACCTGGAGTCAGGGAAGGCCATGCGCGATAACTGCAAACCTGGTAGTGGCCCTACTCTGGGGCAACCTTAAACACGTGCCTTGTATGGCTCATGTCCTCAACCTGGTGGTACAGCTATTTCTCCGCTACTATCCTGGGATGGATGCGCTGCTGCAGAAAGCATGGTCGTTGTGTGCTCACTTCCAATGATTGCATCCCGCAGGCCATCGAGTTGCATCGCTACAGAGGTCTTTCGGCCTATAGTTAACCGTTTGATTTCCGATGGTCTCACATGGTGGAATTCCACTCTGCACATGTTGCAGCGATGTGCCCTGGTGCATTATGTCCTTTTGCATAACCTGGGCCAACACAGTAAGGACATGGTGCAAATCACGCTTGCGGAGTGGGCACAGATGAAGGACCTCTGCACCCTTCTGTACCATTTTGAAAAGACTACTAAGATGGTTAGTGCTGAAGATGCCTTCAACAGCATCACTATTCTGGTCATCTATATGCTAGAGCACACTTTGTGTGAGGAGATGGCGGTCCCTGAGGAAACGGTGGAAGCAGAGTAGGATGCAGAAGGGATAACAATATCGCAAATTTCCGGACTGTTATCACACATGCAGGTGCCATGGGGTGGTGCCTTACAGCTATCATGGGGGTGGGGGCTCATGATGCCAGACAAGCTTAATGAAGGTGCAGGAGCCGAGGGACAAACGGAGGAGGAAGAGGTGATGGATACGCAACAGTCAGGAGATGAGGATAATAAACCCCTCTGTTGTCCGTGGTTGGTAGTAGGAGACCGAGGAAGCAACCTTGAATGTTATGACGCCAGCAACACATCATTGTCTTGGACCTCATGGAAGCACCTGAAACATTAGCTCCTTATTGCACTATCTTCAACATGATGCCCATATTAGTGTTAGAAATAGTGCTGACTGCTGGGTTGCCACTCTGTCAGATCCACAGTACAAGAGTAAATTTAGCCAGATGGTTTCTCCCCTGGAAAGGGGCATGTGCATGCTGTAGTATTGAAACACGCTTGTAGACAATCTTAAGGGAGGTTTTACACTTACCGCATTTTTTGCTGTCCGTTATTGCGGCCGTTTTGCCGCATTTTTTTGTTGTGTACCGCAATATCGGGCCTCAAAAAATGTTTGCGGATCGCCGTTTTTTTTCCTCCAATACTATGGAAATAGTACTGGAGAAAAAAAAAAGCGCTCGCCGCAAAAACAAACTTCCAGTTTGATTTAAATGTGTGCTGTGTCCATACACCATGAAAAATATCGAGCATGCTCGATATTTTTTTCACCGCCGTATATATGGCCCGTACGGCACACTGCGCACCATTGAATTTTTGCTGGCCGATTTTGCGGCCCCATAGAATGTTATTGGGGCCGCAAAATCGTCTTGCAAAAGTACGGTAAGTGTAAAATCACCCTAAGAGTGGTTTTCCCCAAGAAAGCAGTGAGGCACACAGTGTGCATCACAGTTCTATACATCCAACCCCAGGAACGTCAAGGTGTCATCGCAAAAGCATTAGCAGCAGCAGTGTAAGTGGCATAAGTAATTTCTGTGAGTCGTTTCACGCATTTTTTAGACCCGCCCATTCACCAGCACAACAGAGTACTAGTCTGACACGTGAACAACTGGAGAGGATGGTGCAGGAGTATCTGAAGCTCATTCGGGGGGTTTGAATCGTTGGAGGTTTTGTTATGCCCGACAGCCATCATTCTCTCAGATCGTATTTTCAGAGCTGCTGGTGGTGTCCTGATGAATAATCGCATCCAGTTGTCCCCTGAAAGTGTAGACCACCTAACTTTCATCAAAATGAACAAGTCATAGATCACTTTAATAATAATCCCAGATGCAGATTCTTTACTGTAAGAGTGGTGAGACTAAGAATTCTATACTGTAAGAGCGAGGAGGTTGTGGAACTCTGCCACATGATGTAATGGTTGACTACAAAATTCAAGGAGGGCCTGGATGCTTTTCTTGATCTTACAGATTATGGACACTAGATTCTGTGATGGGACGTTGGAACCAGTGTAATTGCCGTATATGGAGTCTGGAAGGAATTTTTCCCCTAATAGGGGGCAATTGCATTTTTGCCTCCTGAATCAAAATGTTTGGCCAAAAGTTGGACTTATGTCTACCTTAAACTATGAAACTTGAATGTTTGGCGCTTTCTTCATCTATCTTTGTTAGGACTATACTTTATCATGCATTTTACGCTTTGGACATGTATCCTGTGCTTCAGGTGACCAACAACCACTAACTTATTGTTGCGATTTCCAAATCAATAGTTAATGTTCAGATGGTTTTGATGTGTGTATTTGTGAACCGACCTTTAAGGGTATGTATTCACGCTGCGTACTGGCAGCGCTTTGGACAGAGCGAAAACCTCGCTTCGCCCAAAGCGCCGCCCCCTGTTGTATGCGCGGTGATACCGCATGTGTTTATTGAACACATGCGGAATCACCGCATCCTATCCATAGACTGGGTTATTTATATTGTGGAGATGCAGCGTCTCCACAAGATAAATATACATGCTGCGGTCTGGAAAGACGCGCCGCATGTCCGGTTACGCCAGATGCGGCCCTGCACACATAGTGGAGATGGGATTTTGTTGTGAGCTCATTTTCTCGTTCACCTTTGATGTCCGATGAACTCCCTCTGCTGGTGAAAGGAAGTGGTGAAACTGATTTGGATGGGAGAAACCTGTCACCTGAACAGGTGGATTGCGATTGGACATCTGGAATCTCTGAGTGGATATAAGGCAGCCGACGCCCTGTAGGGTTGCTGGTGATTTCTCTGCTCTAAGCTCTGGCCTCCAGTTCAGTTCCTGTCTTCTAAAGCTAAGTTTTGCTCTGTTATTGTTCCATGAGATTTTGTCTGATTTGCTTAGTTTTGTGTTCTGCCAGCCCCGGCTGGGGCTCTGCTGAATTTCCATTTTTGTCCCTGATAGGTTAAATCTCTTTTGCTCTGTCTTCAGAATATATCGGAGTGCTGATATAGGGATTTTGAAGTCTAGTGACTTCTGAGCCGTTTTTCCTATCAGACGTGTTGGGACATTTTTGGTAGAGTTTTTGCGGATTGCAGCCAGCATCTTTTCTGTCCTTTCCTATCTAGTTAGTTGGGCCCCATCGATTGCTCTGCCTGTCTTTCTGTCTGTGTTTGTGTTTCATCTGTTTTCACCGACAATACATGTTGGGGGCTGTCTATTGCTTTGGGGTCTGCTCTGGGGCAGTTTAGATTTCCCCTTTCTTTCTTTAGGCTTATTTAGTTCTCCGGCTGTGAAGAGGTGAATAGGACCACCGTAGGAACGCTCCACGGCTACTGTTAGTTATTGAGAATAGGATCAGGGGTCTGCAATCCGCTAGCTACCAACCTCTCCGGTTTTCTGGACTTAGCTTGCATTTTTGTTTTTTCCTCCTCCGGTGACTCACTCATAACAGGATTTCATAAAATCCCCGCACTATGCTGTAACATCTGGACGCTGTGGCTGTACGCAACGTCCAATACGCAGCAAATCCTGATGAAATCCGGACAGTGGAAACCTACCCTAATGGCTGCACAATTTTACATAAATGCAGTAGTTTTAACCACATTGTTGTGCAACCGTTATGATTTTTTTCTTTTTTGGATAGAGGTTAATTTAATGGATTGTGGTTGTGGTATCAATTTGTGATACTGGAATTGGAAGAAAAAACAAATTGTCAATGCAGAGTACTGTCTCGAATATTTCAGAGATGCGCAAGCTTGTCCTCTGTTCCATTCATTGTTTCCAGGGTTGAGCATACGCGCCTCCATTCCATTCAAGACTAGTCTGCACAGTCCTGTTCTCAAGTTTCATAGTCAGATTCTGGGGATTATTGGTGTTCCTAAGGGATAAGATGGGTGTCTGCTATTCTGTGGCTAGGGCCTAGCTTGCAATATAGTTTTTCAGTATGAAAAATGGGTGGAAAGCTGCCAAATGTAGTTGTACCCTTTTGTGATATTTCCTGTTAATCAAAATGGTAATAAACATTTCAATCAGTCGATAGAACGAACAGACAACATGGGTTTCTTGTCTGATTCCTGCTCCTTAACCTTTGAAAGAACTAAACTCGACTGAGTTTTAAACGCCTCTAAGTTAAGGTCGTTACTGGCTGATTAAATTCCAACTTTCCAACATGCAGTGTAACAAAAAATGCTTTGTTATCATTATTGTCTTTGACCTGTGGCATTCAAGCTAACCATCTGTAACTAATCACCTTTGCAGAAAAGCAGCGGTGCCAAATCCTTAATTTAAATGTAAAGGTTCCTGTACACTTTTCTGCCACTGGATGGCGATAGGAATCCACAATAGTTTGCTGACAAATATGAGCTTGGGCTGCACCTTCAGTGTGAAATTCTGCAGCCATCACAGAGGATCCAGCAAAATTGGGTAAAAGATTGTCACATTGACTTAGATTAACAAAACAGATAATCATTGTGCAGTTATTTTGAGTTTCATGCCTGCCAAGCACGCTTCTGGTGAATTACTGGGGTGTGCTGAATGGCAAGGCTCAGGATGGGGGCTTAATGGCAAATCCCATCCAAGTGATTGACACGCCTTCATTTAATTCTTTGGATTAAAAGTAGGAGAATCAGTATAAAAAAAAAGAAAACTGCAATTTTAAGATCAGGGTACACTCGTACATGTAACAAATCTGAATTAGTTTCATTCATTCCGTATAAATTTTGTTTTTTAAACTTTTTTTGACAGTGAAAAGTTAGAACCCAATCCATTATAACAAATTAAAAAGAAATAAAATGATATATCGTTTTTACCAGTCACTATTTCTATTTTATTTTTTTGTGTTTTTTTCCCACTTTGTGCAAAATTCTTCCAAATGGTGCACACGGGGTTTGTGCATAATTTTTTTTATTTTTTTTAAAAAGGCGCTAATGAAAAAATTAGGGTGGGGGCATAAACACCAAAAAACATTCACCGATATTCTTTAATGGCGGTCGTTAAGGGTTCTTATTCCTCAGCTTTTTAACGGCGCTGAGGAATCAGAGTATAGCGCAGCCCAACGGCAGAAATTCCCGCAGGTCTCAGCTGTACGTGACAGCTGACACCCTGCAGTATTGACCTCGGCTGGTTTTGAAGCTGATCGGGGCCAATTAACCCTTATATACTGTTGTCAATCACAACAGTGGCATGTAATTCTTTTTTCAAGGGGCTTACAAGACCCCCTTAGCGACAGACTGACCCCCCGCAATGAGAATCTTGATTACCATGGTACCCTGAGGTCATGTGATGAACCTAGGGTACGGTGGCCTGTGAAATCCAGCTATAAGCTGGGTTTCATAGGCTGTGTCAGTGAGACACTGACAGTCTCATACACTGCAGTACTTGTGTACGAGACCAATGATCAAACTCTAAATTATACATGTTCCACAGTGGGACTAAGTAAAAAAAAGTGAAGAAAAGTTACATCAATCAAATATGTAGAAAAAAAACCCCCACACAAGCGCACAAATCACTCAAATCCATTTCTCTGCACAAAATGAGGCATGTGATTAAACAAAAATAGTACACATTTGTATCGCCGTGTCCGTAACAACCCATTCTATAAAACATGCATGATATTTATTCTGTATGGCGAACGCTGTAAAAAAAACAAAACACAAAAATGTCACTTTTTCATCATACTGACTCAAAAAAGTGAATAAAAAGTGATGAAAAAGTCATATGTAAAAAAAAAAAGGTAGAAATAAAAACTCTGAACTGTTCTGCAAAAATAAGGTTACAGCTCTCAGAATATGACAAGGAAAACAAATTCATTTTTGTAAAATATTGGTTTTAGTGTGTAAAAATAGCAGGGCATAAAAAAACCATACCGTATATACTCAACGAGTAAAAACCGACCGAAGTATAAGCCGAGGCACCTAATTTTGCCATGGAAAACTGGGTAAGCTTATTGGCTCGAGTATAAGCCGGGTATGTATTGTCCCCTCATCCCTGTTCTGCTATGCGTGGCTCCCCCTGTCCTGTCCTGGTATGTGGCTCCCCCGTTTTGTCCTGCTATGCTTGGCTCCCTTGTCCTGTCCTGCTATTTGTGGCTCCCCCGTCCTGTCCTGTTCTTTGTGGCTCCCCCTGTTGTATGCATGGCTCCCCCGGTCCCGTATGGCTTTGTAGCAATATGTTATATGTTGATATGGCCTCTAGGGGTCTCACTACGTTGATGTGTGTACTATAGAGTGTAAGAACTTGTTGGTTAGTTGTTGTTAGCAGACATCTTGTAATGGAGGAATGTATCACAAGTCTCATGTAATAAACAAGCCTGGAGATATCCAAGGAGTGTGATCCTTGACCGGAAATACATAACAGAACAGGCTTGGCTCCCCCAGTCCCGTATGGCTCACCCCCTCCCATCGTTGTATGCATGGCTCACCCCCCCGTCCTACTCGCCCTCCTCGTGCCATCGCTACATCTCCGTTGTCCCATCGGCAGCTCTCCTGTGCTAAGCGGTCACATGGTACCGCTCATTAAGGTTAAAAATATGCGCTCCACGCCTATGGGAATGGAGATGCGTGCATATTCATTACCTTAATGAGTGGTACCACGTGACCTCTGAGCACAGGAAGGGCTGCCAGGATGGAGATGCAACGACTGAGATGCAGCGACGGCACGAGGACGGTGAGTATGATGTCTTCTGTTAGCTGGCGGCTGCAGCTGTCACTGTGCCACAGCCACTGGCTCCTGCTGCTGCTCCGCCTCTCCCCCTCCCCCGTTGGCTTTCTGGACAATGACTTGTGTATAAGACGAGGGGGGCATCTTCAGCACAAAAAAAGTGATGAAAATCTCGGGTTATACACGAGTATATACGGTAAATCTGGTATTGCTGTAATTGTACCGACCCGATGAACAAATTAGTCATCACTTTCACTGCACGGTGAACGGCATAAAAAGTAAAAACTAACTGAATTGATGGGTTTTGTTCATTCTGTGTTTGCAAAATCTGAGTAAAAAGCGATTAAACAATGTTATGTGCCCCAAAATTGTACCAAAAAAAATCTGCAACTTGTCCCGCAAGAAATAAGCCCTCACGCAGCTTTGTTCACCAAAAAATAAAGTTACTGCTCTCAGAATGCCAACAAAAAAATACTTTTTATATAAGCAAAACCTAAAGTTTATAAATCTGGTGTCACTTTAATCCCCCTCACTCGAAACATAAATCTGCCTTATCACTTATAC
Source organism: Dendrobates tinctorius (assembly GCF_039654945.1). Taxonomy (NCBI): domain Eukaryota; kingdom Metazoa; phylum Chordata; class Amphibia; order Anura; family Dendrobatidae; genus Dendrobates; species Dendrobates tinctorius. Next base: position 6,924,070 of record NW_027361743.1, on the reverse strand, counting down.
TGCACACTGTGAACCATGCAAAAATAAAAAGGACTATTCTTGTACTGCTGCCTATTTGTTCATTCTACCTCCCAACAATCAATAAGGCTCAACTCACATTTATCCTGCACTATCTGCTGAGTGCTTACACCAGGGTTTCTGTGTAAATTCACCAAAACAGCGATTCAGACAAAACCCCGAACGGAACCACTCACTTATGAAGCAGATGGTGTCACTTTGGACTGGTCGGTGTTCTGGCGGTGTCCAATAATTTTAGGCATCTTTTTAGCATACAATTGTAGGCTACCACAGATCTCTGAACGCCTAAAAAGATGGAGATGCCAAATGGAGTATGAAGCGTCTCCGTCTGCCTCATGGTGGGTGGTTACGTTGGGGGTTTTGTCTGAATTGCATTTTTGTGAGAATTACATGGAAACCCCGACGTAAGTGATAAGCGTAGAACATAAGAATGTGCTCCATTATTGTTCTGGAAGCAATCGAAAAATGTTATGTACCCTAAAATCTTACCAATAAAACCCCTAATTTATCCTGCACAAAACCAGCCAGCCCCCACTCAGGTCCATCATCTGTCACTGGAAATATAGGGGGAATCCCACGTTACTGCTAAAACAAAGACTCCTGGAATAGTGGCATGGCTCCCACCCCCTCAAATAAAATGTAGTGAATTCTGTGCCCCCAAATCCAAATGTCCTTCTGAGCCCCACTTTGCCTAAACTGCAGTAAGCGGCCACTCGTTTGGCATTATTGTAGTGGGGACAGAGCAGTTAACAATTTACGGGGTGCCTGTCACCAGAAGCACAAACTCGGCACAATGGGGGTGCTACAATATATGGGGGGCTCTACACTGCATGGGGACACAAATTATGGGCTCTAAACTGGTAATTCTCTACCCCCCGAAAAATATTGGTGTAGATGTTACAAAATAGTCACTGCAGCCATAGACTAATTAATTTAGAGGTGCAGTTATTACAATGGGGTCATTTTTGAGGTTTTTTTGTTATTCTGGCAAATGTCGCCCGCAAACTATTCTATAAAAATCTGTGCTCCAAAAGCCAAATGGTGCTCTCAGCCCTGACGCGTGGCCCAACAATAATATCTGGTAACATATAAGACAGCACCGCGTTCAATAGAAATTGTGCAATAAATTATGGGGTCCAGTTTCACGTATAGCTTGAGTAACTGACTAATTTGAAGCAAATACAAAAATTACATTTTTACCATTAAAATGTCATATTTCCATGTTTTAATGTTATAACATTCTGTGAGGCACAAAGGATTTAAAATACTCACTACACCCTTGGATGAATTCTTTAAGCAATGAAGTTTCCAATATAGGGTTCACCTGGTTGGGGGGGGGGCTGGGTCTGCTGTTCTGGCACCTCAGGGCTCAGCTAATGGAGCCCACAATCTATTGAAATGAAATAACATTTTTATTTTCAAAAGGGTAATCGGAGAAAATAAGTCAAGTAGCGCTCCTTCCCATCTGATCCCTGCCTTGTTCTTAAACAGTAGTCTACAGCCACATATGGGCTACTTCCATATTAAGGAGAAATGGCATAATAAATTGTGGGGTCTAATTTCTCTCATTACCCCTTGTGGAAAAAAAAATACATTTTTTGTTCTCACATCTAAATGTTATAAAGTTGGTTAAAAATGCTTAGTAAACCCCTAGATTAATTCCTTAAGGGATCTGGTTTCCAAAATTGGGTAACTTTTTTTTTTTTTTCACTGTTTAGGCACATCAAGGGCTCTTCAAATGCAACCTGACACCCGCAGACCATTCCATCAAGGTCTGCGTTCCGAAAGTCACTCCTTCCCTTCCGAGCCTTGCTGTGTGCCCAAACATTAGTTTTATCCTACATATTGCATAGCTGTGTACTAAGAAGAAATTGTGCAACACATTTTAGGGTCCATTTTTGTGAAAATAAAAAATTTGAAGCTTATTTTCACAGTTCTGTTAAAACCTTCTGTGAAGTCTCTAGTGATCTACTATCAGCTAAATCTAATGGTCATTACTCCATGCTAATTTTCTTGGATCTCTGCAGCATTTGACACTGTGGATCATCAGCTCCTCCTCACTATGCTCCTCTCCATCGGTCTCAAGGGCACTGTTCTCTCCTGGTTCTCCTATCTCTCTGACCGTTCCTTCACTGCATCTTTTGCTGGCTCCTCCTCCTCTCATCTTCCCCTTACTGTTGGGGTTCCTCAAGAATCCGTTCTAGGCTCCCTCCTCTTCTCTTTGTTTGACCAACAGGGGCAGTATACAATCAGTAGATTTGGTTTCCAGTACCATCTCTATGCTGATGACACCCAATTATACACTTCTTCTCCTGATATCACGCATGCCTTTCTAGAAAACACCAGTGATTGTCTTACCGCTGTCTCTAACATCATGTCCTCCCTCTATCTGAAACCGAACCTGTCAAAAACTCAGCTCCTTGTGTTTCATCCCTCTATTAAGCTACCTATGCCCGACATTGCTATTGCCGTGTGTGGCTCCACCATTACTCCCCAGCAACTTGTCCGCTGTCTTGGGGTCATACTTGATTCCGAGCTTTCATTCACCTCCACATCCGATCACTGGCTTGCTCTTATCTGCACCTCAAAAACATTTCTAGAATTCAACCCTTTCTTACTTTCAACTCTGCAAAAACTCTTACTGTTTCTCTTATTCATTCTCGTCTGGACTATTGTAACTCTCTACTAGTCGGTCTCCCTCTTACCACACTCTCCCCCCTCCAATCTGTCCTGAATGCTGCAGCCAGGATCATATTCCTCACCAATCGTTACACTGATACCTCTACCTTGTTCCAGTCATTACACTGGTTACCCATCCACTCCAGAATCCAGTACAAACTTATTACCCTCACCCACAAAAACACTCCATGGCTCAGCACCATCCTACATCTCCTCCCTCCTCTCAGTGTACCATCATACCCGTGCCCTCCGTTCTGTTAATGACCTGAGGTTAACATCCTCAATAATCAGAACCTCCCTCTTCCGTCTCAGTTTTAAGCGTGCCCTAAAAACGCATTTGTTCAGACCGGCCTACCGCCTCAACGCATTAACCTAACTATCCCTGTGTTGCCCATTCAAAATTTTTTGCCATAACCAGGTTCCTCGCATCATGTCCTCACATGCTTTATACATTTAATAGCCCTCTGCGTCTGTATTGTTAGGCTGACAACTGGTTCATGCAGCATTACATGAACACCCGATTCTTACACTTTGGCTGGTCCGAACAACAAAATCAATTGTTACCACACACCTTTCCTGTCTCCCCTTTTTACTCATAGACTGTAAGCTTGCGAGCAGGGCCCTCATTCCTCTTGGTATCTGTTATGATCTATGTGATTGTTATGCTGTAATGTCTGTTGTCTGTACAAGTCCCCTCTAAAATGTAAAGTGCTGGGAATATGTCGGCGCTATAGAAATAAAATGTATTATTATTATTATATTATTAAGTTCATGGTCCTCACCACACATCTAGATGCATTCCTTGAGGGGGTCTAGTTTCCAAAATGGGGCTCTTTGATCGCGACATGGTGTCCACTTTCGATTCCAGACATTTTTTGCATTTAAAAAGTCAAACTGGGCTCCTTCCTTTCCGAGCCCTGCCATGTGTCAAGTGTTTTTTTTTCCTCACTCAGGAGAAATTGCACAACAAATTTCTCCTATTACCATGGTGAAGATAAAAATTTTGGGGTTAAAAGTGTATTTTTGTGGAAAAAAAAAGTAAAATGTTCATTTTTTCCTTCCACAGTGCTTTAGTTCCTGTGAAGCACCTGAAGGTTTAATAAAATTCTTGAATGTGGTATTGATCACTTTGAGGGGTGCACTTTTTAGAATGGTGTAACTTTTTGGCATTTTCTTTTGTATAGCCTCCCCCCCAAAAGTCACTTCAAACATGATGTGGCCCCTGAAAAAATGGTTTTGTAAAGTTTGTTGTAAAAATAAGAAATTGTTAATCAACTTTTAACCATTTTAACATCCTAACGGAAAAAAATTGTTTCCAAAATTCTGTTTATGTAAAGTAGACATGTGGGATATGTTATTTAACCTTTGTGTGACACATCTCTCTGGTTTAAGGGCATAGGAATTAAAAGTTTGAAAGTTTTTGCCAAATTTCCAATATTTTCACAAACGCAAGTCACATCTAGCAAATTTTACCACCATAATGAAGTACAATATGTCATGAAAAAAGAGTCTCAGAATCTCTGGGATCCGTTGAAGCGTTCCAGAGTTATTACCAGATAACGTGACAGTTGTCAGATTGAAAAAATTTGGCTTGTCCATTAAGGTCTATATTGGCTCGACCCAGAGCCTATAACCTATTTGCTCAGTGTGCAGCTCTATTCCCCAACTTATTAGTTGGCCAACTGTCCGACAGCATTGTTATATTTGGGAATTATATGATATGGGTGGGGGAATTCATCTTAATGCCAGCCCTGATGAGGGTATGCGAAGGCCTTGTTTTTACACCTGCAGTCCACAGTTATTTACCACATCTAGGATATATATGTTTCCTCCAGGAATCCGATCCCTGCATCGATTACATCCCTGTGATACACTACGGGCAATCAAGACGCTGCCAGCGAGAATTCATACAGTATTTGCCTTTATTGCAATACAATATTGTAATTGGTACATTACAAGCGAAGACTGCAAAGTACAAGTATCAAATGTAATGTATCCTACGGCTCGGCCGTGCCGGTCTCTACAGACTCGCGGGTAAACAGAATTAAGGTGTGATTTGTATACAGGTACAGTCATATGTAAAAGTTTGGGCACCCCTATTAATGTTAACCTTTTTTCTTTATAACAATTTTGGTTTTTGCAACAGCTATTTCAGTTTCATATATCTAATAACTGATGGACTCAGTTATATTTCTGGATTCAAATGAGGTTTATTGTGCTAACAGAAAATGTGCAATCTGCATTTAAACAAAATTTGACCGGTGCAAAAGTATGGGCACCCTTATCATTTTCTTGATTTGAACACTCCTAACTACTTTTTACTGACTTCCTGAAGAACTAAATTGGTTTTGTAACCTCATTGAGCTTTGAACTTCATAGCCAGGTGTATCAAATCATGAGAAAAGGTTTTTAAAGTGGCCACTTGCAAGTAGTTCTCCTATTTGATTCTTCTATGAAGAGTGGCATCATGGGCTCCTCAAAACAACTCTCAAATGATCTGAAAACAAAGATTATTCAACATAGCTTTTCAGGGGAAGGATACAAAAAGTTGTCTCAGAGATTTAACCTGTCAGTTTCCACTGTGAGGAACATAGTAAGGAAATGGAAGAACACGGGTACAGTTCTTGTTAAGCCCAGAAGTGGCAGGCCAAGAAAAATATCAGAAAGGCAGAGAAGAAGAATGGTGAGAACAGTCAAGGACAATCCACAGACCACCTCCAAAGACCTGCAGCATCACCTTGCTGCAGATGGTGTCACTGTGCATCGGTCAACAATACAGCGCATGCATAACGCCTTTTTGTATGACCAAACAACTCAATCTTTGTTTCATCAGTCCATAGGACCTTCTTCCAAAATGTAACTGGCTTGTCCAAATGTGCTTTTGCAGACCTCAGGCGACTCTGTTTGTGGCGTGCTTGCAGAAACGGCTTCTCTCGCATCACTCTCCCATACAGCTTCTCCTTGTGCAAAGTGCGCTGTATTGTTGACCGATGCACAGTGACACCATCTGCAGGAAGATGATGCTGCAGGTCTTTGGAGGTGGTCTGTGGATTGTCCTTGACTGTTCTCACCATTCTTCTTCTCTGCCTTTCTGATATTTTTCTTGGTCTGCCACTTGTGGGCTTAACAAGAACTGTACCTGTGTTCTTCCATTTCCTTACTATGTTCCTCACAGTGGAAACTGACAGGTTAAATCTCTGAGACAACTTTTTGTATCCTTCCCCTGAAAAGCTATGTTGAATAATCTTTGTTTTCAGATCATTTGAGAGTTGTTTTGAGGAGCCCATGATGCCACTCTTCATAGGAGAATCAAATAGGAGAACTACTTGCAAGTGGCCACCTTAAATACCTTTTCTCATGATTTGATACACCTGGCTATGAAGTTCAAAGCTCAATGAGGTTACAAAACCAATTTAGTGCTTCAGGAAGTCAGTAAAAAGTAGTTAGGAGTGTTCAAATCAAGAAAATGATAAGGGTGCCCATACTTTTGCACCGGTCAAATTTTGTTTAAATGCAGATTGCACATTTTCTGTTAGTACAATAAACCTCATTTGAATCCAGAAATATAACTGAGTCCATCAGTTATTAGATATATGAAACTGAAATAGCTGTTGCAAAAACCAAAATTGTTATAAAGAAAAAAGGTTAACATTAATAGGGGTGCCCAAACTTTTACATATGACTGTATATAAAATTGAAAAGAAGGGGAGGACTGCACATCCAGTCCTAAGTAAAAAATAAAATTACAAGCTTTTTTAGAAGTCCATTTCATGAAAATCTGTCAACTGGTGTAGGCATAGTCACTCTGTGACTAAGGGAGCATTTTGCTCCAGAAACGCATCAAGTACTGCCAGAGCAGTGTAACCACACACATATAAAAGCAAACCGTGTATCCACATCCCTGCTCCACCGGTCAGGTATGTATTCTGTGGACGTAGACCGTGAAAACTGAACCGCCTCCTACCTGTCCAACATCCCTACTCCTACCTGTCTGACATCCCTGCTCCTATCTGTCCGCCATCCCTGCTCCTACCTGTCCACATCCTTGCTCCTACCTGTCCGACTTCCCTGCTCCTACCCGTCGACTTCCCTGCTCCTACCCGTCGACTTCCCTGCTCCTGCCTGTCGACTTCCCTGCTCCTGCCTGTCGACTTCCCTGCTCCTGCCTGTCGACTTCCCTGCTCCTACCTGTCGACTTCCCTGCTCCTACCTGTTGACATCCTTGCTCCTGCCTGTCGACTTCCCTGCCCCTACCTGTTGACTTCCATGGCCCTCCCTGTCGACATCCCTGCCCCTACCTGTCGACTTCCATGGCCCTCCCTGTCGACATCCCTGCTCCTGCCTGTCGACATTCCTGCTTCTTTATTAAATGACCTGACACACACAATATGATGCAGACAAAACAGAATTAATCATCTTTCCCCCATCTCACGTGACCCCCCCAATGGACCTATCCATTAAAGTAAACGGCTGCCCACTCACTACAGTCCCACAAGCGCGCTACCTCGGGGTTATCCTTGACACTGATCTCTCTTTCAAACCACATATCCAAGCCCTTTCCACTTCCTGCCGACTTCAACCCAAAAATATTTAATGGATCCGTACATTCCTCAACCAAGAATCTGCAAAAACCCTAGTCCATGCCCTCATCATCTCCCGCCTTGAGTACTGCTACCTCCTGCTCTGTGACCTCCCCTCTAACACTCTCGCACCCCTCCAATCTATTCTAAACTCTGCTGCCCAACTAATCCACCTGTCCCCCCACTATTCCCTGCCCTCTCCGCTCTGTCAATCCCTGCACTGGCTCCCCATTACCCAAAGACTCCAGTTCAAAGCCCTAACCATGACATACAAAGCCATCCACAACCTGAGTCCTTCATACATCTGTGACCTCGTCTCCCGGTACTTACCTGCACGAAACCTCCGATCCTCACAAGATCTTCTGTACTCCCCTATTATCTCCTCTTCCCACAATTGCATATAAGACTTCTCCCGCGTATCCCCCCTACTCTGGAACTCTCTACTACAACATATTAGACTCTCGCCTACCATGGAAACCTTCAAAAAGAACCTAAAGACCTACCTCTTCCGACAAGCCTACAACTTGCAGTAACCACCGATCCACCAAACCGCTGCATGACCAGCTCTACCCTCGCCTACTGTATCCTCACCCATCCCTTGTAGATTGTGAGCCCTCGCGGGCAGGGTCCTCTCTCCACCTGTACCAGTCGTGACTTGTATTGTTTAAGATTACTGTACTTGTATGTATTATGTATACCCCTCCTCACATGTAAAACGCCATGGAAAAAATGGCGCTATAATAATAATAATAATTGAAATAGGATCAGAACTTTCATCAAGCAACTACCGAATACTTAGCATCTGAATCTGGGTCCTGCAAGTTGATTTTAGTCAACGATTTTATGCCAGAAAAATGAAAAAAAAGCTTTGGAAAGTTGCATTGTTTTTTCGCAGTGTGTTGTGGCACATCTCCCCTGTCCAATTCGTCAAATATGCTGATGTTTTGTATGAGAGAAATGCTTCTCCTACTCTCTGACTTTTTACCAAAAATCTGATTTAAACAATAGGTCATTTTCTGGAGATGGCTTAATTTAGCAATTCCAGTCTTGATGAATCATCCCCATTGTCTTATGTATGATTCTGTAATAAATATATGTTTCATATTTGTCCATATAATCAATGTTTTGGGTGCTTTGCCATGTACTGGACCACACATGGGACAGGGTTTATGCCAAGTGTATTTTCAGACGGTTCCACTGAGAATCGGGTCGTTTATTTGGACGAGAATGTTGATCAATACGCTTTAATTCTATACTTTTCTTTCTCTTTCCTGTTTTTGTTTCTTGTTATTTTTTATTTTTTTTAGCATTAGACATTTCGTCTGGCAGAAAGGTCAAAGTATGCAGAAAAAGCCGTTCTATTCCAGCCGCGTGCCCATTGAGTGTAATGTATATTCCCGGCAAGCATCGTCCTGTTTGCAGATCATTTCTCCTGTGATGATGACTTCTCCAAAGATCTTTTGTGTGACTTATGACCTTTATGCAACAGATGACAGGGCCATTACACTAAAGAGATATTTCCTGGGCATTTTACCTGTTCTTTTGAAATAGTTTCCTTTTTATTTATGTCCTGTGAGTTATAGTGCGGCACAATTATGCATGCCTGGTGCCGATCCTTGGCTCACAATGATCATATTTAGCCAGATGTCTCAGAGGCAGTAGCAGGAATAATGTGATTAAATTCTTCAATGTTGAAAGATCCTGAAATTATTTTCTTTTCGAAGAAAAAAAAAAAAATTCTCACAGCCACAGAGCTTTATTTTTTGTTCTGGGAGACATATTCTCAGGCAGAAATACCATAAAGGTCTCAGAAACTACTTTATTTCCTTTAGAGAGGAACTGTCAGAATTCTAGAGAAATTCCAAGATGTAAGGAGAGAATATATGAAAGGCCAATTCCAGTTATAAATATAGTATTAAAATATTAACATACAGTGGGTACGGAAAGTATTCAGTCCCCTTTAAATTTTTCACTCTTTGTTTCATTGCAGCCATTTGGTAAATTCAAAAAAGTTCATTTTTTTTCTCATTAACCCCTTCCTGACATCTAACGTACTATCCAGTCCATGGGACCCGGGACCCTATGCCCATGGACGGGATAGTACGTCATAGCGATCAGCGGCCGAGGGGGCTCCCTCCATGCTTCCCTGAGACCCCCGCAGCAGCTCAATGTGCAGCGCTGCTCCTGGTGCCTCCTTCCCTGCAGGTCCCCGGATCCAAAATGGCGGCGGGGACCTTCGGGGGCTTGCAGGGAGCCGGCTTTCTCATGCCTGCAAAGCGCAGGCATGAGGAAGCCTTCTGCACTGCCTGTGTCAGATCGCTGATCTGTCACAGCGATCTGTGATGTGACAGATCAGCGATCTGTCACATGACAGTTATGTCCCCCCTGGGACATTGTAATAAAGCTAAAGAAAAAAAAGTGTAAAAAATAATTTATAAAAAATCGCTAAATAAATAAAAAAATTCCCTAATAAATTCATTTTTTTGGAAATAAAAAAAAACACAAAACAATAAAAGTACACATATTTGGTATCACCGCGTCCGTAACGACCCGCCCTATAAAACTGTCCCATTAGTTAACCCCTTTAGGGAACCCCTTAAAAAATAAAAATTAAAAACAAAGCAAAAAATAATGCTTTATTATCATACCGCCAAACAAAAAGTGCAATAACGCACGATGAAAAAGACGGATATAAATATCCATGGTACCGCTGAAAACGTCATCTTGTCCTGCAAAAAACGAGCCACCATACAGCGTCATCAGTGAAAAAATAAAGTTATAGCTCGCAGAATAAAGCGATGCAAAAATAATTATTTTTTATATAAAATTGTTTTTATTGCATAAAACCGACAAAACATAAAAAAACACATAAATGAGGTATCACTGTAAGGCTAAGTGCACATGTTGCAGAAAATTTCTGCACAAAAACCTGAATCCCTTCCCAGAAACCGCACCTATTTTTCCGCGGCGGTTTTTGTGCGTTTTTTGCACGGTTTTGATGCGTTTTTGATGCGTTTTTTACCGCAGCGGTTTCTAAAAGCATGGGAGAAGCCTAAACCGCGGAAAAAAACGCAAAATTAATGTGCATGCTGCGGTTTTTACCGCGATGCGTTTTTTTCGCGGTAAAAAACGCATCAATGTGCACAAAAACTGCAAAATGCATAGAAATGACTGTGCACCTTATTTTTAGCGGTTTTATAGTGAAAACCGTGGTAAAAACCGCTAAAAAAACGCTGTGTGTGAACACAGCCTTACCGTACGGACCTGAAGCATAAAACCGCCGTATCAATTTTACCGCACGTGGAACGGTGTAAACGCACCCCCCAAAAGAAATTCATGAAACGCTGGTTTTTGTTCATTCTGCGTCCCAAAAATCGGAATAAAAAGCGATTAAAAAAAGTCACATGCCTGAAAATGGTACCGATAAAAACGTCAACTCGTCCCGCAAAAAATAAGACCTCACATGACTCTGTGGGTCAATATATGGAAAAATTATAGCTCTCAATATGTGGTGATGCAAAAACTATATTTACAATAAAAAGCGTCTTTTAGCGCGTGACAGCTGCCAAACATAAAAACCGCCATAAATAGTAAATCAAACTCCCCGTTATCACCCCCTTAGTTAGGGAAAAATAATAAAATTTAAAAAATGTATTTATTTCCATTTTCCTGCTAGGGCTAGGGTTAGGGCTAGGGTTACAGCTAGGGCTGAGATTAGGGTTAGGGGTGTGTTGGGGTTAGGGTTGGAGTTAGAATTGGGGGGTTTCCACTGTTTGGGCACATCAGGTGCTCTCCAAATGCAACATGGCGTCTGATCTCAATTCCAGCCAATTCTGCGTTGAAAAAGTCAAATGGTGCTCCTTCACTTCCAAGCTCTGCTATACGCCCAAACAGTGTTTTACCCCCATGTATGGGGTATCGGCCTACTCAGGACAAATTGCAAAACAACTTTTGGGGTCCAATTTCTCATATTACCTTTAGGAAAATAAAAAATTGGGGGCAAAAACATAATTTTTGTGGAAAAAAATATGAATTTTTTATTTTCACGCACGGGCACTTATAAACTTCTGTGAAGCACTTGGGGGTTCAAAGTGTTCACCACACACCTAGATAAGTTCCTTGGGGGGTCTAGTTTCCAAAATGGGGTCACTTATGGGGAGTTTCAACAGTTTAGGCACATCAGAGGCTCTCCAAATGCGACTTGACACCCGCAGACCATTCCATCAAAGTCTGCATTCCAAAACGTCACTACTTCCCTTCCGAGCCCCGACGTGTGCCCATACGGTAGTGTTCTCCCACATATGGGGTATCAGCATACTCAGGACAAATTGGACAACAACTTTTGGGGACCAATTTCTCCTGTTACCCTTGGGAAAATAAAAAAATTGGGAACTAAAAGATCATGTTTGTGGAAAAAATATGATTTTTTTAATTTTCACGCCTGGGCATTATAAACTTCTATGAAGCCCTTGGGGGTTCAAAGTGCTCACCACACATCTAGCTAAGTTCCTTGGGGGGTCTAGTTTCCAAAATGGTGTCAATGTGGGGGGGTTTCCACTGTTTAGGCACATCAGGGGCTTTCCAAACGCGGCATGGCGTCCAATCACAATTTCAGCCAAAAAAGTCAAATGGCACTGCTTCCCTTCCGAGCTCTGCCATGCGCCCAAATAGTGGTTTACCCCCACATGTGGGGTATCAACGTACACAGGACAAATTGCACAATAAGTTTTAGGGTCCTGTTACCCTTGGGAAAATAAAAATTGGAGGTGAAAAGATCATTTTTGTGAAAAAATGTGATTTTTTAATTTTACGACTGTACGTTATAAACTTCTGTGAAGCCCTGGAAGGTTCAAAGTTGTCACCACACATCTAGATAAGTTCCTTGGGGGGTCTAGTTTCCAAATTGGTGTCATTCATGGGGGGTTTCCACTGTTTTGGCACATCAGGGGCTTTCCAAACGCGACATTGCATCCAATCTCAATTTCAGCCATAAAAGTCAAATGGCGCTGCTTCCCTTCTGAGCTCTGCCATGCGCCCAAATAGTGGTTTACCCCCACATTTGGGTATCAGCGTACTCAGGATAAATTGCACAATAACTTTTTAGGGTCCTGTTACCCTTGGGAAAATAAAAATTGTGGGTGAAAAGATCATTTTTGTGGAAAAAATATGATTTTTTAATTGTACGGCTGTACGTTATAAACTTCTGTGAAGCCCTTGTGGGTTCAAAGTTCTCACCACATATCTAGATAAGTTCCTTGAGGAGTCTAGTTTCCAAAATGGGGTCAATTGTGGAGGGGGTTTCCACTGTTTAGGCATATCAGGGGCTCTCCAAACGTGACATGGCGTCCGATCTGAATTCCAGCCAATTTTGCATTGAAAAAGTCAAACGGCGCTCCTTCCCTGATGAGCTCTGCCATGCGCCGAAACAGTGGTTCCCCCCCACATATCAGGTATAAGCGTACTCAGGAGAAATTGCACAATAACTTTTGCAGTCCAATTTCTCCTGTTACCCTTGGTAAAATAAAAAAAATTGGACCTGAAAGAATTTTTTTGTGAAAAAAAGTTAAATGTTCATTTTTTTTTAAACATTCAAAAAATTCCTGTGAAGCACCTGAAGGGTTTATAAACTTCTTGAATGTGGTTTTGAGCACCTTGAGGGGTGCAGTTTTTAGAAAGGTGTCACTTTTGGTTTTTTCTATCATATAGACCCCTCAAAGTGACTTCAAATGTGATGTGGTCCGTAAAAATAAAATGGTGTTGCAAAAATGAGAAATCACTGGTCAACTTTTAACGCTTATAACTTCCTAAGGCTAGTTTCACACTAGCGTTTAAAAGACGCGCGCACGGCGCCGCTAAGCCATGCCCCCTGCCGGCTCCCTGCCCGCCCCTTCCTGTCAGCGCCTCCTCCGAGCGCACAGGGCTGCATGCGTTATGCGCACCCTATCTTTAGCATAGGGTGCGCAGGCCGTGCGCAACTATGAATGTAGCGTGCGCTGCGCATTTTTGGAGGTGCGCCGTGCGCGCCGAACGCAGCATGTTGCATTTTGGCGCGCACAGCGCACATTCAAAAATGCGCAGCGCACGCTACATTCATAGTTGCGCACGGCCTGCGCACCCTATGCTAAAGATAGGGTGCGCATAACGCATGCAGCCCTGTGTGCTCGGAGGAGGAGCTGACAGGAAGGGGCGGGCAGGGAGCCGGCAGGGGGCGTGGCTTAGCGGCGCCGTGCGCGCGTTTAAACGCTAGTGTGAAACTAGCCTAACAAAAAAATTTCCAAAATTGTGCTGATGTAAAGTAAACATATGTGAAATGTTACTTATTAAGTTTTTTGTGTGCCGTATCTCTGTGATTTAAGGCATAAAAATTCAAAGTTGGAAAATTGCGAAATTTTCAAAATTTTTGCCAAATTTCCATTTTTTTCACAAATAAACGCAAGTTATATGAATGAAATTTTACCACTAACATGAAGTACAATATGTCACGAGAAAACAATGTCAGAATCACCGGGATCCATGGAAGTGTTTCAGAGTTATTACCTCATAGCGGGACATTGGTCAGAATTGTAAAAATTGGCCCGGTCATGAACGTGCAAACCACCCTTGGGGTTAAAGGGGTCAATGTACACTCTGCACCCCATCTTGTCTGAAAAAAAAGAAATGTAGAAATTTTTGCAAATTTATTGAAAAATGAAAGCTGAAATATCACATGGTCATAATTGTAACGCCACTGTGTTTGGACCTTGATTCACGGCGTTACTCTGCATCTCTGCTTTAACCCTTCGCTCTTTCCCTCTAATGTGCTGGAATGCTGTTGTCAGTTATCTGTGTGGATGCTGCCCCCGCCGCATAGCCGCACATGCGTGCGTGGTTGCTCTGCGCTGCATGACCACCCGTGTGTGCGGTCCCTGACAGCCACCCGTGGGTTAATAGGTCTGCTACGCATTGCGTGTCTTACCACGTGTGTTCAGGCTTCAACTTCTGCCAGGTGTTCTTTGCATTGCTGATTATGTTCTGTCTTGCTTAGGGCACGCGCGGCCACACCTCCCTTCCTTTTATCAGGAAAGGGTGTGTGCTATAATTGCTGCTCCAGCCTATGGCTGTGTGGCAGCGCCTATATAAAGGTCCCTCCCCTTTGGGGCGTTGCCAGAGCTTTGCATTGAGTTCCTGAACCTTGCCATGTGAGTCTGTGTTCTGCTCCTGCTCTGATTCTGTTCAGTTCTGGGGGAGCTGTTGCTCTTTATCCATCTGTGAACTGTGTCTTGTATCTTGGCCTGCTCTGGGGGCATAATACCCAGATCGCCTTTCCTGGAGGCTGCAGGCACTGCTCATCACCTGTACAATACAATCCCAACAGTGAAACATGGTGGTGACAGCATCATGCTATGAGGGTATTTTTCAGCTGCGGGAACAGGACGACTGGTTGCAATTGAAGGAAACATGAATGAGGCCAAGTACAGAGATATCCTGAATGAAAACCTCTTCCAGAGTGCTCTGGACCTCAGACTTGGCGGAAGGTTCACCTTCCAACAAGACAATGACCCTAAGCACACAGCTAAAATAACAAAGGAGTGGCTTCACAACAACTCTGTGACCATTCTTGTCTGGCCCAGCCAGAGCCCTGACCTAAATCCAATTGAGCATCTCTGGAGAGACCAGAAAATGGCGGTTCACCATCCAACCTGACGGAACTGGAGAGGATCTGCAAGGAAGAATGGCAGAGGATCCCCAAATCCATGTGTGAAAAACTTGTTGCATCATTCCCAAGAAGACTCATGGCTGTACTAGCTCAAAAGCGTGCTTCTACTCAATAATGAGCAAAGGGTATCACCATGTGATATTTAAGTTTTTCTTTTTTAATAAGTTTGCAAAGTTTCTAGATTTCTGTTTTTTTCAGTCAAGATGGGGTGCAGAGTGTACATTAATGAGATGAAAAAGTGAACTTTTTTGAATTTACCAAATGGCTGCAATGAAACAAAGAGTGAAAAATTTTAAGGGCTCTGAATACTTTCCGTACCCACTGTAAATGAGTAACCCCTTCTGGGCCCGGCCAGGTATTCACTTTTGCTCTCCCCAACACCTCTTGCAAAAAAAACACAATGTTTTTTTTTTAATCCACATAGTCATATGAGGATTTATTTTATACATGACGATTTGTAGATTTGAATGGCACCATTTATTTTTTTTCTAAAACAAGATAAAAAATTAGTATTGTTGTTTCTAAGTTATTATGAACTTGTTTTCTTAGCATTATTTGAGGTCTGCAATCACTGCATTTTTTTGTTATTTTGACCATTTCTCATTTTTTTAAAATAAATACAAAATTTAGCTCTTGGAAATTCGGAGACATGTTGTCAGTAGTTTATAGAATAAAAGAGCAATTTACATTTTACTCAAAATTATAAAAAGAAAAATCCAACAAACTGAACATTTGGAAGTGGTCTCTTAATTTTTGCCAGAGCTGTATATACACTACCATTCAAAAGTTTGGGATCACCCAGACAGTTTTGTGTTTTCCATGAAAGCTCATACTTTTATTAATCAAATGAGTTGCCAAATGAATTTAAAATCTAGTCCAGACATTGACAAGGTTCGAAAAAAGATTTTTATTTGAAATAATAATTTTCTGTTCAAACTTTGCTTTCCTCAAAGAATGCTCCCTTTGCAGATATTACAGCATTGCAGACCTTTGTCATTCTAGCAGTTAATTTGCTGAGGTAATCTGGAGAAATTTCACCCCATGATTCCAGAAGCCCCTCCCACAAGTTGGTTTGGCTTGATGGGCACTTTTTGCGTACCATACGGTCAAGCTGCTCCCACAACAGCTCAATGGGGTTGAGATCTTGTGACTGCGCTGGCCACTCCATTACAGATAGAATACCAGTTGCCTGCTTCTTCCCTAAATAGTTCTTGCATAATTTGGAGGTGTGCTTTGGGTCACTATCCTGTTGTAGGATGAAATTGGCTCCAATCAAGCGCTGTCCGCAGCGCATGGCATGGCGTTGCAAAATGGAGTGATAGCCTTTCTTGTTCAAAATCCCTTTTACCTTGTACAAATCTCCCACTTTACCAGCACCAAAGAAACCCCAGACCATCACATTACCTCCACCATGCTTGACAGATGGTGTCAGGCACTCCTCCAGCATCTTTTCAGTTGTTCTGTATCTCACAAATGTTCTTCTGTGTGATCCAAACACCTCAAACTTGGATTCATCTGTCCATAACACTTTTTTCCAATCTTCCTCTCTCCAATGTCTGTGTTCTTTTGCCCATATTAAGCTTTTCCTTTTATTAGCCAGTCTCAGATATGGCTTTTTCTTTGCCACTCTGCCCTGAAGGCCAGCATCCCGGAGTCGCCTCTTCACTGTAGACGTTGACACTGGTGTTTTGCATGTACTATTTAATGAAGCTGCCAGTTGAGGACCTGTGTTATGAATGAGTCACCGTAGGAGGCAAAAAAAGAAATACTAGCTAAGTCCAGAAAACCAGAGAAGGTGGCAACTATCGGATTGCAGACCCCTGAACCTAACACCAACAACTAGCAGTAGCCGTGTGGGGTTCCTACGGTGCCCTAGACCCCTCGATCACAGCCGAAGAATTACATAGCCTAAAGACAGAAAGGGAAATCTAAACTGCCCCAGAGCAGACCCTAAAGCAATAGGCAGCCCCCAACATATAATGACGGTGAAGCAAGATGAAAAAACACTCACACAGATAGAAAGATAGGCTGAGCAAATGATGGGGCCCAAGCTAACTAAATAGGACAGAATAGAAAAGTTGCTGTCTGCAATCCGCCAAAACCCTCTCAAAAACAAGAGCCAGCAGACTGATAGGGAAAAAGGCCCTGAAGATGCTAGGCTTCAAAAAGACTATATCAGTACTCAGGTATTATCTGAAGACAGAGCAAAAAGGAAATCAGCTCACCCAGCAGAGAAAGGCAGAAATCCAGAAAAACAAGGCAAAACAAAACCAAAACACAAATGCAAAAAGTAGAGCAGAAAACTTAGCTTTTGAGGAGCAGGAATCAGACTGGTCTCCAAGAATCCCTCAGAGTAATCACCCGCAAGGCAGAAGGGCGTCGGCAGCCTTATATCCAGTTAGCAATCCCAGTCACCCAGTCATCATCATTCTGCTCAGGTGCTTTGTAATCAGCCTCACTACCTTCCTTCACCAGAAGAGGGAGTTCATCAGACCTCAATGGTGAAGGGGAAAATGAACTCACAACAGTACCTCCCCCTTGAGGAGGGGTCACCGAACCCTCATCCACGCCACCAGGGCGATCAGGGTGAGCCCGATGAAAGGCACGCACCAATCTTTTGGCATGAATATCAGAGGCAGAGACCCAGGAATTATCCTCCTGACCATAACCCTTCCACTTAACCAAATACTGGAGTCTCTGTCTAGCCAGACGGGAATCCAGTATCTTCTCTACCTCATATTCAATGTTACCTTCAACTAATACAGGGTCCGGAGGTGCCACCCCAGGAACAACTGGTTCAACAAACCTCCTCAACAAGGACTTATGAAACACATTATGAATTTTAAATGTGACAGGAAGAGCCAAATGAAAAGAGACCGGATTAATAATCTCCAAAATCTTGTAAGGTCCAATAAATCTAGGCTTAAACTTAGGAGAAGCCACCTTCATAGCGATATTTTTTGATGATAACCAAACCATATCACCAACCTTAAACTGGGGACCAATGGTCCAATGTCGGTTGGAAAACCGCTGTGCCTTTTCCTGGGAGAGAGATAACTTATCTACCACTTGGTCCCAGATCTGGTGCATTCTCTCCACCACAGAGTCAACACCTGGGCAGACAGAAGGCTCCACCTGCCCTGAAGAAAATCGAGGATGAAACCCAAAGTTACAAAAAAAGGTGACATCAAAGTGGCAGAACTAGCTCTATTATTTAAAGCAAATTCGGCCAAGGGCAAAAATGAAACCCAATCATCCTGATCAGCGGAAATAAAACATCTCAAATACGACTCCAAGGTCTGGTTTGTTCTCTCCGTCTGCCCATTGGTCTGAGGGTGAAAAGCAGAGGAGAAGGACAAGTGAATTCCCAGCTTGGAACAGAAAGTCCTCCAAAATCTAGACACAAATTGAACTCCTCTGTCAGATACAATGTTCTCAGGAATCCCGTGCAAGCGAACCACCTGTTGCAAAAACAGGGGCACCAACTCAGAGGAAGATGGCAACTTAGGGAGTGGTACAAGATGAACCATCTTAGAGAACCTATCACAAATCACCCAAATAACAGTCATTTTCTGAGAGACAGGCATATCAGAGATGAAATCCATTGAAATATGGGTCCATGGCCTCCTGGGGACCGGCAAAGGCATCAACAACCCACTAGAGCGAGAACAAGGTTTAGACCGGGAGCAAGTCCCACAGGACTGCACAAAATTCCTGACATCACGAGACAAGGCGGGCCACCAAAAAGACCGACTCACCAGATCTCTAGTACCAAAAATACCTGGATGACCAGCCAATGCAGAGCAATGAACTTCAGACATCACTCTGTTCTTCCACTGGTCAGGAACATACAACTTTCCACTGGGACAACGCTCAGGTTTGTCCTCCTGGAACTCTTCCAGAGCATGTCTCAAATCGGGCGAGATGGCAGAAAGAACTACCCCTTCGCCTAAGATGGTAGCAGGCTTGGTCACCACAGGAGAATCAGCAAAGAAGCTCCTAGAGAGGGCGTCTGCCTTGACATTCTTAGTGCCAGGAAGAAAAGAGACCACAAAATCAAAACGTGTAAAACACAAGGCCCACCTAGCCTGTCTAGGGTTCAAGCGTTTGGCCGACTCCAGGTAAATCAAATTCTTGTGGTCAGTGAGGACCACGACTTGGTGTTTAGCTCCCTCCAACCAATGTCTCCACTCCTCAAATGCCCATTTCATGGCTAACAGTTCCCGATTCCCCACATCATAGTTACGTTCAGATGGAGAGAACTTTCGGGAAAAGAAAGCACAGAGATTCATTTTAGATGCTACAGGATCCTTTTGGGACATAACAGCTCCTGCACCAATCTCAGAAGCGTCCACCTCTACCTGGAACGGGAGTGAGACCTCAGGTTGCCGCAAAACCGGGGCAGAAGTGAATCTTCGCTTCAGCTCCTGAAAGGAAGAAACAGCCTCCGGAGACCAATTCAACACATCAGCACCCTTTTTAGTCATATCAGTCAATGGCTTGGCAATACTAGAAAATTTTGCTATAAATTTCCGATAAAAATTAGCAAAACCCAAAAACTTCTGAAGGGCCTTCAAAGAAGTGGGCTGAACCCAATCATAAATGGCCTGTACCTTGACCGGGTCCATTTCAATAGTTGACGGACACAAAATAAATCCCAAAAATGAAATCCTCTGTACCCCAAAAAGGCATTTCGATCCTTTGACAAACAGGGAATTCTCCCTCAAGATCCGGAACACAGTCCGAACATGTTCCACATGAGAATCCCAATCCTTGGAGAAGATCAAAATATCATCCAGATAGATAATCAAAAATTTATCCACAAAGTCTCGGAAAATGTCGTTCATGAAGCACTGGATGACAGAAGGGACATTAGTGAGCCCAGAAGGCATCACCGGGTACTCAAAATGTCCCTCCGGAGTATTAAATGCCGTCTTCCATTCATCCCCATGCTTATTGCGGATAAGATTATACGCCCCCCTGAGGTCAAGCTTGGTAAACCAGCAAGCACCTTTAACTCTGGAGAATAGATCCGAAATCAGGGGTAACGGATACTGATATTTAATAGTAATTTTGTTGAGGGCACGATAATCAATACAAGGCCTTAATGAACCATCCTTTTTGGCCACAAAAAAAAACCCGGCACCTAAGGGTGAAGAGGATGGTCTAATATGACCCTTCTCCAACGCCTCCTTAATATAGGATCGCATAGCCTCGTGCTCGGGTACAGATAAATTGAAGAGCCGACCCTTGGGAAATTTACACCTCGGGCTCAGTTCAATTGCACAGTCATAACTCCTATGAGGAGGCAAAGACGCAGACTCATTCTCACTAAATACATCATAAAAGTCCGCCAAATAGTCAGGAACATCATGCGACTGAGGTGGAAAAAACCGGAGCCTCACTAAGGGCACACCGACAACCCCAACTCACCACAGACACAGATTTCCAATCCAAAACTGGATTATGAATTTGCAACCAGGGAAACCCCAGAACAATGGTATCATGCAAATTATGCAACACCAAAAATCTGCAATTTTCTTGATGGTCTGGGGCGACCCGATTACCACCTGGGTCCAAAACTGAGGTTTATTTTTCGCCAAAGGAGTAGCATCAATCCCCCTCAAAGGGATAGGCGTCCGCAGAGGTGTCATCGGAAATCCACAACGTTTAGCAAAATCCAAGTCCATTAGATTCATGGCTGCTCCCGAATCCACAAAAGCCTTGGCGGAAAATGTGGACAGGGAGCAGATCAGAGTAATTGCCAGAAGAAACTTAGGTTGAACACCACCCACAGAAAACGTGTGTGCAAATCGTTTCTCTCGTTTAGGACAGACAGAAATAATATGCGAGGCATTTCCACAAAAAAAACACAGCTTATTACGCCTTCTGAACTCCTGACGTTGCTCCCTGGACAAAACTCTATCACATTGCATAGGTTCAGACACTTGTTCAACAGGTGGCAACACCTCTCGTGCAGTCCTGCGTTCACGTAAACGCAGATCAACCTGAATGGCTAGTGACATAGAATCGTCAAGACCAGAGGGAACAGGAAATCCCACCATAGTATCTTTTACGGCTTCTGACAAACCCTTCCGAAAGAGAGCTGCCAAGGCATTATCATTCCAGGTAGTAAGGACCGCCCACTTTCTGAATTTTTGACAGTACAATTCTGCAGAATCTCGACCCTGGCTCAATGCCAACAGGGTCTTTTCAGCCTGATCAATAGCATTAGGTTCGTCATACAACAACCCCAAGGCTTGAAAAAATGCGTTCACATTAGTCAGAATAGGATCATCTGGTTTCAAAGAAAACGCCCAATCCTGGGGATCGCCACGCAGCAAAGAGATGACAATTTTAACCTGCTGCGCGGAGCTCCCTGACAAGTTAGGCTTCAAGGCAAAAACTAATTTACAATTATTTTTGAAATTCAAAAATTTAGACCGATCCCCAAAAAACACATCAGGAGTAGGGATCTTTGGTTCAGCAGCATGTGAATGAGCAAGGTAGGCGGAAATTCCCCGCACTTCCGCAGCCAGCTGCTCCACACGATCCGACAATTGCTTTATCTCCATTGAGAGAAAAAAAAATTCCCCCTACGGCCTCAGAGATATAGAGGAAAAAATATACACACTTTTTTTTTTTTTTTTACAATTCTTTCCTGCTATTGAGTACCCTAGGATCTGCGGTATGGCGGGTGATTCTTTTATGAATGAGTCACCGTAGGAGGCAAAAACAGAAAAACTAGCTAAGTCCAGAAAACCAGAGAAGTTGGCAGCTATTGGATTGCAGACCCCTGAACCTAGCAACAACTAGCAGTAGCCGTGGGGGGTTCCTACGGTGCCCTAGACCCCTCGATCACAGCCGGAGAACTACATAGCCTAAAGACAGAAAGGGAAATCTAAACTGCCCCAGAGCAGACCCCAAAGCAATAGGCAGCCCCCAACATATAATGACGGTGAAGCAAGATGAAAAAACACTCACACAGATAGAAAGATAGGCTGAGCAAATGATGGGGCCCAAGCTAACTAAATAGGACAGAATAGAAAAGCTGCTGTCTGCAATCCGCCAAAACCCTCTCAAAAACAAGAGCCAACAGACTGATAGGGAAAAAGGCCCTGAAGACGCTAGGCTTCAAAAAGACTATATCAGTACTCAGGTATTATCTGAAGACAGAGCAAAAAGAAATCAGCTCACCCAACAGGGAAAGGCAGAACAAAACCAAAACACAAATGCAAAAAGTAGAGCAGAAAACTTAGGTTTTGAGGAGCAGGAATCAGACTGGTCTCCAAGAATCCCTCAGAGTAATCACCCGCAAGGCAGAAGGGCGTCGGCAGCCTTATATCCAGTCAGCAATCCCAGTCACCCAGTCATCATCATTCTGCTCAGGTGCTTTGTAATCAGCCTCATTACCTTCCTTCACCAGAAGAGGGAGTTCATCAGACCTCAATGGTGAAGGGGAAAATGAACTCACAACAGACCTGTGAGGCATTGATTTCTCAAACTACAGACTCTAATGTACTTGTTTTGTTGCTCAGTTCTGCAGGGGGGCCTCCCACTTCTCTTTCTACTCTGGTTAGAGCCTGTTTGTGCTTTCCTCTGAAGGGAGTAGTACACACCGTTGTAGGAAATCTTCAGTTTCTTGGCAATTTCTCACATGGAATAGCCTTCATTTCTAAGAACAAGAATAGCCTGTTGAGTTTCACATGAAAGTTCTTTTTTCTGGCCATTTTGAGAGTTTTATGGAACCAACAAATGTAATGCTCCATATTCTCAACTAGCTCAAAGGAAGGTCAGGTTTATAGGTTCTCTAATCAGTCAAACTATTTTCAGCTGTGCTAACATACTTGCACAAGGGTTTTCAAGGGTATTCTAACCATCTATTAGCCTTACACAGTTAGCAAACACAAAGTACCATAAGAACACTGAAGTGATGGTTGTTCAAAATGGGCCTCTATAGACGTATGAAAATATTGCATTGCAAGCCAGATGTTTGCAGCTAGAATAGTCATTTACCACATTAACAATGTATAGAGTGTATTTCTGAATCATTTAATGTTAGCTTCATTGGAAAAAAACTGTTTTTCTTTCAAAAATAAGGAAATTTCTAAGTGACCCTAAAGTTTTGAACGGTAGTGTATATATACACTGCTCAAAAAAATAAAGGGAACACTAAAATACCACATGCTAGATATCTCTGAATGAAATATTCCAGTTGCAAATTTTTATTAACCCCCCTTCTCATGTACAGCACCAAGGAATTAATGGCGCTATATAAATAAATAATAATTCATTGCATAGTGGAATATGTTCAGAACAATAAAACATAGCAATTATCAATGTAAATCAAAATGAATATCCCATGGAAGTCTGGATTTGGAATGATGCTCAAAATCAAAGTGAAAAATCAAATTACAGGCTGATCCAACTTCAGTGGAAATGTCTCACGACAAGGAAAAGATGCTCAGTATTGTGTGTGGTCTCCACGTGCCTGTATGACCTCCCTACTGTACAATGCCTGGGCATGCTCCTGATGAGGCGGAGTATCTGTCTCATGCTACCACAAGTGTGAAAGCACAACCAACATTCAAAAGTGACCAAAACATCAGCCAGAAAGCATTGGTACTGAGATGTGGTCTGTGGTCCCCACCTGCAGAACCACTCCTTTATTGAGGGTGTCTTGATAATTGCCAATAATTTCCATCTGTTGTCTATTCCATTTGCACAACAGCATGTGAAATTGATTGTCAATCAGTGTTGCTTCCTAAGTGGCCCGTTTGATTTCAAGAAGTTTGATTTACTTGGAGTTATATTCTGTTGCTTAAGTGTTCCCTTTATTTTTTTGAGCAGTGTATATATACACAGACTGTCCAGGAGTTGGTGGATGCTTTAGTCCAGGTCTGGGAGAAGATCCCTATGGAGACCATCCGCCGCCTCATCAGGAGCATGCCCAGGCATTGTACAGCAGGGAGGTCATACAGGCACATGGAGGCCACACACAATACTGAGCACCTTTCCTTGTCATGAGGCATTTCCACTGAAGTTGGATCAGCCTATAATTTGATTTTCCACTTTGATTTTGAGTATCATTCCAAATCCAGACCTCCATGGGATATTCAATATGATTTACATTGATAATTGTTATGTTTTATTGTTCTGAACACATTCCACTATGCAATGAATAAAAATTTGCAACTGGAATATTTCATTCAGAGAGATCTAGGATGTGGCATTTTAGTGTCCCCTTTATTTTTTTGCCACTGTAGGATGAAATGGTAGTGACAGGGGCTTTCGGTAGTTGCTTAGCAGCCACAACAATCAATCGGCATCACACAATCACGTGATTTTCTGGATTTTATTTTTTATATTCTATCTCTCAATGTTAAAATTAACCTACCCTTAAAATTATAGACCGTTCATGTCTTTGTCAGAGGGAAAACTTACAAAATCAGCAAGGGATCAAATACTTATTTACCCCACCGTAGAGCTTTCCGAGTGTCTGCCTCCAGAGCTTATTATAAATGAAATTAGGTGTTGCCAGTAAGACACATGTAATGACTGACAGTTTGCTCTTTTGATTGACATGTCTCACACTGGTACCTCCCCCTTTAAATAAAAATAAGCTCTGCGGGTAGATTCTCAGAGAGATCTATGTCCAGCCCATAGATCTTAACAGCTCATTTAAATATGAAGGAAAACATTGATTTCTCTGGAATAAGATATCAGATTGCAGACATTAAGGTATCATTTAATTTATCTTCCTATGACCTGTATGTCTATATAGGCGGCTTAGGATTGACCCTACTGACAGATTCCCTTTAACATCTTGTTCATTTATTTAACTTTATTTTTCAGATTCGTATTTCACACAGGGATATCTAAACATGTCCGGTTTTCAGTGTATATATAGAAAATATGGATTGGCTGAGGATTTACAAACTTGTCATAATTCCGTCATCTGAGCTGCACTGGAGAGTTGGTATGTGTTACATGGTGGATGTGTCTGAGCAGAAAACCGAAGAGAAGCTCTTCAAATAACTTGGTTTGGAATGAGTTGCATAGATAGTGAATGCATATTGTCTAAACAATAGGGGACATTTAATTAACCACATTACCGAGTCCTGGTCACTGATTTGTGTTGCTTGAACCACGGGTAGCATGAATCAGTGCGTCTCTGTCAATTCAGCCTTGTTTTACTTTAATACCCTTTAGAGTTTGCCCCACCCTGCTCACCTTCACGAACAGGTCTGTTCCTATGTGTGTGAATTATCAGAGACCTGTCACTCAAGCAAAGCAGGGTGGAGAGATGCCGTTGAGGATCAGCCACATTGAAGTCATCACCTGAGCAGCTTGGTCCTTAGTTGGCTTTCAAATATATACATATAAATCTTTTTTTATGATATGCCACATCGTTTCGTAATCAAGCACACCTGGTTAAATTGACAGAGCCGGACTCTGATTCCGACTGCCCAGACTCAAATCAGGTGTCAGGGTTATCTTTAACAATTGCCTTGCACACCTTCCCTGGGGGCTTCATCACGGTATATAACAATCAATCAATATGCCAAGTCATGAAAGGAACTGTCCACTTAACCTTCATTTTAACAAATATGTAGGGGTTTATGATTTTGTGTCATTTACCAATATGTAAGTATTGCAGATTATCCTCCTTCTAAGGCCGGGGTCACACTTGCGAGTGTGATGCGAGAAACTCGTGCAAGTCTCTCGCATCAATACCCGACGTTGCCGCCAGCACTCGGACCGGAGTGTGTGGCTGCATGTACGCGGGTATTAATGCGAGAGACTCGCACGAGTTTCTCGCATCACACTCACAAGTATAAACCCGGCCTAAATAACAGACTGCACAACTCTCCTGTTCTCCTGTCTGTTGATGGAGGAGCGTGTGACCAGAGTTGCCCATCAGCTTCCTCCAATTGAAAAGCACTGCTCATGAGAAAACTGTAATTCAATTGGAGAAAGCAAAAGAACAAATCTGGTTGCATGTTCTTCCCCTCAGCAGACAGGAGAACAGGACAGTTCTGTAATATTTGAAGGAGGAGGAGAACCCGTAATACCTATATGTTATAAAATGCCATAACACCGTGTCCCCAACACATTTGTTAAATTAAAGTTTAAGTAGACAAACCCTTTAAAACAATGATCAGACACCTCTGACCTAAAGGATTTATTTGAAAATTTAGCTGTACAAGGGATCAAGAAGGCAACAAATGAATCCCATTGACTTATAACAGCGCCCACTGTGGTTCCTGTTGATGTTTTTTTACATTTTCACAGAAAAAAAGGATGATGTTTTTAGCTGCTGTGATGTTCACATCAAATGTAATAAAACTCCAAAAGGTGTACATTAGATTCTGTAATAAAAAAAAAACGGAGCTTAGTGATTATTAAAGATAACCTGTCAGCATGATTTCACAAGTTAAAGGGAACCTGTCAGCTCGTTTTTCCGCAATAAGCTGCGGCCACTGCCTTTCGGGGCTTATCTACAGAATTCTGTAGTTCTGTAGATAAGCCCCCAATCTAGCCTGAAAGAGAAGAAAAACAAGTTTTATTATACTCACCCAGGGGCGATCCGATGTGGTCCGGTCCGATGGGTGTCGCAGGTCCGGGTCCGGCGCCTCTCATCTACTAGCGATGACGTCCTGTTCCTTGCTTCGTGTCGCGGCTCCTGCGCAGGCGTACTGAACTGCCCTGTTGAGGGCAGAGCAGAGTACTGCAGTGCGCAGGCGCCGGAAAAGGGCAGAGAGTTCCAGCGCCTGCGTCATTGCTAGAAGATGGGAGGCACCGGACCCGGGCCTACTACGCCCATCAGACTGGACCGCCCCCGGGTGAGTATAATAAAACTTGTTTTTCTTCTCTTTCAAGTTAGATCGAGGGCTTATCTACAGCATTATAGAATGCTGTAGATAAGCCCTGAAAGGCGGTGGCTGCAGCTTATTGCGGAAAAATGAGCTGACAGGTTCCCTTTTAAAGTAAAAGCATGGCTATAATGGTGCCGTGACAGAGATTAAATCTATATCTTTAATGAAACAATCTGTTTTGTGGTTCTTCTTTTATTAGCTTTTGAAGTTTTCAGGTAATGAAACAGAAATCAGGTGTGAACAGGTGCTTACTAAGAGCAGCCATCTCCATAAATAACCAACAAATAAAGTATCACTCTGTAGCACTATAGCATGCAAACATAAAATATATGACATGTGACTTGCATTACTGCTCTAGAAAATTGAAAAAATTTAAAATACTTAGTCATAAATTAGCCAAATCATGTGTGTCCGGCAGCCACGATAAGACGATACTCCTTGCTGGGGACCTGCCTAATATGAATCCACTCTTAGGCTAAAGCCTACGTTTATATGGGAAGGTAGGATCCCGCTGCAATTAAAAACGCCGGAGGCTGAGGGGAGGAGTGCTCAGTCAGAGAGCTAATGTATAGAAATATCAAAAGACTGACTGTCACTTCCTAAACAGAAATCGGGTGTGAACAGGTGCTTACTAAGAGCAGCCATCTCCATATATAACCAACAAATAAAATATCACTCTGTAGCACTATAGCAAGTAAACATGAAATATATGACATGTGATTTGCTTTACTGCTCTAGAAAGTTGGACAAATTGAGAATACTTACTAAGTTGGCCAATTCATGTGTACCCGGCAGCCACGATGCTGGGAATTGCCAAGGTACACATGAATTGGGCAACTTATGCGCTAAGTATTCTCAATTTTTCCAATTTTGTAGAGCAGTAATGAAAGTAAAATTTCATGTATTTCATGGTGGCATGCTATAACGCTACAGAGCGCTACTTTATTTATTGGT
This sequence comes from Dendrobates tinctorius, assembly GCF_039654945.1. NCBI lineage: Eukaryota > Metazoa > Chordata > Amphibia > Anura > Dendrobatidae > Dendrobates > Dendrobates tinctorius. The sequence goes on along the minus strand of NW_027361743.1, from coordinate 6,896,264 downwards.
TATTTATGAGAATTTATACTCTTAGTAAGCACCTGTATACACCTGATTTCTGTTTAGGAAGTGACGATCAGTCTTTTGATACTCGGTCAATTATAGTCAGACTCTTTATGAGAGAGCAATAAAAATAAAGTAAAAAATAATCTTACAAAATGTATATATTTTTAATAAAATAAAACTATAAATACGCTTCATTTAGTAACATGAACAGTAATATAACGCACGCATATTTGTATATAACTATCACAACATGTACTATGAATATATACACATACTTAAAGGGGTTATGACAAGAAGCTCTGATCGAAGCACACAATCTAAAAGTTATCTCCTATTCTATGGGGTTTTCATAACCTTTTACCAGAATACTCCCAGTACAATCAGTAGTCGTTGGAATGGTATTTGTTTTTTTTTTTTTTTGCTACTCTCCCTAAATTAAATTAAATTAAAATTCTAACATAATTCCTCCCCAAAAAAACAAAAAAACCCTAAGATATCAGTGTGCTACATTGTCACAAAGTTAATAGTTCCGGAATGTCAGGTTGATTTAGTTCCGGAATGTCAAGCTGACTTGTTCCTGCAGGAGTTAATTGCTGGCTGAGAGAGAAATATAGAAAGTCTTGGATATCGAGGTGACCAAACTATTTCACGTCTGATTTCATAGAAATGTTGCAGAACAGATTTAGTGAGCTAACCCGAGTTCATTAAAAGTTTCACCGTCTCGTTCCCTTCTCTAAAAGTGTCATCGGACTGGATGATTTGTAAGAAGAAATGGTGTCAATTAGGACATTGCTCTCACAGTAAGATTTTTTTTATATCTATATTATGTCGCGTTAATGTGTTCGATGTACTACTTTGGTTTATCGTTCTATAAAAATCTCTGATAACTATCTCTTGCCTCAACGTAGTTATGAAAAGGTATTTATACGTACCATTCCAGTAGATTGTGAGTTTCTTTCTTTATTTTATTGTTCAGATGTATAAAATAAAAAAATGAAGCCTCTTGACAAGTGGTCATAATTAAAAACCTCTTACAGCAGCAGGACCCTCCCTCTCACCTGATCTCTCTTTTATATAAAGAATTCCATGATAAGAAATCGGAAACGATCCCGAGTTACATCCGGGCGTGGGAGGAGGAGATGGGATGTAAATTCTCTGCTGAGGACCTTGACAAAGCATACCTTTACACACATAAGATGTCCCCGGCTGGGGGCTCACAGGAGAAAAATTTTAAGATACTGACCAGATGGTATCTGTCCCCCGTTAGACTAAAGTCTATTTTTCCATCAGTAGATGACACCTGTTGGCGATGTGGAACCGAGAGAGGCACACTGTTTCATATATGGTGGCAGTGCCCCGCTATACAACCCTTCTGGAAGAAGGTGTTCTTGGCTTATCAAAAAATTTCTGGAGATTATGTACCCCCCTCCCTGCAGATTGCCATCCACTCAATCCTTCCGGTTCCCATATCCACTCAGAAACGGAGCCTTCTCCGGTTTTGTACCACCGCGGCACGCATGCTAGTTCCACGCCACTGGCGCACAGCAATACCGCGAACCATGGCAGAATGGGTGTAGGAACTCGCAGATATCTTCCGTATAGAGGAACTGATGGCTGAAACGGAAGGGGACAACACCCGCTTGACCCGTGTATGGCAGCCTTGGATCTTGTTCAAGGAAACTACCGGACTATCTCAGTTGGTTGAGGAGGCTTCCTAGAGAATGGCTCGGAGGTCTGGTGCCCGTTCCCCCCCCTTTTTTTTTTTTTTTTTACTACTACTATTATTACCCCTAAACGCCCCACCCTAACTTCCTTTGTGTTCTTTCCCTTCCTTCTCTTGCCTCCTTACTTCTTTTTCTGAAATACACCTTTGTTGATACATGTAAAGAGGGCGCTATGAATGTTTGCAACTATTGTTTTCTTGCGTTTGGCTATCTATATTACTAATGTACCAAAAGATAGTAGGAGAGAAAAGACAACTCTCCAGACTATTCTTTTGCATGTAAGCAAGAAATGTATAATGAATGTTTATATAACTGAGTTGACCAACCTATAGTGCTGGTTATTCGGTCTGAATCTTGCTGAGGGTAGTGTATCTGAATCAGTGGCGTAGCTACTGTTTGTGGCGCCCGAGGCGGTCGAAAAATTTGCCGCCCCTTTGGTCGTTGATAATCCGGAAGCATCCGAAGAGCCCACACTACACTCAAAGATCTAATTTTTAGTCTGCTACTAACTCTGCTGTTATTATTTCTATCTAGACTTTCATCTTCTTGCAGTTCTCTATATATATGTATGTATTAGCTTGATGATGCTGGATGAAGACCTAATGGCTTTTTTAATAATAATTTTTAATAATGTGACAGACCTTACATATTGGATTATATAGAGCCCTGTTTTTTATTACATACCGTCCTGTCTTGTTAGCTGTATAATGCAATGATGGCTGATGGAGCATGGGAAAGCTTCCTTTCTAATGGAGGAGCTGATGGACTGGTAGTTTGGTCACCGGCTCCTCGATCAGCAGTCATTTTATATCTAAAAAGAGAGGGGACTATGTTATAAATGAGGGTGCTGTAAATAACAAAATTAACAAGAATACACTATGTAAGAGACAGCACTGTACATAACAGCAGAGGAATTTATATAATAAGGGACGGCATCATATATAACTAGAGGATGGTACATGATAAGGGATGGTGCTATACATAATAAAAGAGGAAACTATGTAACTAAGGATGGTGTTATACAGAATTAGTGAGTACACTATATACTAAGGGACTGTGTTAGACATAGTGAGTACACTATATACTAAGGGACTGTGTTAGACATAATAAACGATAATGTCTTCCTCCACCTCCCCCTGTTCCTAAGGCCATTATAAGTCCCCCTTCCTCCCATCCCAATCCCCCACACCCCTCATTGTCCTCCTCCCTCGCATCCCATTATTGTCCTCTCCCCCACCCCATCATTGCCCTCTTCACCACCTCCATCATTTTCTTCTCCCCCACCACTTTCTTTGCTTTCTCCTCCACCACCCCCATTTATTGCCCTTTCCACCACCACCATCACTGCATTCTCCCCCACATCATTTATTTTTCCCCAACCACCCCATCATTGCCCTCTCCATCACCCCCATCATTGCCTTCTCCCCATCACCCCCACCCTTGCCTTCTCCCCATCATTGCCTTCTCCTTCACCCCATCACTGCCTTCTCCCCATCACTCCCATCGTTGCCTGCTCCATCACTCCCATCATTGCCTTCTCCTTCACCCCATCACTGCCTTCTCCCCATCACTCCCATCATTGCCTGCTCCATCACCCCATCATTGTCTTCTCCCCATCACTCCCATCATTGCCTGCTCCATCACCCCATCACTCCCATCACTGTCTGCTCCATCACCCCCATCATTGCCTGCTCCATCACCCCATCACTGCCTTCTCTCCATGACTCCCATCATTGAATGCTACATCACCCCCATCATTGTCTGCTCCATCACTCCATCACTCCCATCATTGCCTTCTCCTTCAACCCATCACTGCCTTCTCCCCATCACTCCCATCATTGCCTGCTCCATCACCCCATCATTGCCTTCTCCATCACCCCATCACTGCCTTCTCCCCATGACTCCCATCATTGCCTGCTCCATCACCCCATCACTCCCATCATTGTCTGCTCCATCACCCCCATTATTGCCTGCTCCATCACTTCATCACTCCCATCATTGCCTTCTCCTTCACCCCATCACTGCCTTCTCCCCATCACTCCCATCATTGCTTGCTCCATCATCCCATCATTGTCTTCTCCCCATCATTGCCTTCTCCATCACCCCATCACTGCCTTCTCCCCATCACTCCCATCATTGCCTGCTCCATCACTCCCATCATTGTGTGCTCCATCATCCCCATCATTGCCTGCTCCATCACTCCATCACTCCCGTCTTTGCCTTCTCTGCATCACCCCCATCATGGCCTTCTCCCATCACCCCAGGCATTATGGCCTTCTCATGTTGCCATCTCCTCCAGGGCCAGGCTAACCTACACACACACACAGATACACACAAAGACATACACACATACATATACATACACACACAGACATACATACACACTGACACCACCTCTCTCCTCTCACCTGTCCGTAGCATCACCCGCGCTTCCTCGCTCACACAGCAGCGGCCGCTGAATGATGACGTCATTCAGCGGCGCTCCTCTGTGTCAAACAGGAAGCGCGGGCGGCGGGCAGGAAGCAGGATGGGTCCTTGCAGCTCCGCTCCTGCTATTCCCGCTTGATTGCTCCCTGCCCGCCGCTGCACTGCGCTGTGCCTCACTGCCTCCGCGCTTCTCCCACAGGGTGGAATTGCTGCTGCTGCTGCGCCGCCCCCACACATGTGCCACCTGGGGCGGACCACCCCCCCACCCCCCACACGCTACGCCACTGATCTGAATATAAACCAACACTCACCCCAAAGAGAAATTATGAGTCCTGGTCACAGAAGATACGTCGCCGTTTTACGAGACTGTCTATAATGCGATCTTGTACAGTTGGTGTATAATGTTCGCTACCTTGTATGTCGTTCTTTGTCTACTTGTTTTTTCAATAAAAATAGATTCAACAATAATTAAAAATCTCTCGTGTTGTGACTGCAGCGTCTATATAGAACTATATGTCTCCATGGTAACAGACTACAAAGAAACCCTGAGTAGTCTGATCCTGTAGTCACATTTCCTTCCCTACTTACTTGGAAAAAAGGTAGGACAGAGTATGAGTATAGGATCAGACTATACTAGGGTTTGTTTGTAGTCTGTTTCTATGGAGACGCAAAAGACTGCAAATAAGCTGAGATTTTGACCAATAGCTTGCTTCCCAGTCCGTGGCTGGGTCTTCCAGCATGACAACGACCCAAAACACACAGCCAGGGCAAGTAAGGATTGGCGCTGTAAGAAGCATTTTCAAGAAAATCTTTGGAAGGAGCTGAAACTCAATGTTGCACCTGCGACAGCCCCGAAACCTGAAAGATCTGGAGAAGATCTGTATGGAGGAGGGGGCCAAAATCCCTGCTGCAGTGTGTGCAAACTTGGTCAAGAATTACAAGAAACGTCTGACCTCTGCAAACAAAGGTTTCTGTACCAAATATTAAATTCTGTTTTTCTATTACGTCAAACACTTATTTCATGCAATAAAATGCAAATTAATTATGTAAAATCATACAATCTGATTTTCTATTTTTTTTTTTTTACTTTTAGATTCTGTCTCTCACAGTTGAAGTGTACCCACGATAAAAATTACAGATCTCTCCATTCTTTGTAGTTGGGAAAACTTGCAAAACCGACAGTGTATCAAATACTTATTTCCCCCACTGTAGAATGCTACTTTATGGAAGTCTTAATAGGAAACCTCTGCACTCTGCATCCATATCGTCACAAGCTGGTGCCATATGGACTTTTTTCCTGATGAACATACAGGGATCAGTGGTGATCTGTAGCAGGAACAAGATAAGTTAAATGTCTATATTATAAGCACATGGACCTCACAGTGAAAATTTTGGCTCAATATCCAGATTCCTCTTTATTTTCGCTTAATTATTTTGAGAAGCTGAAACCTTCTATACCAGTCAGAGCTGTCGTTTTATTGGCAATTTTTGGAGGTACATGTACGGTAACTTATTAAATTACTTCAATTTTTTTTCATTTTTTTAGCAAGGAAAGGAATAGAAAATCAGTACCAGCAATTAGTTTTTCTGTGGTTTTTTTTTTTTTTTTTAAATTCCGTAGACTGTACAGTATGAATATTTACTTTGTTCTATGAGTCGGTACGATTCCGCTGATAACAAATTTATATAGAGTTTTTTATGGTCAAGAACTTTTGCAGAATATAAACCCCATTGCTCTTTTTTTTTTTTTTTTTTAATTTTCTCCTTGATTTTTGAGAGCCAAGTCTCTTGCGTCATTTTAGGGTATGCAGTATATAATTTATTGTGTGATTTTTAATTTTTTTTAATGCGGAAATAATGAAAAACAGCAATTCTGTCCTATTTTTTTTTTTTTCAGAGTACGCACAGTGTGGTGTGCTTTTTTTTTTTTTTCTTTTGGTGACGCATATCTATTTGTTTTCTTATTTTTATAAGGAAAATATTTTTTATGCATTTTTTGGCTAGTTTTTTTTTTTTTAATTTTTCAAATTGTTTTTATTTTAAATTTATTGAACTTTTCTTTGACTTTTTTTTTCCCTATGGGACTAAAACTTGTCACCCATTGATTGTCCATCATGGAGCGTCAGTGGTTACTAAGCCAATCAGTCATTGTGCGGAGAGCGAGCAGGTATGAAAGGGAGAAGCTCACAACTGCTGTCCCCCGGGAACGAGCAGATGCCTCTTCCCAACCTAATGGAAAGTGGCACATTATATTAGGGCACTGTGACGAGGAGGAGATAATGGGAAGCTGTGCTAGTCTGACATGTGCAATGTACTAAAAAACAAAAAAATCAAGTTCTTGTACGGAGTTGATCTGTGTAGATGGTACAAAGAGATTTATTACTAAAATTAGATTTTCGACTTCCACCTTCATTACACACCAGACATTTTCATAAATATGCCTCAGTGCTGCTCAGTGACTCCATTGCATACAGGAATACAGCATCGTAATGAATGGAAGCGTCTGACTTGTCACATTATATCAGTAACATGTGATAACATGGAAAATAAGATAACATGGGGAAACTGGCTCAGCCTGGTCCTGGTGAGATAGATTTGTCTCAGATCCAGTTGATATCTTTAATGGTGTCACTCGTAGGACAAATGTGTCTCCTCTTATAACGTAAGCTTGGATGCTGCCGGCTAAAGTCGTACAAGAATGAGACATCAGAAACCTTAACCTTCCAACGTCTCGTTTTCTGGAAGTTAATGCAAATATTATATGTACGTGTTTCTGCGTTCTGCTCTTTCTCACAATGTGTCAATAATTCCTAGGATGTTCTAAACTGAGATTGGCGGTGTAGTATCCAAACACAGCCAAGTTTTTTTGATCCCCCATTTGAAAGGAGTAGAGGTCTATCATATGCTACACTTGAAAGGAACTTGTCACCTGATTCATGCTGCCTCAATCCCGGGGCCGCATGACTCACCCTCACGGCACTATATTTTTATCTGAAATGTTCCGGCGTTTCGGAGAAGAAATAATCCATAATGATCCATAGGTGGAGACTAGACTAGTCCGGCTTCACTCCCCCTGGCCGGATGTTCTAAACTGAGATTGGCGGTTAAGTAACCAAACACAGCCAAGTTTTTGACATTCACTATTTGATAGGAGTGGCGGTCTATCATACCCTATATTTAAAGAGATCCTGTCTCCTGATTCATGCTGCCCCAATCTGAAATGTTCTGGCGTTTCAGAGAAGATATGATACATATTGATCCATGGCTGGAGACTAGACTAGCCTAGCTTAACTGCCCCTGGCCGGATGTTCTAAACTGAGATTGGCGGTTAAGTAACCAAACATGGCCAAGATTCTGACATCCACCATTTGATAGGAGTGGCGGTCTATCATGCGCTATATTTAAAGAGATCCTGTCACCTAATTCATGCTGCCCCAATCTGAAATGTTCTGGCGTTTCAGAGAAGATATGTTTCCTATTGATTCATAGTTGCAATATTCCTAATGCTCATCATGCACCATAAAAACTCATATCAGGCAACATTTGTCTGACAGGAAAAACAGATAAAAGTATTTCCGCAGTTTCATCACATTTTACCCAGATACACACAGTATGTCAGAAATCACGTTGATAAAATATCAGGCGATTGAACGGATTAGGGAAGACTTCTTGCTGCTCTCCTCCACAAGGCACAGACTCTGTTTGCATCGTTATCGTCATTGGTTCCGTCATCAGACGCCTGAATCCAATTTAGCGCTGGTTCAGATGTTACCTCTGACAGAGACACTGAACGTAAAGTAGAATGTGAAGCTAATTTGGATGTTTATGCTTAAGATGTGCTACTTAAGTGGAATAAATAGTAGATGAGAATTAATTCTACTCTATTAAGAAACATAGAAAACAATATGAAAGATAAAAACAAATAATTAGCAATAGTACATACAGTGGGTACAGAGAGTATTCAGTCCCCTTTAAATTTTTCACTCTTTGTTTCATTGTAGCCATTTGGTAAATTCTAAAAAGTTCATTTTTTTCTCATTAATGTACACTCTGCACCCCATCTTGACTGAAAAAAAAACAGAAATGTAGAAATTTTTGCAAATTTATTAAAAAAGAAAAACTGAAATATTACATGGTTATAAGTATTCAGACCCGTTGCTCAGTATTGAGTAGAAGCACCTTCTGAGCTAGTACAGACATGAGTCTTCTTGGGAATGATGCAACAAGTTTTTCACACCTGGATTTGGGGATCCTCTGCCATTCTTCCTTGCAGATCCTCTCCTTGGATGGTGAATGTACAGCCATTTGGGCTGCACATAACTTTCCAAGGGCAAGAGTTTGTAAAGTCGGACCCGTCCTGTTCTGTCCTTATCTATTTTGAATTTTGTTGTCTGCTGACACATAGCGAGGTGATCTACAATATTTCGGTACCATCTCGAATGGGGTACACCTTGTCGCGGTTGGATGGCTTCGATGTTTTTTTTTTATCAAAACAGGATTAACCGAGTACCCTAAGTTATTTACATATTTACATGTACTATTATTATTTATTCATTTATTTACTACAGGATAATAATAATAATACATTTTATTTCTATAGCGCTGACATATTCCGCAGCACTTTACATTTCGGAGGGGATTTGTACAGACAATATACATTGCAGCATAACAATAATCACATAGATCATAACAGATACCAAGAGGAATGAGGGCCCTGCTCGCAAGCTTACAATCTATGAGGAAAAAAGGGGAGACACGAAAGGTGGGTGGTAACAATTGCCCTGATTGTATGGACCAGCCATAATGTTAAGTGTGTAACAGTACAGACACAGAGGGCTAATGGATGCATAAAGCATGTGGGAACATGATGCAGGGAACCTGGTTATGGTAAAAACTTTTGGCTGTGCCACACAGGGATAGGTTAGGTTAATGTGTTGAGGCGATAGGCCAGTCTGAATAAATGCGTTTTCAGGGCACGCTTAAAATTGTGGGGATTGGGGACTAATCGTATTGACATGGGAAGTGCATTCTAAAGAATTGGTGCAGCACGTGTATAGTCTTGAAGACGGGAGTGGGAGGTTCTGATTATTGAGGATGCTAACCTCAGGTCATCAACAGAACGGAGGGCGCGGGTAGGATGGTATACTGAAACAAGGGAGGAGATGTAGGGTGGTGCTGAGCCATGGAGGGCTTTGTGGGTGAGGGTAAAAAGTTTGTACTGGATTCTGGAGTGGATGGGTAGCCAGTGTAATGACTGGCACAAGGTAGAGGCATTGGTGTAACGATTGGCGAGGAATATGATCCTGGCAGCTGCATTCAAGACAGATTGGACGGGGGAGGGTTTGGTAAGAGGGAGACCGATTAGAAGGGAGTTACAATAGTCGAGACGAGAATGAATAAGATGGGATGTACCTATGAAGCTCTAGACGCCTTGACACAGCCAAAGAATTAACTAAGCCTAAAGCATGAATGGGGAAAGCTAAACTGCCCCGGAGTAGAACCCCAAAGGAATAGATAGCCCCCAAACATATATTGCCGGTGAGAGAAGATGAGGCACAAACACAGGCAGAAAATAGAGCAAGAAAATGATGGGGCCAAAACTGACTAAATAGAACAGGATAGGAAAGATACTGTCTGCAATCACACACAAACCCCTAAGAAAAATCCAACACGTCTGATATGCAAAAATACTGAGGCCACAAGACCTCTCCCCCACTAGATCAGCATTCTGGTGTGAACTGGAAGCAAAACAAAAGATACTGATATAACAGGGGACTAGCAATACTGAACAGACTGATATACGCTGTGGCACATGGAACAGGGTCCAGCAAAGGTCCCAGCAGGGAACAATGCTGAACCCACCCAGCAAAGCAGAAAGCAGAGAAAGGCAAAACTGGATCAAATGCAAAAAGATTCCAGCAAACAAATAACTTATCTGAACGATGCAGGACTAAACAGGGGCAAGCGGACTTCAAAATGCACAGGAAGAAAACCAAATCACCAGCAACAACTGAAGGAAGCCTGCTCACTCAAATCTTCCCAGTCTGTAACACCTGACCTCCACTCCTCCTCTTCAGGTGATTGACTTCAGTCAACTCGACCAGCTCCATTACCCGCAGCAACCACCAGAGGGAGCCCAAACTCAGAAATCAGGTCAAAAGTGTTCACAACAGACATGGTCATTGTTTCAGTATAGATGTATATTTTGCCTAATGAAGGCTTTTCTTAAGCCGAAACGCGTTTTTGTTTTTACTGCAATACTTCAGAATAAAATCTTTAAAAATTTTTTTTTTAAATTAGCCGATCTCTCACATTCTACTTTTTTCGGGAGTGCCGGCACCAGACTGGATTTTTTTTCTTTTATGTTACTGATACATTGTAATTCTGTAACAGGAAACTGTAAATGATCTTGTAAATGATTAATAGCTTTTGATGTAAAAAAAACAAATTGCATACGGATGAAAAGTGAGAGAGCTTTCTGGGTGAATCACTGACCGTGGGACCACTTTTTCCTGGAAACAATCATGTTACAGTTATTCATGACCAGGCTCGGACTGGCCCACAGCAGAACAGGAGAATCCACTGGTGGGCCCTTGTGCATGAGTGGGCCACCGCCCTCTTATATGAGCAGTACTTGGCACAATACACTTGATTCACTATTTACAGACAAAGGCGGCATCGTTTTTATTCAACAAGCTACCCATTTTATTGCTATATAAATTTGTGAATGAGGATAAAGTCATATTTGCATGTAGCTAAAAAGCGGGGCCTTGGAGTTGATGTTACTGATGGGCCCTTGGCACCCCAGTCCGACACTGTTCTCGACTCCAAATCTATCCCTTTCCTGCTCTCTTGCTCGCTTTCTTGCTGTCTCTGACATGTTCTTGCTTTCTTCATCCCTTCTATTTCCGTTAGTTAATTTTTATGGGGATGTTTCTGCCATTTTTCAGCATAGAAGCCTTCGTTGAATTCTGACTGATTAAAAGAAAATTGGTTTGTGCTCCCATGGCTGCTTGTGGACGGAGAAGAAAAGATGTTCTTTTAAGGTAGTCAAGCACATTTGTCAGAGCATCTGTCACAATCACACAGTAATACATTTCGCTCTCGGAACACAAATGTTACGCTGCTCGCAGTCTCTTCTGGAGAGATGACAGGTTGGCTGCAATCCTTCTTGTATTGTGCGTGACATCTCCAGATATCAGTAAATACTGAGCACAAATGTCTCTGTAGGGGAAAATTTACTAATGTAGGTCAAATGTGGCTTTACTGCCAGAATGTTCTCAAAGCTGTGATGGAAAAGTTACTCAGCTGGCGTCTTTTTGGTACAAAAGTTACTCGGTACCTCGCACAGATATACACATACACAGGCTCAGATTGGCACAGACTGGCACACAGGATAGCAGGGCAATCCCCCGTTGGGCCACTGTGCAGATCTGGGCTCTCAACCCCCCTGTATGGACAGTACTTGGCATAATTCACTTGATTCACTCTGTACTGAAAAAAGCAGCATCTCATCATTCATTAACCAAACTACCCAGTTTATTATTATATAAAGATGTAGGTGAGTTTGTGAACGGGGATAGTGTAATGTTTGTATGCAGGTGAAAAGTCAATGTTACTGGTGGGCCCTTGGCACCCCAGTCCGACACTGCACATACAGCAGAACTGCTCTTGCTGTTTTAGGAAATACTTGAATTATCCATGAAATAGCAAATTTGATTGAATGCATTATGCAAATTGATGATGTTTCTGCTGTGATGCACTGCTGTGATAGAGGCAGAGAGAGCAGCTTCATTCCGTGTCTTCAGAAAAAACTGTTTATCGCACTGGAGCCCATTTTCTTTTTTGCGTTTGTTTTTCGCTCCCCTTCTTCCCAGAGCCATAACTTTTTATTTTTCAGTCAATATGGCCATGCGAGAGCTTGTTTTTTTATGGGACGAGTTGTACGTTTGATCGACACTATTGTTATTACCGTGTCGTGTACTCAAAAATGGGAAAAAAATTCCAAATGCGGTGAAATTGCAAAAAAGTTCAATCCTACACTTATTTTTTTTTTTTTCACCGTGTTCACTAAATGCTAAAACTGTCCTGCCATTATGATTCTCCAGGTCATTATGAGTTCATAGACATCAAATATGTCTAGGTTCATTTTTATCTACGTCGTGGAAAAAAATTCCAAACTTTGTTTAAAATTTTTTTTTAAAAATTTGCGCCATTTTCCGATACCTATAGCATCTCCATTTTTCGTGATCTCGGGTTGGGTGAGGGCTTATTTTTTTGCGCGCCGAGCTGACGTTTTTAACTATACCATTTTCATGCAGATACAATCTTTTGATCGCCCATTATTGCATTTTAACGAAATGTCGAGGTGACCAAAAGAACGTAATTCTGGCGTTTTTAATTTTTTTCTCTCTACGCAATTTAGCGATCAGGTTAATCCTTTTTTTATTGATCGATCAGCTGATCCTGAACGTGGCGATACCAAATATTTCTATGTTAGATTTTTTGTTTGTTTTATTTTGAATGGGGCAAAAGGGGGTGATTTGAATTTTTGTATTTTTTTTTATTTTTTTAAAAACTTGTTTTTTTTTTAACTTGTGGAATGTTTCAATAGTCTCCATGGGAGGCTAGAAGTTGCCATAGCCCGATCGGCTCTGCCACATAGAGGCGATGATCAGATCGCATCTATGTAGCAGATTTACTGCATTGCTGTGAGCACCGACCATCGGGTGGTGCTCATAGTAATCCGGCATCAACAACCATAGAGGTCTCAAGGAGACCTCTGGTCGTCATGCCAACACACCGGTGACCCGCGATCACGTGACGCAGGTCACTGGTGAGCGTATTTCCGGCCCGATGACCGGAAGCGCTTGTTAAATGCCACTGTCAGAGTTTGACAGAGGCATTTAACTAGTTAATAGCCGCGGGTGGATCGCAATTCCACCTGCGGCTATTGCGGGCACATGTCAGCTGTTCAAAACAGCTGACATGTCCTGGCTTTGAGGTGGGCTCACCACCAGAGCCCACTTCAAAGGGGGAGTGTCATGATCCCAGTGCAGGTTTTTGAGCTGCACGTCAGGGGTTAATGTCTGGAGCTCAGTGCAGGTTTTGACCTGCACACCTGGGGTTAATGATTGTGGCCTCTCTTTGGTTCTGGGAGAGCATCTTAAACCCCAGGGAAGTTCCAATCCCTGTCAGTTATACTTTTGCCTTTGGCCGAGTGTGCTGACCCCTGTATGCCTGTTTGTTGTTATAGCTTGTTTACATGGTTCTGACCCGGTTCTGTTCCCCGTCTTGAGTTTGCCTGTTGATTCTGTACTGCACTACCCTCTCTGTGTATGACCCATTGCCTGTGATCTGACTACTCTCTGCTCGTCCCTTTTGCACCTTGCAGCTATCTCTGTGTATGACTCATTGGCTACGTCCTGACTATCCTCCCTGTCTATGCCCCTTGGTATCTTTGTCTCGCAGTTACCCTGCTAGGAGTTCTCTTGCAGCTCCTAGCTCTGTGGAGTTTAGGCCACGCCCCTAGCAGTCACGTGCTTCAGGTCCTGCTGTTCTGAAGTACGCACCTACTCGGCTGCTGCCCGCTCCACAGGTATCTTTGAGCACAGTTCGCTTTACTCAGGACACGCGCACTGGCTCAGTGAGCAAGTTCAGTGCAGTGTTCCTGACAGGGAGATGCGACATGCGCAGTACTAGTAAGGCGCATGTCGCAAAGGGGATAAGCTTCATCATAGTTCATACTTCCCAACTTTCAAAGAAAAGAGAGCAACAAAAGGACAGGACATTTTTTATGGCAAGCCTCGCACCTAATCTCTCTTAATCGTTTTTGCGCTCCCATACAGATTGAATCATCGTCATATACAGTAGTATGACATCCCCCATGATGCTCTTCCAAACAGTATAAAATGGATTGTTGCCAGATGAGGGTCTCCCATGATGATGATATTGATGACCTACTCTAAAAATACTTGTCTTTTGTGGTATATGCTCTATAGTTCTCCGCCATACTTGATAGTTAGATAGGATAGGTCATTGATATCATAATAGTGGAAAATCCTGCTATTATGGAGCCAACGTTGTAAGATCTGATGACAGATTCGCTTTCATGTTTCACTTTTGACAAGTGAACTAGTTTACATACAGTGCACAAAGTACAAATTACGAACAAATGTGAGTAACCTGCTTATATAGATGTGACTCATTCTGAGGTCATTGTTTCAGGGAAGGTGAGGAGGTGAGCTGTGAACATCACCTGTTGTGAGTGATGGATTTTGTGTTATTTATATAGACAGGATTCTAAATTGTTATACAAATGCTATTGTTCTCTGAAATGATCAATGAAAATGAGTCACTATAATGTTCAAATTATCAACTGTTACAGCACACATGTCAAACTCTGGCCCAAGGGCCATATTTATGATTATATTTGACCCACAATGCTGGAGACCATGGAACCCATTATACTGTATGGAAGACTATGTGGGGCCCATTATACTGTGTGGACTATGTGGGGCCCATTATTTTATGTGGTGGACTATGTGTGGCTCATAATTCTGTGTGGAGGACTATGTTTGGCTCATTATTCTATGTGGAGAACTATGTGGGGCCCATTATTCTGTGTGGAGGATGACGTGGGCCCCATTATTCTGTGTGATGGACTATGTTGGGCCCATTATTCTGTGTGGAGGACTATGCAGGGCCCATTATTCTGTGTGGAGGACTATGTGAGGCCCATTATTCTGTGTGGAGGATTATGTGGTGCCCATTATTCTGTGTGAAGGACTATGTGGTGCCCATTATTCTGTTTGGAGGACTACGTAGGCCCATTATTCTGTGTGGAGGACTATGTGGGGCCCATTATTCTGTGTGGAGGACTATGTTGGGCCCATTATTCTGTGTGGAGGGCTATGCAGGGCCCATTATTCTGTGTGGAGGACTATGTGAGGCCCATTATTCTGTGTGGAGGATTATGTGGTGCCCATTATTCTGTGCGAAGGACTTGGTGGGGCCATTATTCTGTATGGACGACTACGTGGGGCCCATTATTCTGAGTGGAGGATTATGTGGGGCCCATTATTCTGTGTGGAGGACTATGTAGGGCCCATTATTCTGTGCGAAGGACTATGTGGGGCCATTATTCTGTGTGGAGGACTATGTGGGGCCCATTATTCTGTGTGGAGGACTATGTGGGGCCCATTATTCTGTGTGGAGGACTATGTGGGGCCCATTAGTCTGTGTGGATGACTATGTGGGGCCCATTAGTCTGTGTGTGGGATCATAGTTGGGACATCATACTGTGATGGGTCACCATTCTTTACTGGAGGGGGTACAGTAAGGTCATTAAACCGTGGAGGTATCATACTGTTTTTGGAGGGCACTTTTGTTGCATTCTACTTTATTAAATGTATTATTTATTAATTCAAGGTTTTTTATTATTTGTAATTATTTATTTAAAATAGACCATTGGGTCATATACTTTTTACTGCTCTTACATAACAGATTATATTATTCCATTATGCCTCATTTGTGACTATTTGCTAATTTTATTCTAATATCTATTAATTAAAATGTAATTTGTTTGTGGGACAAGCCCAACTTTATTTCCATATGAAAAGTCTCATCATTATATTTCGGTACGTGGTCATCTCTCGAGGAAGACGTGCTTAACACTTTGAAATGCTTTGAATGAATTGCTGAGATTTGACGTCTTCTGTACAGACCTGCATGGGGAGATATCCACAAATTATCCTTATCTTCATGCTTTTTGATTTTATGATCCGTGGATCCGCAACAGCTGTACAAATTCTTTCTAAAGCATAAATCAGGTTGGTACAATCTGATTAAGAACTTTAATTGTATGTCAGATAAGACCCTATTTGTGCTACTTTCCCCCTAGTATTTTATCATTATATTTAATGATAATGAAAAACTTCCTCAATTGTAGACATTTTCTTAATGAATATCAAGGTTGGCCCGCGACTTTGTCCAAGTTTTTCATTTTGACCCTCTGTGTATTTGAGTTTGACATTCCTGCATTACAGGATAAATCACATTTTATTGACAAGCCTTCCAATGATAACAGTATTTTTTTGTTCAAAGCTAAAAAAAACTCAAAATGCCCTGTTCAATTTATTATGCACAACAGAGTTTTCAAACGCCTCCCAAAGCTGCTGTTTTGATGTAAACAGCCTCCCTGCCTTATAGATCTTTTGGTTGAGAAAACTCCAAAGGATCTCAATAGGGTCTAGATCCCGGGAAGATTGTGGCCACACCATAAGTTTCTCTCTTTTTATGGTGCAAACTTGGAGATAAAGTGGATGTAAATCCATGCTGCCGAAGACAATATACAATGGGGGACCAAATATAGTGTGCATGTGTTTTTTATTTGTCGACGTGTTTCGAAGCAATCATATATTTTCATCAGGACAACCTGAAATGTAAATATTAGAGTCAATACAGACAGAGTGATCTATTTCACGTGTTTATTTCTGTTAATGTTGATGATTATGGCTTACAGCTAGAGTTGAGCGAAATGGGTCGGTCAATTTCAAAAGTCGCCGACTTTTGGCAAAGTCGGGTTTCATGAAACGAAACCCGACCCTAGGATGAGGTCGGCCACGAGGTCGGCGACTTACGCGCCAAAGTCGCGTTTCAAAAGTTTGTTTTGCGCTCTTTTTCAGCCAATCAGGATCCACGGACACTGTGGGCAACGTGATGACATAGGCACGGGTCACCACCATCTTTCAGAAGGGCATGCAAGTGATTGGCTTGCTTTGGTGGGCGTCACAGGGGGTATAAAAGGGCGTGCACGCCGACCGCCATCTTACTTCTGCCGATCTTAGCATAGGGAGAGGTTGCTGCTGATTCTGTAGGGAGAGCGTTAGGCAGGGAAGAAGACAAAAAAACTGCTTCTGCTGCTAGCGATTGTGCCTGTACAACACACCAGTCACTGTGTGTGCAGTGCAAGGGGAGGCTATATTGTGGTGTATCAGTGGTGTTGGTTGTTGGGCTGCCCTCTAAGGCTTCCTGACAGCTGCATTGCTGTTTACCCACTGCTCTGCAAACTGCTTTTTTAAAAGCAATCCCAATTTTTTTTTTTTGTCCTGCTGAGGTACTGAGCGTGCATTTTTTCACACCATACAGCGGTGTACGCTCCTCACACAGTACCGTGTAACGGCTGTTATCACAGCCACAGTGAAGCTATCTGTGTCACTCTGTGAGAATAAGTCGAGGACATGTTCCGTTCTTACAGACCTGCACTCTAGGGAGATTCCTATTCTGCCCAATTCTACATACACCTTGTAGTTTGTGATACACTAGCCAATTTCTGCCTCTGACATAGCGCTCAGATATTCAGTGGGCCTCACACAATCCAAAAGTGTCCAGTGTCCACAAGTGTCTGCAGAAATTCAAAATCTCCCTTATCCTCTAGTCACTTTTGTCACAGCTGTGCCATCAAGCCTGTGACATAGAGCTCAGATATTCAGTGGGCCTCACACAATCCAAAAGTGTCCAGTGTCCACAAGTGTCTGCAGAAATTCAAAATCTCCCTTATCCTCTAGTCACTTTGGTCACAGCTGTGCCATCGAGCCTGTGACATAGCGCTCAGATATTCAGTGGGCCTCACACAATCCAAAAGTGTCCAGTGTCCACAAGTGTCTGCAGAAATTCAAAATCTCACTTATCCTCTAGTCACTTTGGTCACAGCTGTGCCATCGAGCCTGTGACATAGCGCTCAGATATTCAGTGGGCCTCACACAATCCAAAAGTGTCCAGTGTCTGCAGAAATTCAAAATCTCACTTATCCTCTAGTCACTTTGGTCACAGCTGTGCCATCGAGCCTGTGACATAGCGCTCAGATATTCAGTGGGCCTCACACAATCCAAAAGTGTCCAGTGTCTGCAGAAATTCAAAATCTCACTTATCCTCTAGTCACTTTGGTCACAGCTGTGCCATCCAGCCTGTGACATAGCGCTCAGATATTCAGTGGGCCTCACACAATCCAAAAGTGTCCAGTGTCCACAAGTGTCTGCAGAAATTCAAAATCTCACTTATCCTCTAGTCACTTTGGTCACAGCTGTGCCATCGAGCCTGTGACATAGCGCTCAGATATTCAGTGGGCCTCACACAATCCAAAAGTGTCCAGTGTCCACTAGTGTGAGCAGAAATTCAAAATCTCACTTATCCTCTAGTCACTTTGGTCACAGCTGTGCCATCGAGCCTGTGACATAGCGCTCAGATATTCAGTGGGCCTCACACAATCCAAAAGTGTCCAGTGTCTGCAGAAATTCAAAATCTCACTTATCCTCTAGTCACTTTGGTCACAGCTGTGCCATCGAGCCTGTGACATAGCGCTCAGATATTCAGTGGGCCTCACACAATCCAAAAGTGTCCAGTGTCCAGTAGTGTGAGCAGAAATTCAAAATCTCCCCTGTCCTATAGACACCTTGTACCTTGTTTTACATTACTATATAGTTTGTTGGATTTTGTCTACATTTCTACCAAAAATGAGGAAGGCTGGTGGAAGAGGCCGTGGAATTGGGCAGGGGTTGGCAGCTGGTAATGATGGTGTTGGTGGTGGATCTGATGGTAGTGGCAAGAGCAAAATAGGACTGAATGCAGGAGGTGTTGAACCTGCGTCATCGTCTGGCTCCATAAGGCTTCGAAGGCTTAGTTTTCTAGGAGTTGGCAAACCGCTTTTAAAGGCAGAGCATCAGGAAAAAGTTTTGTCTTACATTGCTGACTCAGCCTCCAGCTCTATCGCCTCCTCTTCTTCAGTTGTAAAAAGTAAAAGCACTGAGTCATCATTGGAGGCTCATGTTCATGAACCACACCTTTCCTTGTGTCCTTCACCCCAACCAAGATTGAAGGATGACGCAGGCCATACTACTGATTACTCCATGGAGCTGTTTTCACATACCATGCCTGGATTATCAAGTCAAATGGTAAATTACCCAGGCCAAGATGAATCTGACATGGAGTGCACTGATGCACAGCCGCTGATGGATGATTCTGCTGGTACATTCACTCAGAGCACTACATTGTCCTTGCAGTGTACAGAGCCAGATTCTGACCCTGATGAGACTCAGGTGCCCCTTCCCGCACACTATACCACCATACACGGTGACACAGAGGAAGGTGCACATGACATTGAAGAGGAGGTGGTGGATGACCCAGTTGTTGACCCAGATTGGCATCCATTGGGGGAAGAGGGTGCTGCTTCCAATAGCTCAGATGAGGAGCATCCACAGCAGACATCGACATCGCAACAGCTGTTATCTGGCAGGCCCGGAGCACTCCAAAGACAGGTTCCAAAAATCAAAAGAGTTGCTGGACAGCTTGTCCAGAGGGTCAAAACATCACAGCGTGCTAGGCCACAAAATGTCTGCCAAAGTAGGAAGAGTGCAGTGTGGCACTTTTTTGAACAAAATCCTCATGATCAGGCCAAGGTTATCTGTAAGAAGTGCGCAAAGACCTTTAGCCGAGGGAAAAATCTGAAAAATTTGAATACCAGTTGCATGCTTAGACATTTAACCACCATGCACTTGCAAGCGTGGACACAACACTAAACCTCAAGTGCCACATGTGCAACTGATCACAACGAAGGTAGTCAGCAACGCTACATTGTTTCCCCCACTGTAAGCCCACCGGTTAGCACAGCAGCAAATGTTGAGGTGTCGTTGCAAGGCCACAGCAGTCAGGGAATCCCACTGTTATATCAACGAAAGACTGATTCTAGGCTATCAGAAAGAACACCAACTCCATCACCATCATCAACCCTCTCTCAGTCCGCCCTGTCCACCGCTACTTCCACCATATGCAGCTCTCAAGTCCAGCTCACCCTCCCAGACACTATGAGTAGGTCAAGAAAGTACTCAGTCTCTCATCCGCGTACACTGGGTTTGAACGCCCACATTGCCAAACTAATCTCGTTTGAGATGATGCCCTTTCGGTTGGTGGAAAGCGCAGCTTTCCGGGAACTCATGGCCTATGCAGTACCACGCTATGACCTACCCAGTCGCCACTTCTTCTCTCGCAAAGCCATCCCAGCCCTCCACCATCATGTGAAAGACCGCATTGTCCATGCACTCAAGCAGTCAGTGAGCGGAAAGGTGCACCTCACAACTGATGCATGGTCCAGTCGGCATGGCCAGGGCCGTTACGTGCCCATCACTGCGCACTGGGTTAATGTGGTGGATGCAGGGTCCACAGGGGACAGCGGTGGTGGGACAGTGCTGCCTAGCCCACAGTATAGGAAACAGTTGGCTGTAGGCATTCGACCCTCCTCCTCCTCCTCCAGAAGCGAAAGCTCGTCCACAGAGCGCAGTCATACGAGCACTCCATCTGCAGCTGCCACTGTTGCACACGAGGTGTCCCCCTATCGAGCAGCTAGTGGAAAGTGTCAGCAGGCTGTGTTGCAGATGATGTGTTTGGGCGACAGACACACCGCCGAGGTGCTGGCCGAGTACTTGAAGCGACAAACTGAGTCATGGCTGGGCAGTGTACATCTTGAGGCAGGCAAGGTAGTTAGTGATAATGGCCGTAATTTTGTGGCAGCCATAGCCCTTTCAAAACTCAGCCACATACCTTGCTTGGCTCACACTTTGAACCTGGTGGTGCGGTGCTTCCTCAAAAATTATCCGGAGTTAACAGCCCTGCTCCAGAAGGTGTGAAGACTGTGCACGCACATCCGCCGGTCGCCTGTACACTCCGTTCGTATGCAGAAGCTGCAGCGATTGCTCCACCTTCCCAACCACCGCCTCATTATCGACATTGCAACAAGGTGGAACTCCACCCTGCACATGGTGGAGCAGCTGTGCGAGCAGAGGCAGGCCATAATGCATTTGTGGGAGGATACACGGCCAGGCACTTTGAGAGCAGACATGGAGTTGACAGGTGTGCAGTGGTCGAAGCTGAAAGACCTCTGTAAAGTCCTTCAGTGTTTTGAGGAATGCACACGGCTGGTAAGCGCAGACGACGCCATCCTAAGCATGAGCATCTCACTTATGCGTCTGCTCATGCAAACTTTGACGCACCTTAAGGAGCAGGATTCTGCAGCCAATGTTGATGAGGAGGAAGAGGAGGAGGGAATCCTTGATGACATTCAGCCATTGTCTGCTCAGGGACCTCTCCTGGACGAGGTGGAGGAAGAAGAGGAGGAGGAGGAGGATGATGGGGATGATTACTTAGGGGAGGAGGATGCATCTCGTGGGGCAAGTGAAAATGTTGGCGTGGCAAGGTCTGGTACAGGGTTTGTGCGTGACTGGAGGGATGTGGATTTGCCAGAAAGTGCTCCTCCAACCAGCACTCGCAGTGCATCATTGACACCGGGAACATTGGCCCACATGTCAGATTATGCCTTGCAGATCCTAAAAAGGGACCCCCGCATTGCCAAAATGATGAACGATGATGACTACTGGTTGGCCAGCATCCTGAATCCATGCTATTAAGGCAAAATACAAAACATCATGCCACAGGAGAACCTTGACCTAATATTGGCTAATAAACAAGCAACTCTGTTAAATCGGTTGCTTGAGGCATTCCCAGCACACAGCAGCGGTGATGGTTCTCACACGAGCCGTACGGGCCGGGGGCAGCTTGGCAGAGGTGTTCGTGGTGCACACAGCAGAAGTGGCGTTGGAGACAGGGGTTTCATGACAATGTTGTGGACTGATTTTTCAAGTACCGCTCACACAACTGGTAATACTGCATCGATGGAAAGTGACAGGAGACAGCAGTTGTCAACTATGGTTACAAACTACTTTTCCTCCCATATCGATGTTCTCCCACACAGGTCATTCCCCTTTGACTATTGGGCCGCTAAACTGGACACCTGGCCTGAATTGGCACAATATGCCTTACAGGAGCTCGCTTGCCCAGCTGCAAGTGTGCTATCGGAAAGAGTCTTCAGTGCAGCTGGATCAATCCTGA
Source organism: Dendrobates tinctorius (assembly GCF_039654945.1). Classification (NCBI taxonomy): domain Eukaryota; kingdom Metazoa; phylum Chordata; class Amphibia; order Anura; family Dendrobatidae; genus Dendrobates; species Dendrobates tinctorius. The sequence continues at coordinate 6,874,179 of NW_027361743.1, read as the reverse complement.
CAGAAAAAAGGACCCGTCTGTCAACCCAAAATGTGGATGATCTAACCTTCATTAAAATGAACCATGCATGGGTTTCCAAGGATTTTGTCCCACCTTCCCCTGATGACACATAGGGTGACAGAAAAATGGCTTGCTTTGGTCCACCTCTTCCTGGGACTTGACCTATTTCGCCTTTTGCATCAGCTGAATGTCCAACATCAACATATGCCACTTTCAAAAACTCCCTAACTGTGCTGCCTCCCCCCCCATGGCCGGGGTCACCACCTAGCGCACGACACCGTGCGAGTGCCGTTGCCCTGGACAGGTGGGTAGGCCGACTCTTGGGCACTGGCACAGGGTCCCTCATAGTGCAATCAAGTGTCTCTGATGGTGGTGGTGCACACCCGCCGTCAGACACACCGCCGTACTATGAGGGGCCCAGTGCCAGTACCGACGCCCACGAGTGGGCCCCCCTTGCTTGGGCAGGGCCCCAGCATTTGCAATCTTTACCTCTCCCTGCTCCTCCGCTGTGTAGTCTGGGTCGTCAAATCCATACTGTGCCTGACACCATTTGAGCCTGCCTCCTGATGTATAGACATATATTTTGAATGTGTACGCTATCCATACATGTTATCTGGGGATACGGTACCCTTTCTAACCTTTGTGCAATCACGTGCAATCCATACTGTGCCTAACACCGTCTGAGCCTGCCTCCTGATGTATAGACATATATTTTGAATGTGTACGCTATCCATACATGTTATCTGGGGATACGGTACCCTTTCTAACCTTTGTGCAATCACGTGCATTCCATACTGGGCCTAACACCGTCTGAGCCTGCCTCCTGATGTATAGACATATATTTTGAATGTGTACGCTATCCATACATATTATCTGGGGATACGGTACCCTTTCTCACCTTTGTGTAATCACGTGTAATCCATACTGGGCGTGAGATCGGCTGGCGAGCTGTTAAGCAAGCTACAGCACCTGTGGTTTGCACACGTAAGTTTTTCATTTTTTCAGGAATGACGGTTAGGCCTAATTCCGGAACTGCGGTTGACCTGCACTTACTGGGAAATCATTGTTCGCGGGTAATAATTGTAATCAGTGATCCCCATCACTAACGTTGTTCAGCGGGTTATCTGCACCTGTAAGCGACAAACGCTGGCCTTTTCAGTGTAGCGCACATGCAGCCACGGACATGTAAGGGCATGACACACCAGTTATTGGCCAATCTCATGTGCCAGAGCCTCACGTGTCCCTCTAGTAAGCCGGACTCGGACCGCGGGGCATGACGGAGTCTCGCTCGTTAACGGAATTAAGCTTGCAATGTGTGCATCTGTTCTGTAGCTGGCATGGTTGAGGTTTCCCAGGTGGAGTCGAATTTAACCGTAGGCTCCACTCCTGGTGGTGCCCTTCTGGACATTCCTTTAAGGTTCAGCTTTGCAACCATACTGCCCACGTAAAACAAACACTTTGCCTTCATGAACGCTGTTTGGAGGGTCATGACTCGTGCGTGGGAATAACGCCGCCCAATCAGTTAACCTGCTAGAGAGATCGTTCGTAGCTCCCAAGCATGACCTCACACTCCCTAGGAAGAAGGTAATGCCACTGTGGCGACCGTACTCCTGGGGGCGACACAAGTGCACTGATGCCCAGCCACTGCTCGATGAATCTGCTGGTACATTGACCCAGACCACTACATTCCCCTCGCACGCTACACGACCTGAATCTGACCCTGATGAAACTCAGGTTACCCTTCCCATATACAGTTCCATCTTACACGGTGACAAAGAGGAAGCTGCAGATGAAAGTGCAGGTTCGGCCCACCCGCCATCAGACACACCACCGTACTATCAGGGGCCCTGTGCCAGTGCCGTCGCCAACGAGTGGGCCCCCCCTGCTTGCTCAGGATCACAGCACTTGCAAAGTTGAAATACTGTGCAGTGAGATGGAAGATGGGGACGACGAGGAGTCCAGACAAGTACAGGGATTCCCTAGCGAGGAGACTTATTTGATTGTTTTCAATGTTGGGACAGCAATTTTTGGGGAGCACTATAGAATGATAGATGGGGCCCACCATACACTGGAACATTCCAAAGGTGGACATCAGACACTGGAGCAGCATTTACAGGGCCCATTATACACTAGAGCATTAGAAATGGGGCCCATTATGTTTGGAGCATTATTTGGGCCCATAAGACAGTGGAGCTTCATCCATGGGGACCAACATATACTGTAGCATTATGTGGAGCTCATCATATACTGTTTCAAACATTAAATGGGACCAATGATTCTGTATGGAGAAATAGATGGGCCTCGTCATGAGATGTAAAAAGTGAAGTATTTTTCATTGTACTATACCGCTATTTCTCTGCCGTATCGGAGCATGATGAGTTGTGGTATGTGTTAAAGGGGCGCTCTTTCGCCCAGGGCACATGAAAACCTGGAGCCAGCCCTCCCCCCCCCACAACTGTAGCCAAATAACCCCCATTTTTCAGTGCGTAACTTGTATTTTGAAGTTAATTAAGGTTGACAAGCTTAAGTAAGAAGAATTGATGCTTTTGGCATTCAAATGGGCACTGTTGGTGTGTTTCCTGTCCTCCTCTCACTGCCGACTTTTATTCCCCATTGACTTACATTGGGTTTCGTGTTTCGGGACGACCCCGACTTTTCCCTATATTCGGACGATCTTGCTCAACCCGACTTTTGGAAAAGTCGGGTTTCACGAAACGAAACGCGACCCTAAAAAACCAAAAGTCGCTCAACTCTTTTACAGCCAATGAAAACTCAAACATCATTGGGCTTAAGGTCAGATGAGATTGTTCGCTAATTAAGCACCGTGATACTGTTGTTCTTAAACCAGGTATTGGTACTTCTGGCAGTGTGGACAGGTGTCAAGTCCTGCTAGAGAATGACATTTCCATCTCCAAAAAGCTTGTTGGCAGAGGGAAACATGAAGTGATATAAAATTTCCTGGTAGACGGCTGCGCTGACTTTGGTCTTGATAAAACAAAGTGGACGTACACCAACAGATGACATGGCTCCCCAAACCATCACTGATTGTGAAAACTTCACACTAGACCTCAAGCAGCTTGGATTGTGGCCTCTCCACACTTCCTCCAGACTCTGGGACCTTGATTTCCAAGGTCTAGTGTGAAGTTTCCACAATCAGTGATGGTTTGGGGAGCCATGCCATCTGCTGGTGTAGGTCCACTGTGTTTTGTCAAGACCAAAGTCAGCGCAGCCGTCTTCCAGGAAATTTTAGAGCACTTCATGCTTCCCTCTGCCGACAAGCTTATTGGAGATGGAAATTTCATTCTCCAGTAGAACTTGGCACCTGTCCACTCTGTCAAAAGTACCAATACCTGGTTTACAAACAACAGTATCACTGTGCTTGATTGGCAGCAAACTCACCTGACCTTAACCCCATAGAGAATCTATGGGGTATTGTCAAGAAGAAGATGAGAGACACCAGACCCAACAATGCAGACAAGCTGAAGGCTGCTATCAAAGCAACCTGGGCTTCCATAACACCTCAGCAGTGCCACAGGCTGATCGCCTCCATGCCACACCGCATTGATGCAGTAACTGATGCAAAAGGAGCCCTGACCAAGTATTGAGTGGATCAACATTAACAGAAATAAACACTTGAAATAGATCTCACTCTGTGTGTAAGGACTCTATGTAGTATAGGAGTTTCACTTTTTGTATTGAACTGAAATAAATTATCTTTTTGAAGATATTCTAATTTTGTGAGATGCACCTGTATATACAAAAACTTGTCATGTGTCACTAAAGACAGGAGACAAATATGCCTCATATGATAAGAGTAAGTAGATACTATTCCTATTAAATGAAAAGTGCAATGAGGTAGGACTTTGCTGTATTGTGTTTTCCAGTTCTATGATTTATATTATTTGGGAATATGATCCTTTTAAAAAAATTCTTATGATATACTAATGAACAATGTATGGTACTTATTTGATCATGAAGGAAGGTTTGTTTTCTGTGGTGGCTTATCTCATGTCTGATACTCTCCTTTTACATTTGTATTATAAATTGCCTGGTAGCCATTTAATAAACATAAAAATTTTATTAATTTTTTCTTGTACTCCTATTTGTTTATATCATTATTTAATCAAGACATTGCTAGATTATGCTCCGTAGATGTCTTATTGACAAAATATGAGTATATGGCAGAAATTAGCATATCAAGCACATTTTTAATTACAGGTGTATGCAGATTTGTGCTGGAAATTCAATTCAAGGAGAAGGTATTCTCAGCTAATTTAATGCCCTTTATTATATGTAATTAACGTAATATGGGAAAAATAATGAAAATCCTTATACTCATAGCTAGAGTTGAGCGAAACAGGTCGAAAAAATTCAAAAGTCGCCGACTTTTGGCAAAGTCGGGTTTCATGAAACGAAACCCGACCCTAGGATGAGGTCAGCCACGAGGTCGGCGACTTACGCGCCAAAGTCGCGTTTCAAAAGTTTGTTTTGCGCTCTTTTTCAGCCAATCAGGATCCACGGACACTGTGGGCAACGTGATGACATAGGCACGGGTCACCACCTTCTTTCAGAAGGGCATGCAAGTGATTGGCTTGCTTTGGTGGTCGTCACAGGGGGTATAAAAGGGCGTGCACGCCGACCGCCATCTTACTTCTGCCGATCTTAGTATAGGGAGAGGTTGCTGCTGATTCTGTAGGGAGAGCGTTAGGCAGGGAAGAAGACAAAAAAACTGCTTCTGCTGCTAGCGATTTGGCCTGCACAACACACAAGTCACTGTGTGTGCAGTGCAAGGGTAGGCTATATTGTGGTGTATCAGTGGTGTTGGTTGTTGGGCTGCCTTCTAAGGCTTCCTGACACGCTGGCATTGCTGTTTACCCACTGCTCCGCAAACTGCTTTTTTAAAAGCAATCCAATCTCCCTTATCCTCTCGTCACTTTGGTCACAGGCAGCTGTGCCATCGAGCGTGTCACATAGCGCTCAGATATCAGTGGGCCGCACACAATCCACAAGTGTCCAGTGTCCAAAAGTGTACGCAGAGATTCAAAATCTCCATTATCCTCTCCTCACTTTGGTCACAGGCAGCTGTGCCATCGAGCGTGTCACATAGCGCTCAGATATCAGTGGGCCGCACACAATCCACAAGTGTCCAGTGTCCAAAAGTGTACGCAGAGATTCAAAATCTCCATTATCCTCTCGTCACTTTGGTCACAGGCAGCTGTGCCATCGAGCGTGTCACATAGCGCTCAGATATCAGTGGGCCGCACACAATCCACAAGTGTCCAGTGTCCAAAAGTGTACGCAGAGATTCAAAATCTCCATTATCCTCTCGTCACTTTGGTCACAGGCAGCTGTGCCATCGAGCGTGTCACATAGCGCTCAGATATCAGTGGGCCGCACACAATCCACAAGTGTCCAGTGTCCAAAAGTGTACGCAGAGATTCAAAATCTCCATTATCCTCTTGTCACTTTGGTCACAGGCAGCTGTGCCATCGAGTGTGTCACATAGCGCTCAGATATCAGTGGGCCGCACACAATCCACAAGTGTTCACTGTCCACAAGTGTACGCAGAGATTCAAAATCTCCATTATCCTCTCGTCACTTTGGTCACAGGCAGCTGTGCCATCGAGCGTGTCACATAGCGCTCAGATATCAGTGGGCCGCACACAATCCACAAGTGTCCACTGTCCACAAGTGTACGCAGAGATTCAAAATCTCCATTATCCTCTCGTCACTTTGGTCACAGGCAGCTGTGCCATCCAGCGTGTCACATAGCGCTCAGATATCAGTGGGCCGCACACAATCCACAAGTGTCCAGTGTCCAAAAGTGTACGCAGAGATTCAAAATCTCCATTATCCTCTCGTCACTTTGGTCACAGGCAGCTGTGCCATCGAGCGTGTCACATAGCGCTCAGATATCAATGAGGCCGCACACAATCCACAAGTGTCCAGTGTCCAAAAGTGTACGCAGAGATTCAAAATCTCCATTATCCTCTCGTCACTTTGGTCACAGGCACCTGTGCCATCGAGCGTGTCACATAGCGCTCAGATATCAGTGGGCCGCACACAATCCACAAGTGTCCACTGTCCACAAGTGTACGCAGAGATTCAAAATCTCCATTATCCTCTCGTCACTTTGGTCACAGGCAGCTGTGCCATCGAGCGTGTCACAGCGCTCAGATATCAGTGGGCTGCACACAATCCACAAGTGTCCACTGTCCACAAGTGTACGCAGAGATTCAAAATCTCCATTATCCTCTCGTCACTTTGGTCACAGGCACCTGTGCCATCGAGCGTGTCACATAGCGCTCAGATATCAGTGGGCCGCACACAATCCACAAGTGTCCACTGTCCACAAGTGTACGCAGAGATTCAAAATCTCCATTATCCTCTCGTCACTTTGGTCACAGGCAGCTGTGCCATCGAGCGTGTCACATAGCGCTCAGATATCAGTGGGCCGCACACAATCCACAAGTGTCCAGTGTCCAAAAGTGTACGCAGAGATTCAAAATCTCCATTATCCTCTCGTCACTTTGGTCACAGGCAGCTGTGCCATCGAGCGTGTCACATAGCGCTCAGATATCAGTGGGCCGCACACAATCCACAAGTGTCCAGTGTCCAAAAGTGTACGCAGAGATTCAAAATCTCCATTATCCTCTCGTCACTTTGGTCACAGGCAGCTGTGCCATCGAGCGTGTCACATAGCGCTCAGATATCAGTGGGCCGCACACAATCCACAAGTGTCCAGTGTCCAAAAGTGTACGCAGAGATTCAAAATCTCCATTATCCTCTCGTCACTTTGGTCACAGGCAGCTGTGCCATCGAGCGTGTCACATAGCGCTCAGATATCAGTGGGCCGCACACAATCCACAAGTGTCCACTGTCCACAAGTGTACGCAGAGATTCAAAATCTCCATTATCCTCTCGTCACTTTGGTCACAGGCAGCTGTGCCATCGAGCGTGTCACATAGCGCTCAGATATCAGTGGGCCGCACACAATCCACAAGTGTCCACTGTCCACAAGTGTACGCAGAGATTCAAAATCTCCATTATCCTCTCGTCACTTTGGTCACAGGCAGCTGTGCCATCGAGCGTGTCACATAGCGCTCAGATATCAGTGGGCCGCACACAATCCACAAGTGTCCAGTGTCCAAAAGTGTACGCAGAGATTCAAAATCTCCATTATCCTCTCGTCACTTTGGTCACAGGCAGCTGTGCCATCGAGCGTGTCACATAGCGCTCAGATATCAGTGGGCCGCACACAATCCACAAGTGTCCAGTGTCCAAAAGTGTACGCAGAGATTCAAAATCTCCATTATCCTCTCGTCACTTTGGTCACAGGCAGCTGTGCCATCGAGCGTGTCACATAGCGCTCAGATATCAGTGGGCCGCACACAATCCACGAGTGTCCAGTGTCCAAAAGTGTACGCAGAGATTCAAAATCTCCATTATCCTCTCGTCACTTTGGTCACAGGCAGCTGTGCCATCGAGCGTGTCACATAGCGCTCAGATATCAGTGGGCCGCACACAATCCACAAGTGTCCACTGTCCACAAGTGTACGCAGAGATTCAAAATCTCCATTATCCTCTCGTCACTTTGGTCACAGGCAGCTGTGCCATCGAGCGTGTCACAGCGCTCAGATATCAGTGGGCCGCACACAATCCACAAGTGTCCACTGTCCACAAGTGTACGCAGAGATTCAAAATCTCCATTATCCTCTCGTCACTTTGGTCACAGGCAGCTGTGCCATCGAGCGTGTCACATAGCGCTCAGATATCAGTGGGCCGCACACAATCCACAAGTGTCCACTGTCCACAAGTGTACGCAGAGATTCAAAATCTCCATTATCCTCTCGTCACTTTGGTCACAGGCAGCTGTGCCATCGAGCGTGTCACATAGCGCTCAGATATCAGTGGGCCGCACACAATCCACAAGTGTCCAGTGTCCAAAAGTGTACGCAGAGATTCAAAATCTCCATTATCCTCTCGTCACTTTGGTCACAGGCAGCTGTGCCATCGAGCGTGTCACATAGCGCTCAGATATCAGTGGGCCGCACACAATCCACAAGTGTCCAGTGTCCAAAAGTGTACGCAGAGATTCAAAATCTCCATTATCCTCTCGTCACTTTGGTCACAGGCAGCTGTGCCATCGAGCGTGTCACATAGCGCTCAGATATCAGTGGGCCGCACACAATCCACAAGTGTCCACTGTCCACAAGTGTACGCAGAGATTCAAAATCTCCATTATCCTCTCGTCACTTTGGTCACAGGCAGCTGTGCCATCGAGCGTGTCACAAAGCGCTCAGATATCAGTGGGCCGCACACAATCCACAAGTGTCCAGTGTCCAAAAGTGTACGCAGAGATTCAAAATCTCCATTATCCTCTCGTCACTTTGGTCACAGGCAGCTGTGCCATCGAGCGTGTCACATAGCGCTCAGATATCAGTGGGCCGCACACAATCCACAAGTGTCCAGTGTCCAAAAGTGTACGCAGAGATTCAAAATCTCCATTATCCTCTCGTCACTTTGGTCACAGGCAGCTGTGCCATCGAGCGTGTCACATAGCGCTCAGATATCAGTGGGCCGCACACAATCCACAAGTGTCCAGTGTCCAAAAGTGTACGCAGAGATTCAAAATCTCCATTATCCTCTCGTCACTTTGGTCACAGGCAGCTGTGCCATCGAGCGTGTCACATAGCGCTCAGATATCAGTGGGCCGCACACAATCCACAAGTGTCCAGTGTCCAAAAGTGTACGCAGAGATTCAAAATCTCCATTATCCTCTCGTCACTTTGGTCACAGGCAGCTGTGCCATCGAGCGTGTCACATAGCGCTCAGATATCAGTGGGCCGCACACAATCCACAAGTGTCCAGTGTCCAAAAGTGTACGCAGAGATTCAAAATCTCCATTATCCTCTCCTCACTTTGGTCACAGGCAGCTGTGCCATCGAGCGTGTCACATAGCGCTCAGATATCAGTGGGCCGCACACAATCCACAGGTGTCCACTGTCCACAAGTGTACGCAGAGATTCAAAATCTCCATTATCCTCTCGTCACTTTGGTCACAGGCAGCTGTGCCATCGAGCGTGTCACATAGCGCTCAGATATCAGTGGGCCGCACACAATCCACAAGTGTCCAGTGTCCAAAAGTGTACGCAGAGATTCAAAATCTCCATTATCCTCTCGTCACTTTGGTCACAGGCAGCTGTGCCATCGAGCGTGTCACATAGCGCTCAGATATCAGTGGGCCGCACACAATCCACAAGTGTCCAGTGTCCACAAGTGTACGCAGAGATTCAAAATCTCCATTATCCTCTCGTCACTTTGGTCACAGGCAGCTGTGCCATCGAGCGTGTCACATAGCGCTCAGATATCAGTGGGCCGCACACAATCCACAAGTGTCCAGTGTCCAAAAGTGTACGCAGAGATTCAAAATCTCCATTATCCTCTCGTCACTTTGGTCACAGGCAGCTGTGCCATCGAGCGTGTCACATAGCGCTCAGATATCAGTGGGCCGCACACAATCCACAAGTGTCCACTGTCCACAAGTGTACGCAGAGATTCAAAATCTCCATTATCCTCTCGTCACTTTGGTCACAGGCAGCTGTGCCATCGAGCGTGTCACATAGCGCTCAGATATCAGTGGGCCGCACACAATCCACAAGTGTCCACTGTCCACAAGTGTACGCAGAGATTCAAAATCTCCATTATCCTCTCGTCACTTTGGTCACAGGCAGCTGTGCCATCCAGCGTGTCACATAGCGCTCAGATATCAGTGGGCCGCACACAATCCACAAGTGTCCAGTGTCCAAAAGTGTACGCAGAGATTCAAAATCTCCATTATCCTCTCGTCACTTTGGTCACAGGCAGCTGTGCCATCGAGCGTGTCACATAGCGCTCAGATATCAGTGGGCCGCACACAATCCACAGGTGTCCACTGTCCACAAGTGTACGCAGAGATTCAAAATCTCCATTATCCTCTCGTCACTTTGGTCACAGGCAGCTGTGCCATCGAGCGTGTCACATAGCGCTCAGATATCAGTGGGCCGCACACAATCCACAAGTGTCCAGTGTCCAAAAGTGTACGCAGAGATTCAAAATCTCCATTATCCTCTCGTCACTTTGGTCACAGGCAGCTGTGCCATCGAGCGTGTCACATAGCGCTCAGATATCAGTGGGCCGCACACAATCCACAAGTGTCCAGTGTCCAAAAGTGTACGCAGAGATTCAAAATCTCCATTATCCTCTCGTCACTTTGGTCACAGGCAGCTGTGCCATCGAGCGTGTCACATAGCGCTCAGATATCAGTGGGCCGCACACAATCCACAAGTGTCCAGTGTCCAAAAGTGTACGCAGAGATTCAAAATCTCCATTATCCTCTCGTCACTTTGGTCACAGGCAGCTGTGCCATCGAGCGTGTCACATAGCGCTCAGATATCAGTGGGCCGCACACAATCCACAAGTGTCCACTGTCCACAAGTGTACGCAGAGATTCAAAATCTCCATTATCCTCTCGTCACTTTGGTCACAGGCAGCTGTGCCATCGAGCGTGTCACATAGCGCTCAGATATCTATCAGTGGGCCGCACACAATCCACAAGTGTCCACTGTCCACAAGTGTACGCAGAGATTCAAAATCTCCATTATCCTCTCGTCACTTTGGTCACAGGCAGCTGTGCCATCGAGCGTGTCACATAGCGCTCAGATATCAGTGGGCCGCACACAATCCACAAGTGTCCAGTGTCCAAAAGTGTACGCAGAGATTCAAAATCTCCATTATCCTCTCGTCACTTTGGTCACAGGCAGCTGTGCCATCGAGCGTGTCACATAGCGCTCAGATATCAGTGGGCCGCACACAATCCACAAGTGTCCACTGTCCACAAGTGTGTGCAGAAATTCTAAAACTCCCCTGTCCTATAGACACCTTGTACCTTGTTTTACATTACTATATAGTTTGTTGGATTTTGTCTACATTTCTACCAAAAATGAGGAAGGCTGGTGGAAGAGGCCGTGGAATTGGGCGGGGGTTGGCAGCTGGTAATGATGGTGTTGGTGGTGGATCTGATGGTAGTGGCAAGAGCAAAATAGGACCAAATGCAGGAGGTGCTGACCCTGCGTCATCGTCTGTCTACATAAGGCCTCGAACGCTTAGTTTTCTAGGAGTTGGCAAACCGCTTTTAAAGGCAGAGCATCAGGAAAAAGTTTTGTCTTACATTGCTGACTCAGCCTCCAGCTCTATCGCCTCCTCTTCTTCAGTTGTAAAAAGTAAAAGCACTGAGTCGTCATTGGAGGCTCATGTTCATGAACCACACCTTTCCTTGTGTCCTTCACCCCAACCAAGATTGAAGGATGACGCAGGCCATACTACTGATTACTCCATGGAGCTGTTTTCACATTCCATGCCTGGATTATCAAGTCAAATGGTGAATTACCCAGGCCAAGATGAATCTGACATGGAGTGCACTGATGCACAGCCGCTGATGGATGATTCTGCTGGTACATTCACTCAGAGCACTACATTGTCCTCGCAGTGTACAGAGCCAGATTTTGACCCTGATGAGACTCAGGTGCCCCTTCCCGCACACTATACCACCATACACGGTGACACAGAGAAAGGTGCACATGACATAGAAGAGGAGGTGATGGATGACCCAGTTGTTGACCCAGATTGGCATCCATTGGGGGAAGAGGGTGCTGCTTCCAATAGCTCAGATGAGGAGCATCCACAGCAGACATCGACATCGCAACAGCTGTTATTTGGCAGGCCCGGAGCACTCCAAAGACAGGTTCCAAACATCAAAAGAGTTGCTGGACAGCTTGTCCAGAGGGTCAAAAGATCACAGCGTGCTAGGCCGCAAAATGTCTGCCAAAGTAGGAAGAGTGCAGTGTGGCAGTTTTTTGAACAAAATCCTCACGATCAGGCCAAGGTTATCTGTAAGAAGTGCGCAAAGACCTTTAGCCGAGGGAAAAATCTGAAAAATTTGAATACCAGTTGCATGCTTAGACATTTAACCAGCATGCACTTGCAAGCGTGGACACAACACCAAACCTCAAGTGCCACATGTGCAACTGATCACAACGAAGGTAGTCAGCAACGCTACATTGTTTCCCCCACTGTAAGCACACCGGTTAGCACAGCAGCAAATGTTGAGGTGTCGTTGCAAGGCCACAGCAGTCAGGGAATCCCACTGTTATATCAACGAAAGACTGATTCTAGGCCATCAGAAAGAACACCAACTCCATCACCATCATCAACCCTCTCTCAGTCCGCCCTGTCCACCGCTACTTCCACCATATGCAGCTCTCAAGTCCAGCTCACCCTCCCAGACACTATGAGTAGGTCAAGAAAGTACTCAGTCTCTCATCCGCGTACACTGGGTTTGAACGCCCACATTGCCAAACTAATCTCGTTTGAGATGATGCCCTTTCGGTTGGTGGAAAGCACAGCTTTCCGCGAACTCATGGCCTATGCAGTACCACGCTATGACCTACCCAGTCGCCACTTCTTCTCTCGCAAAGCCATCCCAGCCCTCCACCATCATGTGAAAGACCGCATTGTCCATGCACTCAAGCAGTCAGTGAGTGGAAAGGTGCACCTCACAACTGATGCATGGTCCAGTCGGCATGGCCAGGGCCGTTACGTGTCCATCACTGCGCACTGGGTTAATGTGGTGGATGCAGGGTCCACAGGGGACAGCGGTGGTGGGACAGTGCTGCCTAGCCCACGGTCTAGGAAACAGTTGGCTGTAGGCGTTCGACCCTCCTCCTCCTCCTCCAGAAGCGACAGCTCGTCCACAGAGCGCAGTCGTACGAGCACTCCATCTGCAGCTGCCACTGTTGCACACGATGTGTCCCCCATCGAGCAGCTAGTGGAAAGCGTCAGCAGGCTGTGTTGCAGATGATGTGTTTGGGCGACAGACACACCGCCGAGGTGCTGGCCGAGTACTTGAAGCGACAAACTGAGTCATGGCTGGGCAGTGTACATCTTGAGGCAGGCAAGGTAGTTAGTGATAACGGCCGTAATTTTGTGGCAGCCATAGCCCTTTCAAAACACAGCCACATACCTTGCTTGGCTCACACCTTGAACCTGGTGGTGCAGTGCTTCCTCAAAAATTATCCGGAGTTAACAGCCCTGCTCCAGAAGGTGCGAAGACTGTGCGCGCACATCCGCCGGTCGCCTGTACACTCCGTTCGTATGCAGAAGCTGCAGCGATTGCTCCACCTTCCCAACCACCGCCTCATTATCGACATTGCAACAAGGTGGAACTCCACCCTGCACATGGTGGAGCGGCTGTGCGAGCAGAGGCAGGCCATAATGCATTTGTGGGAGGATACACGGCCAGGCACTTTGAGAGCAGACATGGAGTTGACAGGCGTGCAGTGGTCGAAGCTGAAAGACCTTTGTAAAGTCCTTCAGTGTTTTGAGGAATGCACACGGCTGGTAAGCGCAGACGACGCCATCCTAAGCATGAGCATCCCACTTATGCGTCTGCTCATGCAAACTTTGACGCACCTTAAGGAGCAGGCGTCTGCAGCCAATGTTGATGAGGAGGAAGAGGAGGGAATCCTTGATGACATTCAGCCATTGTCTGCTCAGGGACCTCTCCTGGACGAGGTGGAGGAAGAAGAGGAGGAGGAGGAGGAGGATGATGGGGATGATTACTTAGGGGAGGAGGATGCATCTCGTGGGGCAAGTGAAAATGTTGGCGTGGCAAGGTCTGGTACAGGGTTTGTGCGTGACTGGAGGGATGTGGATTTGCCAGAAAGTGCTCCTCCACCCAGCGCTCGCAGTGCATCATTGACACCGGGAACATTGGCCCACATGTCAGATTATGCCTTGCGGATCCTAAAAAGGGACCCCCGCATTGCCAAAATGATGAACGATGACGACTACTGGTTGGCCAGCATCCTGGATCCACGCTATAAAGGCAAATTACAAAACATCATGCCACAGGAGAACCTTGACCTAATATTGGCTAATAAACAAGCAACTCTGTTAAATCGGTTGCTTGAGGCATTCCCAGCACACAGCAGCGGTGATGGTTCTCACACGAGCCGTACGGGCCGGGGGCAGCTTGGCAGAGGTGTTCGTGGTGCACACAGCAGAAGTGGCGATGGAGACAGGGGTTTCATGACAATGTTGTGGACTGATTTTTCAAATACCGCTCACACAACTGGTAATACTGCATCGATGGAAAGTGACAGGAGACAGCAGTTGTCAACTATGGTTACAAACTACTTTTCCTCCCATATCGATGTTCTCCCACACAGGTCATTCCCCTTTGACTATTGGGCCGCTAAACTGGACACCTGGCCTGAATTGGCCCAATATGCCTTACAGGAGCTCGCTTGCCCAGCTGTAAGTGTGCTATCGGAAAGAGTCTTCAGTGCAGCTGGATCAATCCTGACAGAAAAAAGGACCCGTCTGTCAACCCAAAATGTGGATGATCTAACCTTCATTAAAATTAACCACGCATGGGTTTGGATTTTGTCCCACCTTCCCCTGATGACACATAGGGTGACAGAAAAATGGCTTGCTTTGGTCCACCTCTTCCTGGTACTTCACCTATTTCGCCTTTTGCATCAGTTGAATGTCCAACATCAACATATGCCACTTTCTAAAACTCCCTAACTGTGCTGCCTCCCCCCCCATGGCCGGGGTCACCACCTAGCGCACGACACCGTGCGAGTGCCGTTGCCCTGGACAGGTGGGTAGGCCGACTCTTGGGCGCGGGCACTGGCACAGGGTCCCTCATAGTGCAATCAAGTGTCTCTGACGGTGGTGGTGCACACCTGCCGTCAGACACACCGCTGTACTATGAGGGGCCCAGTACCAGTACCGACGCCCACGAGTGGGCCCCCCTTGCTTGGCCAGGGCCCCAGCATTTGCAATCTTTACCTCTCCCTGCTCCTCCGCTGTGTAATCTGGGCCGTCAAATCCATACTGTGCCTGACACCGTCTGAGCCTGCCTCCTGATGTATAGACATATATTTTGAATGTGTACGCTATCCATACATGTTATCCGGGGATACGTTACCCCTTCTAAACTTTGTGCAATGACGTGCAATCCATACT
Source organism: Dendrobates tinctorius (assembly GCF_039654945.1). NCBI lineage: Eukaryota > Metazoa > Chordata > Amphibia > Anura > Dendrobatidae > Dendrobates > Dendrobates tinctorius. Next base: position 6,859,107 of record NW_027361743.1, on the reverse strand, counting down.
GGGCCTAACACCGTCTGAGCCTGCCTCATGCTGTATAGACATATATTTTGAATGTGTACGCTATCCATACATGTTATCCGGGGATACGGTACCCCTTCTAACCTTTGTGCAATGACGTGCAATCCATACTGGGCCTAACACCGTCTGAGCCTGCCTCATGCTGTATAGACATATATTTTGAATGTGTACGCTATCCATACATGTTATCCAGGGATACGGTACCCTTTCTAACCTTTGTGCAATGACGTGCAATCCATACTGGGCCTAACACCGTCTGAGCCTGCCTCATGCTGTATAGACATATATTTTGAATGTGTACGCTATCCATACATGTTATCCAGGGATACGGTACCCTTTCTAACCTTTGTGCAATGATGTGCAATCCATACTGGGCCTAACACCGTCTGAGCCTGCCTCATGCTGTATAGACATATATTTTGAATGTGTACGCTATCCATACATGTTATCCGGGGATACGGTACCCCTTCTAACCTTTGTGCAATGACGTGCAATCCATACTGGGCCTAACACCGTCTGAGCCTGCCTCATGCTGTATAGACATGTATTTTGAATGTGTACGCTATCCATACATGTTATCTGGGGATACGGTACCCCTTCTAACCTTTGTGCAATGACGTGCAATCCATACTGGGCCTAACACCGTCTGAGCCTGCCTCATGCTGTATAGACATATATTTTGAATGTGTACGCTATCCATACATGTTATCCAGGGATACGGTACCCTTTCTAACCTTTGTGCAATCACGTGCAATCCATACTGGGCGTGAGAACGGCTGGCGAGCTGTTAAGCAAGCTACAGCACCTGTCCAGACAAGTACAGGGATTCCCTAGCGAGGAGACTTATTTGATTGTTTTCTATGTTGGGACAGCAATTTTTGGGGAGCACTATACTCTGGAGAATGATAGATGGGGCCCACCATACACCGGAACATTCCAAAGGTGGACATCAGACACTGGAGCAGCATTTACAGGGCCCATTATACACTAGAGCATTAGAAATGGGGCCCATTATGTTTGGAGCATTATTTGGGCCCATAAGACAGTGGAGCTTCATCCATGGGGACCAACATATACTGTAGCATTATGTGGAGCTCATCATATACTGTTTCAAACATTATATGGGACCAATGATTTTGTATGGAGAAATAGATGGGCCTCGTCATGAGATGTAAAAAGTGAGGTATTTTTCATTGTACTATACCGCTATTTCTCTGCCGTATCGGAGCATGATGAGTTGTGGTATGTGTTAAAGGGGCGCTCTTTCGCCCAGGGCACATGAAAACCTGCAGCCAGCCCTCCCCCCCCACAAATTTAGCCGAATAACCCCCATTTTTCAGTGCGTAACTTGTATTATGAAGTTAATTAAGGTTGACAAGCTTAAGTAAGAAGAATTGTTGCTTTTGGCATTCAAATGGGCACTGTAGGTGTGTTTCCTGTCCTCCTCTCACTGCCGACTTTTATTCCCCATTGACTTACATTGGGTTTCGTGTTTCGGGACGACCCCGACTTTTCCCTATAATCGGACGATCTTGCTCGACCCGACTTTTGGAAAAGTCGGGTTTCACGAAACGAAACGCGACCCTAAAAAAGCAAAAGTCGCTCAACTCTACTCATAGCTCATCTCTCCAGCGGCTCCTTCCTGACCATCATTCGGCTGGGCCTTGTTGCATCTTTATCTTGCCGCTGTTCATGTTGAATTCCTTGGGTCTCTTATATTGGGACCGAACTTCCTGGTCTGATGAGTCCCGGGAAGGTCAGATGAGAAGTCACAGGTACCTGAGAAGGTCAGTAGGTGTCACTAGGTCATGGTGTGTGCCATGACTTCAGTTGCATATGCTAAAGATTCCTGCATGGAGAACTCATCGCATGTGTTGCTGATCTGAAGAGGTGACGAGGACTAGACGGGTAATAGTGAGGAGCAGACGGGCCGGAGAGGTGGGTGATAAGGTGTGTATAAGTATTTTTTTTTACATTTTGATGACCTTTTATGGTTCAGAAAAACATTGTGCTGGCTATTTTGCTGAATCCATGTGGAAGGGAACTGCAAAAAATCCGTCATTTGAGGAATGCAGATTTTTGTAAAGTTCAAGTAGAATTCCACTCAAATTAATTTGCTCATCTCTAATGTATGGTGACACCTTGGAAATATGGAAAGCTTATGGCTAGTTCTACTGTATAAGCAGAAAAACAAAAGAATAGTTTATTTTTATAATCTTTATTTCAAGTTATATAAATATAAAAATATATAAATTTTGAGACGCTCGAGTTTTCTCAGAGCCAGGAGTCGTGCTCTGTTTTGCCCGGTAGCTGCCATGTTGTGTTGGCGCAACTCTTTGTGGTAAAGCAGCAGATGGAGTCTGCTAGCAGTCCCTGTACTTCTCCACTCTGTGCACAGAATGTTTACTGCACAGTTTTCTTTAGACTTCTACTTGACAGTCATTTCATACCGAAGTCTCGTAAACTATTACTGTCACTCATTCATAGATTACGGGGGCACCAAGTTTAGCAGTTCCAGTGCTCTTCCACTTGGTTCCCAGGATGCCCACGGCACAGTGACTTGCCTCCTTCAGCACTGGAGGATAGGGCTTAGTAATGATTTTCCTCAACCCCATAAACATGTCACGTAATTTTGTCGGATAAAGTTCTTCATAGGGAAAGCGTCTCTTATCATGGTGAGGTGTTTCAGGACAGCGTCTACCTCATCTACCAAATACAGTACTGTGGATCATCATCTTCACCAGAAGGGCAGGTTCTTTTTGCCAGAGTTGTTCATATATTTGGCTGAATTTTTCTCCACCTGCATTTAACAGCTCTTCAGCGTTCTTACATCCGATGTAAGGTAGACAATGCAATAAGGCTGCAATACCGGATGCCTTAACCTGCTGGTCTTTACTGTGTAACTTTATCAGTAAGCCAGGTAGGCATCTCCTGATGTGGTGGCTGAAGCCTCTCTTAATCCAGTTGCAGTTCTCAGCGAGATCTACAGTTAGTGAGGTAGAACATGTCTGGATCAGAGGGTTTGGGTGGTTTAGATAGTTTGTACAAAGACTGACAATGTCCTCAAATGTCCTGCTTATTTTTGAACTTTTCAGCAGGGTAACAATTTTTGATAGGGCTTGTAAGGTTTTGATGACAACTTTTAGCCTCGGACGAACCGATAATTTTCTGCAAAGGCCAAACAAGATGACATCTTTGAGTTGATGCACCTCTCTTGGGGCACCTTTACAGGCATTTCCCATAGCTTCTACAGCATAACAAACCTCAAGCTCGTCCGAGCTTTTCATCTTTAAAGCCATTAATAAGATGTAATATTCTTCCATATTCTCCTCCAAGAGGTCAGGATGGCGTAAGAGCTCTGAGAAGAACATGACACTGATGAGTCTGCTTGTTCTGACAGCAGATCTCATTGCTATAAGCAGGTAATGGGTGACCTTTCTCCTTTGCTCATCAATTAAGACACATGTAATATAACGACACATCGCAGCCTGGGTTGTGTCTGTGTCATGGAGGACATCAGCGTCATCCAGGTGATTTATGAACCCATAGCTAGGGTGCAGAAGATGGTAGCAAAAGTGAAAGCATTCAGATGGTCCAAGTTGGTATTGTGTATGGGTAATCAAGTTATCCACGGTCAGTGTAGTCTGCGCTGCACTTTTTCTCTCTTTCCAATCTCTGATGGTTTTGTGGTAAATCAGTTCCAATATTGTCCGCACACTGCAGTGTAGATGCTTATCACTGATTTCCAGGCGCTCCATGACCTCTTCGGAGCGGTATACAGCAATGTTAGCCAGGAGCGTCATAGCTGCGCCAGTTATTCCCTGATGTCCCTCACTTTCTGCTTTCAGCATGTGGCTATAGGTCTTATCAATAAGTTCACTAGTCAGAAAGTTGTCAGCGTCCGCTCTGGCAGATGTTATAGTTGATAAGAACAGGAGGGCATTCACCAAATCCCGTCCATCCAGATCATGCAGATGTTCTATAAGCACGCTGGTCATGGTCTTCATTTTTCCAAGCGCAGATGTTGTGACAATGCCTGGAATACTGTCCTCCAGGAGTGGGACAGCGAGCAGGTCCAACACGGCCAAC